>NW_020954590.1:87508276-87833447 GCF_900497805.2 Vombatus ursinus
CCCCCCGTCTTCATGATCTTCCGGATGTGGAAGAGGGCCACGAAGCCCGTGAGCAGGAAGCTGGTCCCCAGCACCAGGTAGCAGGAGAGGGGCACCAGCACGAGGCCCGTGAGGGCGCAGGCATCTGTGCTGCCCACGTAGCAGAGCCCCGTCAGCTCATCCCCGGCCACCTTGCGCAGGGTGAGGATGACTATTGTCTTGAGGGCTGGCAGTCCCCAGGCTGCCATGTGGAAGTAGCCTCTGTGGGCCTCTATGGCCCCACTTCTTCCCGGCTGCCAGGAACCAGGTTAGAGTGAGCACGACCCACCAGAGCAGCTGGCCATGCCGAAGTAATAGAGCAAGAGGAAGACGAGCGTGCAGCCCGTGTTTTCCAGGCCCTCCTGGATCACGTAGAGGGCCCCAGCCTCCTGGTCGCAGGCCACGCTCTGCGCACCGGCCACAGCGCGGATGAGGAAGGCCAGCGAGTAGACGTTGTAGCACATAGAGAGGAAGATGATGGGCCGCTCGGGGTACTGGACGCGACGAGGGGACATCAGGAAGATTAGCACAGTGAAGGCCATGGAGAAGAAGCAGGGCGCCGACCACACGAGGGCAAAGTCCTTGTCACGCCGGGACCAGAAAACGTCGACCCCGGGCGCACAGCGGGGAGCACACACGCGGCTCTTCTCCACGGTGCCTGCCACCTGCCTCATCGTCTGCTACGTCTATGAGAAGTTAAACATGAGCTACTGGCGCCTTCGGGCCGCAGAGCAGCTCTGTGCTGCTGCCGCCATCCCGAAGGGGCGGCGGGACTGCTCCCTTAGTGGGCTCGGTCCCCACTGTGGCTGTCTTCATGCTGAAAATCTTCATGTCTCTTGTGGTGGGCATCACCAGTGGCGTCTGGGTCTGGAGTTCGAAGACCTTCCAGACTTGGCAAAGCCTATGCCACCAGAAACTGGCAGGGGGCAGCCGGGCCAGAGGCAAGGGGTGTGGGGGTCCGGCAGGCTGTGGTCATGGGGCCCACTGCCACTACAAGGCCCCTGCCGTGGTCCTGCACATGACCAAGGCATACCCATATCTGGACAACCCCACGCACCTCTAGGGGCAGGGGAGAGGGGGCTTTTAGGTCTCCCCTCCCCCCCACACACCCTTTCAAGCCTGCCTCCAGCCCCACCCCCTCCAGCACACACACCGCCTGCCTTCAGGGACAGCTGGAGTGGCCACCCAGCTGTCAAGGTCGGCAGAGCCGAGGACTGGAAGGAGAGGGGGGAGCTGCTGAGGAGCAAGGAGTGGAGATTCCCCGCCACTTCCCAGTCCCCAGTGGGCTCTGTACCCCATGGGAGCAAAGTAGAGGGGACAAAACTGCCATGTGTCCCCAGCCCATGGGGCTCCAGAAAAGCATGTGTGTGGATTGAGGGGAGGTGGGAGGGGAGGGCAGAAGGCCATGATCCAGGCAGAAGTTTATTTAATGATGTAATTTATTGTGAAGTTCCTTTGGAAGCATCGACTGGAATAAACCCCCTCGCCCCCCCCCAAAAAAAAGAAAAAGAAAAACATGGAAAGACTTGTGTGGACTGATGTTGAGTGAAGTGAGCAGAGCCAGGAGAACACTGTACACAGTTAACAGCAACATTATGTGATGACTAACTTTGACAGACTTCACTCTTCTCAGCAATGCAAGGATCTAAGACATCTCCAAAAGTCTCATGATAGAAAATGCTATCCACATTCAGACAAAGAACTATGGAGTTTGAATGCAGATCAAAGCATACTATTTGCTCTTTTTTTTTTTTGCTTCTGTTTTGTTTTATTTCTTTTTTCTTGTGGTTCCTCCTACTGGTTCTAATTCTTCTTTACAACATGACTAATAAGAAAATATGTATAAAAGGAATGTATATGTAGAGGCTATATCAGATTGTACGCCGTCTTGCGGAGAGAGGTGGGGAAAGGGGGGGAGAAAATTTAAAACTCAAAAGCTTATGGAAGTGAATGTTTAGCAAATGGGAAAATGTTTTCTTAGTTCTAATCTAAGTTCATAGTTCCAAGCACTGACTTAGAAATTAAATTTCTGGGATATAAATAAAGTCTGTAGGCAGCAGATTGCCTGTCAGAATCATAAACTCTCAGAATTGGAAAAGAATAATTCAAAGAATACTCTAAATTGCATCTTGAGAGGGCTCATCCCCACAACATTCCTGACCACTCCTGGTCATTCAGATTCTAATGTTTCATACTACTACCTTCCTGAAGTAGCCCACTTCACTTCTAGACAATTCTAACTATTAGAAAGTTTTCTTTATAAGAAGCTAGAATTTTTTCTCTCTGCAACTTCCAGACACCGGTGCTAGTTCATCTTCTGGGGTCAAGCATAAGTCTAGTTGCATCCCTCTTTCACATAACAACCTTTCAAGGACTTCAGACATTTATCATGTCCCCATAAGCTAAATATCTCTAGTTCCTTCAACCAATTCATGGTATCTAGTTTTCACATTTTGATCATACTCCAATCGGTCAATGTCTTTCCTAAAATACAGTGCTCAGAAAAGAATGAAAGACTCTATACATGATCTAAATAGAGCAGAGTAGTTCAATATTATCAGCTCTTTCTCTATTTTTCTAACAACTAAGCCTAAGATTACGTTAGATTTCTTTGGCTACCACCTACCCATCTACCTCACTTTAAGCCTGAAGTACACTTAAAGTCTCTTGATCAGAAACTACACTATACTATGCTATATATTATAAACAAAAACTATACCTAATGGTATATTTAATAAAGTATGACATGGTTCCTCTTAAAATAAATAATGTCTCATTAAAATAAACATCTCTGTTAAAGTGTTTTTCTCAAAGTCTCTAACAACAAAACAAAACAAAAAAGTCATCATTGAACTAACAAGCACAGTCACTGTGTCTGGCCTCTACTAGCTCACCCCAAGATTACAGAGCTGTCTTTAAGCTCTTGTAGGTTCTGCCCATTGCCTTCAATCTTCTACTTCACCACGATGCTGAAGTCCCACCCCCCGACCTCCCAAGGTCCCTGTTCTTCTCTGGCACTGTACCAAAGCCACCTCTGTTCTTCACCCCTCTCCCTCTCTTGGTGTTTCTTTTCCCTTCCCACACCTCCTGTCATCCATTTCCTGCCTCTCCATTTCCTGTGCTGCTTCTGGACTACTCATCTTTCACAGGGAACAACTCGGCTGTCACCAGACAATCAAAGGGAATATAATCTTTTGGTCACAGATTCTTAGTTTTTTAATCTTTTCTCAAAGGTTCTACATTTGGTGATGCAATAAATCATTCTTTCATTACAGCTAGGTTTGGTACTGTTCTCAATAACTGAGGGCATGAGAAATTTGGTCTCTAGATAATGTAGTTCATAATAACTAAGATTTAAAATGATGACCGTAAGTCATTAATAAAAGGCTAATTTATACCCTGTTTCAGAAGGAAAATAAACATATGCAATAAATTTTAGAAAGATTTATATTAAAATCAACAAAAATGTTGGTTCTTAAATTTCAATAATCTGAAAAATTAATTAATGCATAACACCTCTTTCCCCAGTGATGGCAGATCCACAAGACAGTAATATATGTCCATGAAACACTTTCAGGAAAAAAAAAATTTGTATCATTCTTCACTAAAAGATCTCTTCAGATGGTTAAGATACAAACATTATGAAACTATTCTTTGTCAATAGCACTATAATAAAATTGAAGCCTAGGAATAAAATATTCAAGAAATAAATTTTTTTCTGAATTCATACTAGAGATGCAAGGATGGTTCAACATTAGGAAAATAATTGGCACAATAACAACAAAAATATTAAAAACCACATGGTTATTCCGACATGGGAAAAGACTTTAACAAAATATAACATTCCTGTATATTAAAAACTCTAAACACCATAGGTATGGAATATGAGCAAAAGATTTTATTTAAAACATCACTATTTATTATTAATGAAGAAACACCAGAAGCTTTCTTAATGCTAATAATATATACACCCTTTCCATCATCATTATTATTCTAAAATTGCTCATTATAGCAATTAATAAACAAAATCACAGGTACTGCAGCAAAGAGGTAAAATTATTCCCACTGGGATGGCAAGATGGTATATTTAGAAAAGCCCCCCTTAGAAACTGAAACAATTAATAGTTACAGCAAGATCTTTGGATACCAAATAAATCCAAAAAATCATCAACATTTCTATGTAGAACAAAAACCAGGAAGTGGTAAGATAAATTTCATCCAAAATACACATAAAATGAATAAAATATCTGAGGATTAATCTACCAAGACACATGGTAGATTTACATAAACACAATACTCTTTACAGAAATAAAGGGAGGTAAATAATGACGAGACAATCGCTGCCCACAGTTGAGTTGTGCTGATATAGTAAAAATGACAATACTACCTAATTTAGAGACAGTGTTTTGCCAATCAAATTAGAAGTAGGCAACACAATATCAAAAGGTCTAATATTCCAAAGGAGATAAGGAAAAAGTACAACTGAAAGGAATATATGATCACTGCACATCAAACTATATTATAAGGCAATTATCATTAAAGTTATGAGGTACTGATTATTTAAAAAATGAAAGCAGATCTATGGAACAAGAAACAGAAGCAATTAAAAAAGGGTAGCTCAAAGTTTGAAAAATTCAAGAACCTCCCCTACAGGAATAACTCCTTTTTGGACATGAGTTGATATGAAAATTACAATTTGGAAGCAATTAGAATTAGATCAACATCTTACACAATGCAATCTCAACATAAAGGTCACACTAAAAAAATTAAAAGAGAGTAAGATAGTTTATCTTTCATAACTATAGAAAGAATTCAAGGGATTGAGATCATAACTTTTTACTATAATTGTTAATATAATTAAAAAGCTTTTAAACAAATAAAATCAGTGAAGACAAAATTAAAAGAGAAAAATAGGGTGGTGAAAAAATATTTGAAAAAAAACTGATATGAAAAAAGATATAGGGAATTTAAAAATACACCTATAACACTAAAAACCATTCATCAATAGTTAAGTGCTAAAAGGATAGAAACAAAGTTTTCAAAATGAAATCTGAAAATGGTACGTGACCACAAGATTCTCCAAATCTCTAATAGTAAAAGAAAAGCAAATTAAATTCTGAGGTTTCACTTCGTACTATGCAAATTGGCAAAGATCAAAAGGGGGCAGAAGGAGTAAATATATTGGAGTGCCTATGGGAAGAGGAACACAGTGATGCACAAATGACAGGGACCAAATGCATTCTGGATTTCAATTTAGAATTATGCAGGCAAAGAGGCCAAAATGTCTATGCTCTTTGACCCTGTGATTCCACTATGGGCATCCCAAGGAAGTAAAAGGTAGAAACAAAGGTCTAATTTATGCAATATAAGTTGGAAACAAAGTAGGTATCTATCAAACTGAGGGCAGAAACAATATGGTGTGTCAATATTCTGAAATACTATGGTACAGAAAGAAATGAGGAACATAAGGAATTCAGAGAAATACTGAAGATGTGTATGAACTAATATAGAATGAAATATGCAGATTCAAGTAAACGATGATTACAACAATATAAACGAAAATATAAATAGGGAACTAAATTCTGAGCAATGGGAAAAGGGAAGAGATAATGAAAACATACTATCTCCTTCCTGGCAGAGAAACAGGGGGTTGCTAGTATAGAATACTATACACATTCAGACATAAAGGATAATATCATAAATAAATTAAAGGAGCACTGAAAAATGTACATGTAAGATCTATGGGTAAAGGGAGAGTTTATGATCAAATAAGAGATAGAAAGGATGACAGGAAATAAAATGGAAAATTTTGATTACATGAAATTAAAAGTTCTTGCACAAACAAAATTAATGCAGCCAAAATTATAAAGAAAGCAGAAAATTGGGGGAAGAAAATTTACAGTAACTTTCTCTGATAAAGGCCTCATTTTTCAAATATATAGGGAGCTCAGCCAAATTAATAAAAATAAAAGCCATTCCCTAACTGATAAATAGTCAAAGGATGCAAACAGGAAGTTTTCCAAAAAAACCAAAGTTATCAATAGTAATACGAAAAAATGTTCTACATCAGTACTGACTAAAGAAATGCAAATTCAAAAAACTCTGAGATACCACTTCACAACAGATTGACTAACATGATAGAAAAGGAAAATAAATGCCAAAGGGAATACAGAAAAATAGGAATACTAGCACACTGTTAGTGGAGTTGTGAACTGCTCCAATCATTCTGGAGAACAATTTGGAACTATGCCCAAAGGGCTACAAACTGTACATACCCTTTGACACAGTAATACCATCACTAGGTCTGTATCCCAAAGAGATCTAAGAAAAAGGGAAAGGATCTATATGCACAAAAACATTTATAGTAGTTCTTTTCATGGTGGCAAAAAATTGGAAACTGAAGGGATGCCCATCGACTGTGGAATGGCTGAACAAGCTGTGGTATATGATTGTAATGGAATACTATTGTGCTATAAGAAATAATGAACAGGATGGTTTCAGAAAATCTGGGAAGACATATGAACTTATAGAAAGTGAAGTGAGCAGAGAACATTGTACACAGTAACAATATTGTAATGATGGTCAGCTGTGAAAGACTTAGCTAACCTTAATCAACACTATAATCCAAAACATTTCCTAATGACTCATGATGAAAAATGTTATCCACTTCCAGAGAGAGAACTGATAAACTGAGATTGAACAGACTGAACATATTCTTTTCATTTTCTTTTTTTTTTTTGCACAACATAGCTAATACTGAATATGTTTTACATGACTTCAAATGTATAACTAATTTATTGATTGCCTTCTCAATGGGTAAGGGAGGAACTGGAGGGAGAGAATTTGGAATTTTTTTTTAAATTCTTGTTAAAAATAAAAAATAAATGGAAAAAAATAAAAAGGAAAAAATGTGTATCTACTGACAAGGTTTTTAAAGAAAAAAATTATACTAGTGACCTAAAGGAAATCACAGGCACCTAGATTCATTAAGGGATATTGAAATGATATCCTAGTTTCTTTTGAAGGTTTAGCAAAGAATGTTTCTTCTGCCAAATTTATTCAAAATATCATTTTAAAATGAAATATGCAGAAAATCTCTTCCTGTTTATTCTCCTCCTGTATTATTAAACAGAAAAAAAGATGTCATAAAGAGTTAGACTGATGTTATTTATAGTTATAAATAGTTGTACTCCATCTAATGTTATATGTGTTCATGAAAACACTATAGTAAAGGGGGAAAATTATAGAAAGTGGTTAATTTTATGAATGTAAAACAATAGTATGGTGGAGGCTTTATAATTTAATAAATACATTACTGTGAAACTATGTTGGTTGGGGCAACATTATGAGAGATACATATTCTATGAGCTAAGGTCATATTAAAACAGTAAAAACATGAGTAGAAAGATGTAAATTGATGCTGACTAGTGACTTAAATGAACCTACACAAATCTTAATTCAATTAAATTTAAATATTAAATGCCAATACTGCATGTTTTCTGACTTTTTTCAATGTACTGATCAGTTGTGCTCATTTTTTCCTTTTTTTTGTCTTAAAAAAATGTCATTTCTTATATGGGATGGCTCTCTGGGAAGGGAAGACTGATTCTGTAAAAAAAAAAAAGATATCAATAAAAACTTACTTTTTAACAAATTAAGAAACTAATTTAAATAGGATATCACTGAAATGCTGGACACCACTAAGGAAAAAATATAGTGAATCACATAAGTAAGTTGATTTCAAAGATCATGTGAGTCTTTAAGAAATATGGCTTTAATAAAATTACACAGCCACAAGAATTTTGAGAAATCATTTGTGGTAATGTAGGCAATAGTGTTTTTACCCCAAACTTGAACTGCATTTCTCATATATGAAATGTTAGTTTGGTGATATGAACCAGCGATGAATAATGCATTAAGGTCTTTTGAGCTTTACCATTTTATTTCCTGGAAGGTACTTCATGGAAATTTAAGCTCACTCCTGTTTACCTGAGATTGGTATGTCTTTCTGAGGGAAATAAACCTGCCAATCAGACAATTTTTCAGGAAATATGCCAAAAATCTTTTGAATAATATTTAAGTACTGGTCACAGCATAACCATCAAACTCACATGGTATTATAGGCAATATGTCTTAGATGTCTCTAAACTTTAAGCAGTTTATTCCTATGGACTACTAGTAAATTGACCACATTACTATTGTGCTTGCATATAATTTAAAAATTTATGTTAATTCAAGAAAAGCTAAAAACACATAAATTTTTAATAAGTACATAATGTTAATTGTGAAATATTTATTTCCTTCCTCTGATTAAAGTCAAATTACACTAAGTTCAGATATTTATAACTGAAGGAAAAGGGACCTAATCTAATCAATATGACTTCCAACTTTGTGACATTATCACCTCCTCTGCTTAAGGATCATTCAGTTTTACTAAACAGTCAAATTACAACTTCAAGCTACAAGGAAAAGAAGTTTGAAATCACTTTTAAATGTAATCATACCTACATTCATAGTTTGTATGAATCAGACAAGATTAGAAATGTCATCTCTACTTAATGCTGTTGCTCTGTATTAGTCTCAGAAATAATGCTGTCCATCACCCATACTATGCAATTAGGAAGCTGATCAAAATAAGAAAGGTTTGTAAGTTGCTTCTTTACAGTGTGACTTTATTTCACATTCCCAAAGTATCATACAAGTTTATTCCAATGTAAATGCAAAAAATGTAATATAAAACTAAATACAATTATTAAGTTTTTGCTTTTCTTTTTTTTTTTTTCTTCAACTGAGAGGAGGGGGGATGCTGAAGGGGAGGTAGGAAGGAGAGAAAATAAATTTTTTTGTTAATTAAAAAAGTTAATTTTTTAAAAAGCATCTCCAGGTTACCTATGGGGGAGGGGAATTAATCTGTTCAACTTTTAAACTCTTATAAAGTAGAAATGGTCACTATTTCAAACTCTTATAGAATTGGTCACTCTAACTCATTTGCTAAATTTCTCCTCTACATTTTCCACCCCCCCCCAAAAAAAACTCCACAAATCTTCTAAGGCAAAATAGTTCTCAACTTGGAGTCCAAGATTTCAGGGAGTCTGTGAACTTAAGAAAAAATATTCAGCATTTTCTTCAATTAGTAATTTTTTAAAAAAAATTCTGAGAAAGAATTCAAAGGTTTCACCAGATTTCCAAGGGAATTCATGATTCCAAAAGGAGATATAAGCTAAATAATAACACACAGAAAAAGTGAAACAATTCAATGTATTAGAAACTTTTTTTGAAACCTATTTTTCTAGAATCATAGGAAGTGCCCTGTTAAATCAGAACAGTTACATTAATATTAATATGAATGTTATGGTAAAAATTAATGTACTGCCTATTTAACAAATATAAATCTTTTTCTGTATAAAATTCAAAGATAGCCTTGCCTAACACAATTACACCCTCTGGAATTAATACAGATCTAATTAACTCATTAATAAGGCTCTTTCATATTTTCCACTTTGACCAATTATTTAGGAGAGGTAGTAAAACAGTGTCATGAGAATATTCAAATGGCGAACTGAGACAAACAATTTATGACTAATGTTCATGAAAACATAATTCTTAAACAATAATTAATAATATTAATTTTTTTTACAAATGACATTTTACTAGGAATTATATCAATAACTTTTTTCTCTCTTAAAACAAAGAAACCTTTAAGTATGCGTTATGATCAGAAAAGTGATTGAAATCTTCATGGTTAAAGGGTCTTCTTGTTTTGTAATTACAGAATACTTCAAATGACACACAAATCAATGTTTAAGGAGCAGTTACCTAACTACCCTCCAATAAAATCTTTTTTCTGTGACTTCTTCATTGGAGTGAGGAAGACCCAGGGTTTTCAAAGCACAAACTCTGGAAGGTCATACCAAATCAGAAAAGCTTTGAGAACTACCTGATGATCTAAATCCTGAAGGTTAGCCTAGCCACAAAATGTTATTTTTATTGGGCCACAATAGTTCACAAAGTGTTTCCTAAAGTATAAATAGGGTTGTGATCTACTTCAATGGAAGCAGTGCTCACAACCAATGAAATCACAGATCCTTTTGAAACACAAAAATACCTAGCTAGAAGCACAATTACTCATTAGTGTATATCCTAGCCATGCTTTTCATAAGCAAAATAGGCCAGTAAGCACTAAAAGAGCTAGCTAGAACACAAGATGTTCCAAGCCATCATCTATGTGAGTCTCCTCTACCATCTAATTGCCTCCTCAATGTGGGTGTATCATAGGACCCTTCTACTCCCTCTAGAAATATATCATTTCTTTTCTATGTTATCAGTGTTTGTTATTTTACATTCTCTCTCTCTCTCTCCCTCTCTCTCTCTTTCTCTCTCTCTCTCTCCTTCTCAAATTAAGTGCCATGACAGGGATTATACTTATGTTATTCTCCATTAATACCTATAGCAGTGCTTGGCGAAAATGATCACAAGGTCATGGATTGAGAGCTGGAAGGAATTCTAAAGGTCATTGGAAGGGATTAATACACATGTTACAATTTCACATCCCATGGTATAGCATAAACAAGTTTACTCTTCCGCTACCAGTTTTCATATATCTTAGGTATGGAGGTTCTTCTGTTTCCCTATGATGACAATGTGACAACTATCTGGGCACTTTACCAACCACAAGTGAGCTCTCCCAGGACACTATTGCCCACACAAAAAGATAAATCATTTTGAGTGAGCTTGGCTGAGTAGTGAAGTAAGTTGTCAAAAAACCTATTTCTTTTAAGAGATTGTCTCAGCAGTTTTTCTTACTAACTGGTATCATAGTTTGTGGGAAAGGGCACTGCATTTGTAAGACATTTCAGATGTTGGCCAACTGAAAAATTTAATGTATGAAAATCAGCTGGGTGAAATGATTGCTGAATTTCAGATCCTTAGCTTAAAAAGAGAATTCACCTTTGTGTTAACATGTATTTTCAGGGTTTTTATGTGAAATGAAAAAAGGATCATCAGCCTATGCTTTTAATACAAGCTGCATAATAATTACAACTCATATTTATGCAGTCATAAAGCACTATGTTCATACAACCCTGTGTGTAAGTAATATAAGCATCATTATCCTTATTCTGAAAATGACAACAAAGGTCCATGGAAATTTGGTGATTTGCGCGGTATTGCATTCACTAAGTGGCAGGGCCAGTACGTGAGCTTCCAATGATCTAGTGGTCTTTACTAAATAACACTGAAGCTTAGCAGCATCATCTCGCAACAAAAGTCATCAAGAACAAAGCTTTTCCATGAATATTTTCTACCAAACCAATGCTGGCATAGGCTTTTACTCTGCAGTATGAGGACACAGTCCTTTTCTACCATTTCTTCTCTGTCACTTTATATAAGTTGTTTTATCTCCTGAGCCTCAATTTCCTCATCTGAAAAATGAGAAGTGTGAACTGAATGATAAATGTTACTAACTGGTGAATAAAGAAGAGAGCTAATCAATACAAAATTAAATTTTGTTTGAAAAAATAAGTTAAAATTGTGATTATTAAAGAGAAGTTGGATAACACTTTGCAAACAAAATTATTTCTCTGGGCATTTAACTAGAATAGAATTTCTATAAATCATTAACATTTTGTTTTGGCACATAAACTTTATATACTGATTATATGTAAGAACTGAATGAGTAGATAGTCTTTAAAAAAAAAGTCATAGGTTTTCAGAACAAAGCCTGCAGCATTGTCAGTCATCAACACAAAATTAAGGGGATAGACAGAATTCCTGTGGACTTTCAGTGAAAGAAGGAATAGGGGAACATATGGTACTTTTGTCCATTTATTTTCTATTCTAAAAGCTTCCTAATACAAAATACTCTCTTCATCCAAATTGAATCATAGTATCAATTCTAAGTGATTAATATTACTACTTAGAGTATTTATATTGCTGACCACCTGCCCATGAAAGAAATAATTATTAATATTCACATATTTCATTAAACTCCTTCAAAAAACATACTGTTGCCTTTACACATAAAATTGGAAAAGTTCAAGAGAATTTTAGCCCTATAGCATATTGATAACAGCTCACTTAACACAGCAATTTTAAAGTATGCAAAAGCTTTATCTATTTTATTAACATGAGCTCTCATTCAATCCTTGCAACAACTCTGTAAATTAACAGGTGCTGTTATTTTTCCCATCTGACAGAAGAGGAAACTGAAGTCTGAGAGGTTAAATGTCTTGTCCAGTCACATAACTGATGCTGGAGACAAAATCTGAAACCAGGTCTTTTTGACACCAAATCCAAAGCTCTCATCTCTATAAATACAAATTAACAAAACTGTCTTGCAGAGAATAAAATATTGACGTATATTGATATTATATTAATATATGACAACATAAGAGACCCCAACTCATGAAAAACCCTCAAGAGTGGTTTCTCAAGAGTGGTTTTTTTTTTAAGGTCACAGTTAGCACAGGATTTATAAAATCTTCAAAATACTTTGAAGAAAAAACACAGTCAGCTGTTCAGGATAGAGAAGTGAGAGGGTACTGTCATCCATCAAGCAAAATTTCCATTTCTTTAAATTTTGATTACTTTGTTACTCATTTAAGTAAAAATCTACTTAAAACAAATACAGGTGATCCTCATCTTAGGAATAAGCTTAATTCTAAAAGTTAGTTTTTTAAATCATCTGAAATTTAGAACTTATTTTCTTATAAAAACATTATAAAGTGTTTATGTTCCAAGCTGAACCTACAAAAACTTACTTTGTCTATCATATATCTTAAGTATGGTACTAAAACAGCCAGCCTGAGCTTTCAGTATTAGGAGTCAGGTCTATGAAGCACACAAGAAAAGGGGCAATTTATATACCCCTTTTCCTGACTGTATGGCTAGCCCCTGAGAAAATGCTGAAATACATTTAGTTGTTCTGTGTCACCCTCTCACCGCCCTTTCTACACAACTTTAATACCTTCTGATGCCCCTTTCTCAAGTTCCCCCATAATCTTATCTTGATGCTGCCCTAAAATTCCATAGAAACACCCTACTCAGATCTGCATTATGTCTGCAAGTACCCCGTGGTTCAAATTTACAATTTTTTGCCATCCCATCAAAGCTCCTATTCTTTCAATACAGATGGCTTCAGAAACTAACAGAATAGCATAGCATGACAGAATCTTAAAGCTGGAAGAAAGATTAGAAGTCATCTAGCCCAATGACCAAAAGAATTCTATCAATATCATCCCCACCCCCACAAATGACCATCAGCTTCTGTATATAGCAGCTCTAGTGATGGGGAACTTACTTCTTATGCAAAGCAACACCTTCCATTTCTTAGCTCTAATTGTTGCGAAGTGTTTTTGTCTATTGACCTGAATTCTGTTTTCCTCTCTAGGGAAACAATGGAAAGTGAGCTAGATTTAGAGTCAAAGGATCTGGGTTTAAATCCTAACTTTCCACTTGCATTTGTATGATTGGGTTCACATGACCTCTCTGATCCTTATCTATTTCTTCATCTAAAAAATGAGAAGCGTGAATTTCATGACCTGAGTTTCCTTCCAACACTAAATCTAAGGAACAAGTAGATAAAATCTAATCTCTTCCACATATCAACCCTTTAAATATTTATATTTGACTGTTATCATGTACATGTATCCCTTTAAATCTGCTTAGTGCCTTCCCTCCATTGATGATCTCTTAATTTATCTTGTATATATGTTTATACATAGTGGTTTGCTTGCTTTTTCCCCCTTTATAATGTGAGCTCCTTGACAGCAGGGACTGTTTCTTGCCTCTCTTTAATAGTAATAGCTAGCATTCATATGGCGCCTACTTTGTGTGCTAAACACTTTACAAACATCATCTCATTTTGTCCTCACAACATCCTTAGGAGGAAGGTGATATTATCCTCATTTTACAATTGAAGAAACTGGGCTGGACACAAATATAAATGAAAAGTTAAGATTTAAACCCAGGTTCTTTGACTCTAAATCCAGCCCACTTTCCACTGCCTCCCTAAAAGAGGAAAAGAGAGTTCAGAAGCTCAAGAGACAAAAACTCTTTGCAACAAATTAGAGCTAAGAAATGGAAAGTGTTGCTTTCCATAAGGAGTAAGTTCCCCATCAGTAGCGTTGCCATCAGAAGCTGATGGTCATCTATGCCCATGGTCACATAGTTAGTAACTATCTTTGTATGCCCAGTGCTTAGCACAATGCCTGTCACACAGTAGATGCTTAACAAATACTTGTTGACTTGACAAGGCATGGTTCGGAATCCCCTTCACCATCTCAGTCATGTTCCAGTTTACTAAGAGCCTTCCTATTATGTGCTGTTCTTAACTCATCAAAATATTCCAGATGACCAAGTCCGACCACAGCAAAATATAATATGACTATCAATGCTCCTTTACACTGGACACTATACCTCTACTAAATCAGTCTCAGATTATATTAGCTTTTCTTGATGCTACAACATACTGATGACTTCTAGTGAGCTTGCAGTCAATTAAAACATGCACATGTTCTACACATGTTGAGAAGAAAGGTAGGAAGACTGATCTTGGAGCCAGGAAGATCTGGATTCAAGCTTTGACTCTGACACATACTAGTTATATGGCCATGGGTAAATCCCCTTTGTGACCCAAACTGGTTGTGTGGCAACCCTCTAAGTACATTAGGTTGCTGATGTGCTGCTGATCTGCATCAGTGGAAGGAGTTTGTACAGAGAAATCAAAAACCTTCACTTGGAGGGAAAAAAAGGCAAATGCACTGAACTAGCTGACACTTATCTACAGCACTCTCAAAGGAGGATGAGAATCATATAAGCATCTCAAACTAACAGAATTTCAGGAAGTCTAGTAAATTAAAGTAAAAAGTCAGAGTAATTAAGCTGCCTCTAGGATTCATTTTTGCTCTAAATAACATTATTCTCTTCCCCTTATGATCCAGAAATCTCAAGATTCAAGATGTCTCCCTTCACAACTGGCAACAGGTGACTAACTAAAGAACTAAAAAGGTTGCTATCATTACCTCCAGATAAAAAAGTTATGGCTCAGATGCATCACTCCGGCAATGAGGTGAACCTGGTTGCTAAAAGGTTTCAAACAAGTGTAGTATGGTCATAGACCGTGCCTATTGTCCAAAGATCTGCCTAACTAAGTACAGGGAGGACCATAACCAGGTTATTTGAAAGGTGATGATTTAGGGGTCCACCGCAACTCTCTAAAGATAATATACTGTGTCACAGAGGGATTTCAATCTATTTCAATTAAAAGAAGTTACCAAATACAACATTCAGTGGAAAAATGTAAGTAACCTGAAGAATGCATCTTGATTTTCAGAGACGCATCTCAACTTATCAAAAGTAGTAGAATTTTCCCATTATCCTTCTGCTTAGACCACATTCTGTGTCATTTTTCCATTAATCAATTTAGTATTACCTCTCAATTTATTGTTAGAAAGTTTTCCAATCAATCCGTAAGTACTTATCAAGAGTCTACTATCTGCCAGGCACTGTTTCAAAATTAATAATCACCACTGAAGCTAATGTAATGCCATCACCATGTTATTTTCCAAAGTCCAATTAATTTTATTCAACTCCACTTTCTTATTATGCTGTTTCAAATACAGATCTAAGGTAAAGAAAAGAAGTATCTCTGTATTTTAGCGTAGAAAAGAAAAATAGTTTAGAAAAAAGTCTTATTTCCAATTCAATATTCTAGTAATCATATAAACTACCATACAACCTCCATATAGTTACATCATTTATAAATTATCCTTTCTCGGTGATTTAACAAATTTGTTTAAAAATTAAAATGAAAGGCTATGACAGTAAAGATAGAGATATTATGTCTATTCCAATGTTCAAAGACTAAAGGCTATTCAAAACTAAAAGTAGGGAGGAAAGGGTCTGAGCATAAGTCTGGAGTTGCAGTGGTATATTTGGTCATATCTGAAGGAGAAGCTATATAATTAAATACATATTAATTGCCCTAATCTTCTTGGGCAAGTAATAAATTGGAGGAGCTGATTAATGTGCTGGATTTAGTTCAGCTTGTTAAACCTGACATCCAGGCAAATAGAGACTATCTTGAAAAACTCTTTTAGCTAAGTAATTGGAATTTTACTCTTAGTAATTCACCATTTTATAATAAGAGCTATTTGGTATATTGATTCTCCATCACTATTTTTAATACATTAGTTAGAGTCAAGAGTACCATAATGGTATTCATAAAATGAACTCCCCAGAAAAATACCCCACACCAATGAACTTTAACCCCAGTTGGCTATCAAAAGTCACTTTCATTCTCAACACAAAATGAGTATATTTCCATATAGGCTATAAATTCTAATTCATTCTAATTCTAGAAGCTACTAATACTACTTTATACTGTCCATAAGGAGCCATTAAGATCATCACACTCTTCATAAACTACTGAATATACCAATATTAATGCTAAAGGTCTGCTGACACCTCATGGAAAACTTCTTAAACATTCTTTTTAAGAGGTAACTTAGCACTCTATCCTTTTGGGGGAAAAAATACATTTATGCAGCACAGAATTACACTCAAAGTTGATTTTCAGCTTGCTAGTTATTCCGTACTTATCATTTAGTTGCAGGAACTATGCTTCTCTCTTGAATAATAAATTGAGAAAGACTGTAATTATCTGCTACATTTTTGGGGTAACAAATAATTGTTAAAAGAATTACATAGAAGAGAAAAGCAGAAAGGAATGATGCAAAGATTTTCACCTACCATCAGACACCTATGTCAAATTATCTTCGCAAGCCTCAAGAAAAATATCAGACTATTCTAAAAGTACTGTTTCTAAATCTAATATTTTATAAAGTTTTCTCCATGAAATGTTAGTAGTTTTCAAATGAATGTCACATTTTATTAAAGCAAGTTATATTTATAGTATTAAATATTCCAAAGCACTTTTACAAAACACATCTTCCATCAAAACTATTTTTCTCCAAACCCCAGACAACAAATATGTCATAAGTTAGATTTAGATCTTCTGAGCTGACATTTTATGTTTCTTCTGACAAAGGACTCCAGAACCAAAAGGCAGAATACAAAAGAGTTTTAGCCTTGAATGCTCAGAGTTTTTGTTAGTAAGAGACCAGAATTAGGACATAATGCCAGACTCATTCTGAGTGACAGGGAACTCAAAAATTCTCTTCACAGTTAAAGAACTGAAAGTAACAGTGATTTTGAAATCAATCCAATTGCCAATCTGCAAGCACCAATTTGACCCCAGTACAAGAGAAACCTGCAAGTGTTAACAACTGAGTGAAGTTGAGTAGAGTTTCACAGAATGACAACTAAAGGAGGGCAAAAAGAAAATACCCAGAATTATTTCTATATCTAATAAACCTTCCCTGCTTCCCCCATAACAAGCAACCCCATTCTCCATACCTGCTTTCTGTTATCTGGTTCCCCACGGCTTACTGCCAGGTCTAGTGTTTCTCTTCTGTTAATCAAGCAGCAGCCCTCCATAACAGATTTTTCTTGCCCTCTGGGGCCTTCTGGGGTGTGGGAACATCCTTCTGGTGCTTCCACAGTTCAGCAGTTCCATAGCAGCACAACTACATCTCACCCTAACTCAGGCCTCCTAAAGAGATAGATGGATGCTCTGACAGTTTTCTTCTACTCTCATGCTGGCTGGATGTCTGCCCTGGTGTAGCCAGATCAAAGAAAACAATTATCAGTCTAGGAAACATACGTTTCTTATGATATGGGTATATGAAATTGCAAAATTTGAATGATTTCCTAAAGAATGCTTGTGTTAAAGTTAGGTTTGTGATAAATCAATCTCCTGTGGCCAGAAAAACATCTGTCAAGGTCCACATTAGTAATATATGGAAAACAGATGCTTGGAATCCCATATAAATGTCATATAGTTAAAGATGTCTCCTCCAGCCAAGACAAAAGTAGATCACAAAGATGAAGTTTGCTTTTCATTGTGAAATAAGGAGACCTAAAAGCTACAATAATTTTTTATGGGCAACCAAATTTTAAAAAATACTTCCTAGCCTATAATGCATGATTTTACAACACATTTGAAATTTTTTTATAGAGAATTTAAGAGATATACAGACCTGAGACAGACTGAACATCTGTTGCCTGAGGATCAGCTGTGAAGCTCATCACTAGGTTAGCTACAAAGTATTGAATTGTTAATTACAGCAACTTTCAAAGTCCATCTACTAAACTGTGAGACAGGCAGGGATTGTAATCGATTTCAGCGAGGGGCAGTATGCACATTGAGGAAATCACAGATTCTTGAAGTATTGAAGTAAGAGATGTTCTGAACCAAAATATGATCATAATTTGGTTGCCTTGTAAAGTCTTGGTGCCGAGGAGCAAAAGATTTTGCTAAGCATCTTCCCATAAATGCAAACAACAACATCCAAATTATAAGTCAAATTTACAAACATTTTTTGGTAACCAATGCCTTTGAAATTCAAAATGTTCCAACACCATGAAGGCAACAGAATGTTAATGCGATAGTGTACACTCAAATTAAGGAGGTCTCTAACAGGCAAATGAGTCATGAAAATTATAAAAAAAGTTATGAGCTTAAGTCTTGTACATCCCACTAAATCATAAATAAAACTGTCATAATGCGGTCCTTTGGTACCTCTATCAATAAATCCATTTAGACAAGGTCTTAGACTCATCTACTTTATACCAAATTTTGTATTACATAATATTTGTGTTATAACAAGACTCTTGTATTAAAGGCACACTTGAAAGCAAAGATGAAAATTATCTATGAAAAAACATCAGTAAGATGACTCATACATTTATTAAGTCACCTACTATGCGCACCAGATTGTGCTAGTCACTGGAGATACGAAAATGATGACACTCCTAGCATTATATGAGCTTTACCTTGTTTTCCAGAAATCAAATTAACATAATGACCAATCGAAATTCAAGGAAGGCTAAAAGTCAAGACTTAAGTAGCTTGATTTTAGAATTACTTCATTAATTATTCACAGGTACTTAGGGGGAAAAATACACTGTTACACTATTATGTTAAAGCAGACCTACACAGTAGTTTGGGGCCAAAACTAAAATTAAAATAGGCTAAACTTCTTTGGGCCTCAGACAGATTTTTAGTGGCTCATTTTCCAAGTAAAGGTATAATTAACGATTAAACTATTTTGCAAATAAACCATATTTTAAAAAGGGAAATTTCAATTAATATCAATTAATCACACTTATTACTTAAGATTTTTATTTATCATGAAATCACATTCATGTGTAAAAAAATTACTTAGCTAAGCAGTACAAGTTCCAATACATTTTTCAGGTTTTCTTACTATTTACATTTAGTTAATGGTATGTATTACACTTCCTGTCAGCAATCACACTCTGAAATCATGTTTGAAATCGATTTCTTTAGAAATCTGAAAACTAACCTTAGTAGCTGCCTCATTTCCTGAGTTTACTTTCTTGAAAAACCATTGTTCTCCACTGAGATTGTTCAACAATTTGGATGCTTTGTTTTTCACTGGTGTCCAATTTGCTCAAGTCAGGATGTTTTGGTTTGAAATGGCGACAAAAATTGTATTCCTTCAGAACAGCTATTATTTTTCAGCAAACAGAGCACAATATTTTGTCTCTCATGTAAATAAACAAGTATCTATTTGTCCACTTTAGATTAAACACTTTATGTTCTGATTCCATCTTCTGTTTCTTTTTATCAACCATTTTACAAAGTCACCCCCAAAACTTTAATGTTAGAACCAAAAAATCTCCACAGCAACTGCTCACATACAAAAAAATACTGAATTGAGTGTCTGACCTTGGAGAGAGCACCAGACACTCATGTAACTTGGAGGGAGGGGAAGAGGCCCTCGATTTGTTAATGTTCATCGCATAGGGGGCATCAGCTGCATTGGCACGTGGCTGCACTCACTTTGTCCCTGTTCAATGCCAGTAATGACTGAAAACACAGTGAAAAGATAGGACTCTCACTCTTCTTAGACTAGAGACAGACTGACAATGGTTGGTTGCTGCAGGTCACATGTCAAGTAGGAGAGAGTGGGTAGTGGCAACCCACCAGCCAAGTAACATAACAGGCACAACAGTGACTAGCAAAAGGCAGGTTAAACAGGGCTGAGAAAAAGTACTCCTTACATCTTTACTTTCTTTTATATCCTCTACATTTTTTGCAGGCCACCTGAAATCCTTTCGCGGGCCACAAGTGGCCCACAGGCTGTATGTTGTGCAGGCCTGTGTTAGTCATTCTTATAATGGGCTTTCTCATATCCTTCTACGTCCTCAGAATTTTTTATTAAAGTACCTAGCTGTTCAGGCTCAACATTCCTTTAACAGACAAGAGAAACAGACTTGGATTAAACTTGGAGAAGCAGACATGAATTTTATCATTACTTTTAGACATAAGCAGAAAACAGCTCTCAAAATATAAAACTGAAAAAAAATTTCAGTTTAACAAGAATGAAAAAGTTCCCAAGGTTTAAAATACCACTCAAATTGCGGTATCTCTAAAATTCACATGAAATGTTTTGTGCCAATGAAATGTGCCAATGCAGCTGATGCCTGCTATGTAAAACATAAGGTCCTTGAGGGCAAGGACCATTTTTCATTTTTTCATCAATACCCAGCACAGTGATTTACATATAAGTAGGCCATTAAAAATTTTAAAAATTTTTTTAAAGTTTAAATTTTAATACCTTAAAGAAATACTAATAATTATTAGTAACTGATGACTATTATTTCCCTAAAAAAGTCACAAAAATCTCTGCATCTTTATATTCATTCATTTTCACTTTCCTTGCCTTTTTCATGATCAAAATAAAATGTAATTTTAAATCACTATTGAATTATTTCAGTCTTTCATTTCTGAGACAAAAATAATTTCCACCCCCTTTTCAATACATAACTTCCTTAACACGTTTCCATGAAATTAAAAGCTTGATTCCAAACATTTCTTGTCAACTAGATGTCCTTAAATCTTAACAAGAAAAGTGGAGTGACAAAAATCTTTGCTCTTAAAAACTCATTATAATATTCCATTTTCAAATGCTAAATGTTCCTAAATATATTTTCCATAATATACCATACCCCCAAAATCTTTTGCTAGAATTTAATACTTTCAAAAATGTTTATTTTTCCATATAAGTAGTTAAAGATTTTTTTTTTTTAGTATTTGGCTTATTTTCCTTGATTTTAAAAAAGCTTGACAAAGGCTAATTTAAATTGGAGATTTTCTTCAGTGAAAATTTAGGAAATGTATTTAATAAACCAATTACCAGGCTTGAAGATTATCCATGATAAATTATCTTTGCCCCTCCTTCCCCAAAGTAAATAATTATTAGACTTTGCATGTGAAAGGAGTAGGACCAAAAGATCAACTCACAAGCAATCAAATACAGAGAATACAAAAATAGCAAGCAAAAAAGTAAGATGATCATTAAAAACAAAGCCTACAGGGAAGTTTAAGATTTTTCATGGTGTCTGATTATCACAGAAAACCCAGCTGACAGAAAATAGTTCATTCTAATATTTGTGTATGTAGAAAAAAATAAGATACTATAAGACTGCAAACATTTAGTCAATGGCTTTTCAACAGCCACTAAGACAAATATACTCTTTGCTAGTCTACTGTTCTATCACTACAATGCCAAACAGAAAGTCAAGTGAATGAAAAAGTAAATCATTACATTAATCCAGGTACAATTCTGGAATATGAGTATCTTTTAAAAAGAAAAATTATATAGTTCACATACACATATATGTAAGATAGCATGTTGCTGTCAAAAGAATATATGCATATTCATTTTATATATCATACATATTCATTTTATATTATATTCCTCATACAACTATATAAAATGAATATGTATGATATATATTAAATGAATATGCATATACTCAGCTGACAAAAATAAGCCATCTATGAAATCAAGACTAACAAAAATACTTTTACCCCAAGAACATTAAGAAAAAACAATTATATTTCAAGTTATTAGCAGCTATCATCAGCCATTTCTGGAAATTGGTATTGATCAGGCTAAGCATTACACTTGCATAATAATAACAGCTCATAGTTAAGTATTTTTTTATAACAATCCTGTGTTTGTGAGCAGTCTAAGGACTGTTATCCTCATTTTATAGAAGAGAAACTGGAAACCCAAAATGGGCAAATGACTTGTTCAAAGTCACAGAGCTGATGAATGAGAAACTGGAGTCTCAAACCCAAGTGCTCAGATTCCAAATTCAATTCCAACACCACACTAACAATAACAGGCACGCAGCACAGAAATGATTAAGTCAATGGGCTTGCTGATGTACTTTGCCTACAACTTCCCCTCTAGTTTCAATAGTCACTCAACCCCTCTCTTTTTCAAACACAAGAGCACACACACACACACACACACACACACACACACACACACATATCTCGGTAGAAAGAAGGTAGCATAGATAGTGCCCTGTGACTAAAGTAATGATATGGAATTTCTTTTGTGGTTTGTAAAATATAATAGCAACATGACTTGCATAAATATATAGTCTTAACAGTTTTTTTAAAATCTCTTTTATTAATCTGTAGTCACCTCATATTCAATACTTTACAATATTACAAAAAACAGTACTTTAGTCATGTTATAATTCACTATCATTGATGATCTGAGGTGAAAACATAGGAGAGAACTTTTTGCTTTTGAGTTCTGCTAGCACAGTTAGACAAAGAGTTGGCTTTGGAAGTCAGGACCACAGTTTGCATCATCCTAAAACAAAAAATACTATCTGGATGACCCTAGGCAAGTCACTTTTCTCTGAGCCTCAATTTTCTCATCTATAAAATGAGCAGAATTTATAAGAATACAAGTCAATGATCAAAGGATATGAACAGGCAGTTTTCAGATAAAAGAATTAGATCTATAGTCATATAAAAATGTTCTAAATCACTACTGATTAGAGAAAGGCAAATCAAAACAACTCTGAGGTACCACATAACACCTATCAGGTTGGCTAACACGACAAAACAGGAAAATCATAAATGCTGGAGAAGATGTAGGAAAATTGGAACATTATTACATTGCTGGTGGAGCTGTGAACTGATCGAACCATTTTGGAGAGCAATTTGGAACTATGCCCAAAGGGCTATAAAATGTGCATACCCTTTAACCCAGCAATACCAATTCTAGGGCTGTATCCCAAAGAGATCATAAAAATGGAAAAAGGACCCACATGTACAAAAACATTTATAGCAGCTCCTTCCGTGGTGGCAAAGAATTAGAAATTGAGGGGATGCCCATGAACTGGGGAATGGTTAAACAAGTTGTGGTCTATGAATGTAATGGACTACTACTATGCTATAAGAAATGATGACTAGGTGAACTTCAGAAAAACCAGGAAAGACTTATATGGACTGATGCTAAGCGAAATTAACAGAACCAGGAGAACATTGTACACAGTAACAGCCATATTGTGTGATGATTAACTTTGATGGCCTTAGCTCTTTTCGGCAATGCAAGGATCTAAGACATCTCCAGAAGTCTCATGATGGAAAATGCTATCCACATCCAGACAAAGAACTATGGAGTTTAAATGCAGATCAAAGCATACTATTTGCTTTTTTTTTTGTTTCTGTTTTGTTTTATTTCTTCTTTCTTGTGGTTCCTTCCATTGGTTCTAATTCTCCTTTACAACATGACTAATGTGAAAATATGTTTAAAAGGAATGTATATGCAGAGGCTATATCAGAGCCTTGGGGAGAGACGCGAGGAAAGAGGGGGAGAAAATTTAAAACTCAAAAGCTTATGGAAGTGAATGCTGAAAACTAAAAACAAATTAATAATTAAAACTAAAATAAAATAAAATGAGTGGGTTCTACTTAATGACTTCCAAGTCTCCTCTCCAGCTCTAGGTCTATAAACCTGTCATTCTGAAAACTTTTTGACACAGTGAAGCCACAATAGTGAAGGATCAGAAGATACTAAAAACATAACAAATAAGGTTTAGTTCATGCATTTGAAAGGGAAATATGACTTCATAATACTAGGGTGAAAGGTAAAGCCACCATTGAAAATAAGATAGCAGCTCAAGTATGCCAATACCTGCTTCTTAAATAAAATGCTCCATACATAACAATTTTACATGAAGATGTTTAAAAATGGAAAACAGACATTCCTGGATTAGTTGAAAAATTAATTGAAAAATTAATCAACAACCATTTATGAACTGCTTACCACGTACAAGGCACTATGTTAAGTTCCAAGAATACAAAGAAAATCAAAAAGAATCATGTCTTCCAAGAGATTGACATTCTAACAGAGGAGACAGGTAAGTAAGTAGGTACATACTAGGTGGTACAATGGATAGAGCACAGGCCTGGAGTCAGGAAGATTCCTCTTCCTGAGTTCAAATTTGGCCTCAAACACCTACTAGCTGTGTGATCCTGGGCAAGTCACTTAACCCTTTGAGCCTTAGTTCTTCCCCTGTAAAATGAGCTGGAGAAGGAAATGGCAAACCAGTCCAGTATCTCTGCCAAGAAAACCTCAGGAGTCAGACATGAGTAAAAACAACCACACACACACAAGAAACAACTCAGATGGAAGGTAACTTTACAAGGGAGGGCTCTGGCAGCTGGGAGCCCCACAAAAGGCCTCTTGCAAAGGAAGGCATCTGAGATGCGTCCAGAAGGGGCCAAAGAAGTAGAAGGGAGGCCGAGCATTCCAGGCACAGGGAGGGCAGCCACTCCAAAAGCACCGAGACAGGGGGAGGTTGCTAAGAACTTTAAATGCCAAATGAAGGACTTTACATTTAATTTTGGAGATAACAAGGGGCCATGCAGATGGTTTGGAGGACCAAAGAGCTAACATGTACACAGCGCTTTGAAAAATCTGAAAGAGCTTCAGAATCATGGAATCTAAGAGAAGGAAGAAGCCTCAGCAGCCGCCTAGTCCCAACTCATGCACAGGAGAAATCCCCAAGATAAGCTAGTCAACACATGACCATTAAGCCCCTGCTTAAAGACCCCCCAAGGAGGGCACATTTGGACAGCTCCTTTGTTAGGGAGTTTTTCCTGAAGTAAAGCCTAAATCTACCTCTTTGCAATTTCTACCCATTGCTCCTGGCTAAGCCCCCCAACAAAGCAAGCCTAATCTTCCTATCCATGACAGTCTTTCAAATAAGACATCTGTAAGACATCTGGCCTGTCTTAACAAGTCCTCTCCTCTCCAGGCTAAACATTACCAGTTCCTTCAAACTATCCTCTTATGACAGGGAGTCCCTACCTTTCACCATGCTGGTTGCTGTCCTCTGAACACTCTCCAGCTTATCAATGTATTTCTTAAACTGTGGCACCCAGAACTGAATAAGAGTACAGTCAGAGTAGGGTGAAACCCTCAACTCCATATTCTTGTAAGCTATCCCCTCTAAATGCAGCCCAAGATCAAATCAGCGATTGGACAAGTAAACACACTGACTACACCATTTCTTAGGAAAGAGACAAAGGAGGGCTTCCAGCACCTCCCTCGCTAGCAGGTTCACTTTTGATCTAGTCAGATGTGAAGACAGGAATGGAATAAGCGGTTAAATAAGCTTACTTTATTCTAGTCTAGTCTTCTCAAAGGGAGTTTGCTGATAAGGGGAGCTCTAATTCCTATAGCATTCCCTAACAACCCTTCTTGCAGGGGCCGGTGTGAAGTGGGGGCAACTACCCCTCATCTCAATGGGATCAATCAAGATCAGCACAACTTGTGCTCTCCCCTAAATCCCCTCAAGCCTCAATGGGGGCCAGTTGAAGCAAAGACACAGATTCCCCCTCCCAAACCTTGCTGGTGGCCAATCAAGGCACACACAGCATTCAGCCTGCACATTCACCCCATGGGGGTCCCCAGTCACTGACCAACACCCATTTGCTTTATAGGGAAACAACAAAGAAGGCACATTGCCAGCATAGTCTCACAATTTTACATTATTTCATCCCTGTATCTACTGCACAAGTGTGGTAGAAACTGTTTCTACTAGAAGGTAGAGATTGTTATAGCTATGGATCCTGAGAAGAAAACTCTAAGAAAGAATAACAAAAAATGCACTTTACACACACTAAAATTCACCTCACAACTGCTAACTCTGAGGTCCACTATCTTTTTTCAGATTCTTTTTCTAAATTCACATCTAACCATGCTTCCCTCATCTTATGCTAGTGAAGGTAATTATTTTTGCACCCAAGTGAAAGGCTTTGCATATTCATCCTAAAGAATTTCATCATCTTAGATTTGTCCCAATGCTCAAGCCTGTCCAAATCTGTTTTGGATACCGATTCTGTCATCCACTGTCTTAGTTATCTTCCCAGCTCTGATACATCTTGCAAATTTTACAAACATGCTATTTGTTCCTTTATCCAAGCCACTGATAAAAATGGTGATTGACACAGGGCCAAGCAACAGATTCTTGGGGTACTCCACTGGAGACCTCCTGCCATGGTGAAATTGAAACATTAACAACTACTTTGAATCTGGCCAATCAACCATTTCTGAATCCATCTGATTGTATTCTCATCCAATCCAAGTATTTCCATGTTCTCACCAGGAGTAGTATAAGAAACTTTATCAAAGCTTTGCTAAAATCTAGGTAAACAATCCCCAGCATTCCTCTCATCTTCTAGTTTAGTGGTCCTGTTAAAATGGGAAATGAGATGAGCTTGCCATGACCCTTCTTCATGAAGTCTGGTACTTTGTAATCACTGCTTCCTTTTCTAGATGTTCTACATGTTCAGCAATCTTTTCAATGATCTGTTCTAGAATTTTAATAGGAATCAAAGTCAAACTATATGGCCTAGAGTTTGCAGATTTTGTCCTCTTCTCTTTTTTTAAAATTAGGACATTTATTCTTCTCTAATCTTGAGGTACCTCTCTTGTTTCCATGATCTTTCAAATATCACTGACAGTGGCTCAGTAATCACATCTGCCAGTTCATTCAGGATCCAAGGATGTAGCTCATCTGGGCCTAGCGAAATAAATTTTCAACAAGGTTTGCAAGTAGATGTTTTTCTATTGTATTCTTACTATCTTGGGTAACAACTCCTAGTCAGTCATCTATATTCTATCAGTTACCATATAAAGTTATTCTCTATTAAGAAATGAGAGACAGATGATCAGATAATTCAAGGTCTTTCCCTGAAGGCCTGATCTCATGACAGGTGGTGGTGTAATGTCCTCTTAGAACCTGGGAGGCCCACCTCACAGGAGAAGGAAGAAGAAGAGCCCAGGGAATCTAGGAACTCAGTCAGAAAATAGAAAACAACAGCATAAGAAGGGCCTTGGAGGTGTTGTGGCTTCTAAGAGGGCCTCTGGAAGCTCTTAGGTGGCACTGCCTTAGAGCAGGTAGAAGAGAGTAGCCCAGGGAGACTCCAGAAGCTGGAGCTGAGATTTGACAGTGAAAGGAAAAAAAGAGCTGAACTAGAGAGGTGTCTGCACAAATATTTCTGGGACAATACCCTCTGGCAACTAAAGTCTTCCCCTTGCTCTAATTGGTAGGACATTTTTTAAAAGAATGGGGGTGACCCTATTCCTCCAAGGTGAAGTCCACAACCAAAATCTTAACTGTCACTGATTCCTTCCTAGGTTTTACAAGTCAAATTTTTACTAGGCTTTGGTCTTTTCATTAAGGATGGTAAAAATCCTCTAGTGACCTGGACAGGCACACATAGGTTATTCCCCTTCCTCACTGTTCCCACTTATCAGGGAATGGAAAAGTTCACTCAGGTCAGAGATTGCTTTCAGGCAAGGTCTTCCTCAGCTCAGCCTGGCCCCAGATCCCAGGCTGCACTGAAGACCGGGTGGCCATGAGCAGCTCAAGAACAAAATCATTCTCAAAAAACAATCAAATGGCACTAAATCTCCTCTATAACCTCCTCAAAAATAGATGCCTAACAATCTCCCCAAAGAAGTCCTTCTGAAACCCATAAATTCGTGATGAGACTGCTCCATCACCTTCTGGTTCACTGTAGTAAGCAATGAAGTAAATCAGTAAATAACACAGAAACTTTAAATTGTAGACTAGTGGTTCCTATCTTGTGGGTTCATGGAGTCTGGGAAACCACCATATATACACCAAACACTGTGTTTCTTTCAGCTCCAACAAAATGTGCAAGATAATTCAGTACAGTAAGCAGTCCTTTTAGACTAAATAATATCTCTCATATATGCACTATTTCTCAAATATATGTAGATGTTGTGATGAATAAGATACAAATTTAAAAGATTACAGAATTCATAATAGCTTTTTGTCACCATTTGTGTTCTCAATCAGTGGATACCTATAGTATAACTACTACCATGAGAGGGATCTGTGAAATGTTTTTTATATTTTAAAAAGGTCTTAACACTCAAAAGGGTTGAAAGTCACTGCTAGAAACTATACTATATCACATGAAATACAATTTTACATAAAATCGGTTACTATTCTGCTTACTTCAATCAATTTAGAGACAATGTAGGGTTTTTTGTTTTTGTAATTCATTTATAGTAGAAATGAAAATGCTGGATTATCAGGCCCTTCGCCAGGAGGCGAATCTCACTTTTTGGGGTCAATTAAAAATTAGGCTTGACTTAAATCATTTCAAATGATAACACCTCTTCTACAAATAATTAAGCATAAACGAGGACTTCCTGCATACATATTCAACTTCAAGGATTCAACCAAGACTTTACATGGACTGTATGTAAGTTTAGCCAGACAATCTATTTCTCTACTTTTAGCAAAACAAAACACAGTCTACTTACTTTTGTATTACATTTTGCAAGCTCAACATCATGCCCAGTTCACCTTTCATCTTTTCTCTGTTAGCCCGGCATTCTGCCAAGTAGCGTAGAGCCTAAAACAGAAACAATCAATTAATTCTCATTTCTAGATTATCCAAATTAAATAACTGACTGTAAAAGGTTCTCTTTCTTCATTTTACTTAGAACCTATTAACTATTAAGTTTTAATACCATGCTCAATAAGCAGATTGGTTGAGACACTTTAGTTCAACAACCATTAATTAGCAACTATTAGGTTCTAACATTTCCAGGCAAAAAGACAAATTTTTTTTTTTCAAATAAATCAGTTACTGTCCTCAAGGAGCTTCTTTCAACTATGGCCTGAGGGTTCAACATTTCAACAAATGAGTAAATTCAAGAATTTGAAGAGGAAGAAAATACTGTGAGCACCTATATATAAGATGTGGAACACGTGCTGAGACTTGATGGTTGGTAGAGACTCAATAAGGCTAAGGTAAACAGGGAGTACATTCCAGGCATGGAATGACTTTGTAAGTAAGTCTATCAAACTGGCTGGAACATAAAGTAAATGTAAGGAAGTATGAAAATAAATCTAGAAAGAAAGACTGGAGTCAGACTTTAACTTAAATGTTAGCCAGACTCAAAAGTAGATACAGCTTCTTTTGACTATCACAAAATCTAATCAAGGCTAGAAGTAATAGTGCCTCTAGGATAAAAGACAAATTCCTCAGTTTGACATTTAGAATACTTTACTATCTGACTACCAGAAGGGAGTGCCTTATTCAGATCTTTAATTTAAGTAGATGATTTTAGTAGCTATGTATGCAGAGACTGGAGAGAGAATGATAGCAGAGACCAATTTGGTTATTGTGAGAGTCCAAGTGAGACAGTAAGTACCCAAACTAAGATGAGTGGAGACATAGCAAGGAATTGGCTGGGGGTGGGGAATAAGAGAAGCACAGTAAGTAGTCTTTTTTGTTTTTTTTGTATCTTGGGAAATTTATTATGTGGTTTTTTCCACTTAACAGTATTTTATTTTTTCCAATTACATGTAAAGATACTTTTCAACATTCACTTTTATAAGATTTGGAGCTCCAAATTTTTTCTCCCTCCCTCTCTTCCCCCCCCTCCCCAAGAAGGGAAGCAATCTGATATAGGTTATACATATACAATCATATTAAACATATTTCCACATTAGTCACGTTGTAAGAGAAGAATCAGAACAAAAGGGAAAAACCACGATAAAGAAAAAACAAAAAAAAAGTGAAAATAGTACACTTCAATCTTCATTCAGACTCCACAGTTCCTTCTCTAGATGTGGATAGTATCTTTCATCGTGAGTCTTTTGGAGTTGTCTTGATCACTGTACTGCTGAGAAGAGCTAAGTCTATCATAGTCGATCACCACACAATGTTACTATTACTCTGTACAACATTCTCCTGGTTCTGCTCATTTCACTCAGCATCAATTTATGTAAGTCTTTCCAAGTTTTTCTGAAATCTGACTGCTCATCACTTCTTACAGAACAATAGTATTCCATCACATTCATATACCACAACTTGTTCAGCCATTCCCCAACTGATGGGCATCCCCTCAATTTCCAATACTTTGCCACCACAAAAAGAGCTGCTAGAAATAATCTTGTACATATGGGTCTTTTTCCCTTTTTTATGATCTCTTTGGGATACAGACCTAGTAATGGTATTGCTGGATCAAAGGGTATGCACAGTTTTATAGCCCTTTGGGCATAGTTTCAAATTGCTCTCCAGAATGGTTAGATCAGTTCACAACACAGTAAGTAGCCTTAATGATGGAACTTCCAACCAAGATGGCTGCATGACCCTATGGCTGATCACCCAGTTCCTGAATAATTACTTCAGCAAAAACCTGAAATTCACACTAGACTGAATAATGACCAAGAAATCAAGAATCTACAGTGACTTCTTTCACCCCAGAATTGAATGAAAAGTCACCCAGAAACCTAGAAAATAGGAAAAGGAGCCACCGGCAAAGCCAGTGTAGGCAACAAAGCCAGAAGCTGTGGTAGAGAAGTGCGAGAAACAAGTGTAGCCTGCAAAGCTCTATGTCCTAAAGGCATCACAAGCAAAGGGTTCCCCTGAGAAAACCTCAGAGAACCAGCAAGACACTCCAGACTCAGGGGCTCTGAGATACTGAAATAACACAGAGGACCCAAAGATCCATGGCTCTGAAACCTCAAACATCTACAAAGCCTAACTCTAGGAGGCAGAGGTCATCACAGAAAGCAGGGTGAACTAAGCCAACCACACCAAGAAATAACCTGTAGACCTGAGTAAACCAAGGAAGGCCCAAAATAGTATAAAAAATTACTGGATACCTAAATCTATTGTAGATCCCCAAAAGAAGAGTAACTGTAAAACTTGCAAGGAAACTAAAAAGGCAAAAGTGAAATTTTCACACAATCTACATGAGGATCTACGGGAAATGAAGCAAGAGATAAAAATGAAATAAAAGCTCCATAGCAAAGAAAAGAGAACAGAAAATAGTAAACCTAACCCAAGTAATGAATTCTCTGAAAGCTAGAACAGACCAAAGAGAAATTAATAACTACATGAAATAGTTATTAAAAATATCAGAAAAAATCAAAAGACTAAATATAAAACATCAAAAACGCCAAGATGGAGAAGCAGGAAACAGCAGTACAGCGAGCTGTGCCCCATCCCCAAACTGCTCCAAACAGATCTAGAAAATGCACCAGACAAAATCCTGAACAGGAAATCCAAAAAAAAAAAGTCATAATAAGTCATTTTTCCAGACCAGTTCAGCATAGGGAGACAGAGGTTTTCGGACACTGGGGACAGGGCCTGGTGCAGCACTGCAGTGCCAAAGGACATCCTGTGAACTGGGACAATAAAGAAGTCCCAAATCCATTGCAAGATATCTCCAGACCCCTACTGGAGCACCATGATGGAGAAAGGTACTGACCAGCAGCTTTGTTGCCCAATACAGAGTAACTAGTCATAGATCCAGAGTGGACTGATAAGTGGCCCTGCTCCCAAATTACCCTGTCCCAGAAGTCTCAGGCTGTAGGTAATGTACCAATGGAGGAGCAAATTCAGAAGCAAGCAACAGCGATGTGACTCATTAGCTTCCAGCCCAGCCTAACACCTTGCAGAGAAATAATCAGGGAAGGAATCTAAGACCTAAGGGGAGCCTGCAGTTCCGTCACTGAACTAGCAGATAGCATTCTGCTAGCTGATGGTGTTTGAGCTCAGCACAGTCTACTGTCGCTCAGACCCAAATGTAAGATAGGAACTTGCAGAGCTCACACCAGGGGGCAGCACTCATACTTTGCCCTGGATCAGACCACTTTGGCAACACCATAAGCTTCCAGATCCCCAGCCTGTCTCTGAGATCCTAAAATAACACAGCATTCAATATCCCAAGAAAGCAACCAAGAGAACCAACCCAGGCCTTCCCTCTAGAAATGTGGCAGAGCCCAGCACTAACATTAAGTCCAAAGTCAGGAAGGAGGTTGGAAGAATGGGCAACCAAAAAAAGAACCCCACCATAACAAGCTATTATAGTGGCAGAGACACTCAAGACACAAACACAGAAAAGAATGACCACAAAACATCTACAAGCAATTGGGCACAAACTCAACTAAAATTCTTAGAAGATATGAAGCAAGAGTTTAAAAAAAATTTTTTTAATGTTTTTTATAAATAAAATGATAATGTTTGAGGAAAACTTTGAGAAAGAAATGAGAGCTATGGAAGAAAGAAGTGGAAAGAGAATGAACAGTTTGGCAGCAGCTAGGTGGCACAGTGGATAAGCTCCAGCCTTGGAGTCAGGAGGACCTGACTTCAAATCTGGCCTCAGACACTTGACACTTACTAGCTGTGTGATCCTGGGCAAGTCACTTAACCCCACTGCCTAGCCAAAAAAAAGAGAGAGAGAGAGAGAGAGAATTAACAGTTTGGCCCAAACAACAAACTCCCTGAAAATTAGAATGGACAAAATAGAAACTAGTGACTCCATGAAGTAACAAGAAATATTAAAAAAAGGCAAAAAGCTGAACGAAAAAAAGCAGAAAATGTTATCTCAAACAAGTGACCTGGAAAAGAGATCAGGGAGAAAAATTTAAGAATCATTGTACTTTCTGAAAGCCATGACCAAAAAAAGAACTTAGACATCCTATTTAAAGAAATCTTAAAAGAAAACTACCCAGATATCTTAGAACCAGAAGGCAAAGTATAAATAGAAAGAACCTACTGGTTATCTCCCGAAATAAATCCCAAAACACAAACTCCCAGGAACATCGAAGCCAAAATCCAGAGCTTCCAGACCAAAGAAAAAAATACTACAAACAGCCGAAAAGAAAGAATTCAAGTACCAAGGAACTATAGTCAGGATCACACACAATTTAGTAGTTACCACTATAAAGGAGCAGAGAACTTGGAACATCATATTCTAAAAAGGCTTACATTCAAGAATAACTTACCCAGCAAAACTGAGTATAATGCTATAGGGGGGAAAAATGTACCCTTGGGGCAGCTAGGTGGCGCAGTGGATAGAGCACCGGCCCTGAAGTCGGGAGGACCTGAGTTCAAATCCGGCCTCAGACCAAACACTTGTCACTAACTAGCTGTGTGACCCTGGGCAACTCACTTAACCCCAATTGCCTAAAAAAAAAAAAAAGAAAGAAAGAAAGAAAGAAAGAAAGAAAGAAAAAATGCACCCTTAATGAAACTAAGGACTTTCAAGCATTCCTGAAAAAAAAGAACAGAGCTATAAAGAAACTCTGAAGTTCAAATACAGGAGTGAAGGTAAATATTTACAAAAAGGTAAATATGAATGAACAAGGATAAAGGACAAAATAAAGATAAACTGCTTACATTCAAATGTGGGCAGATGACACATCCCCTCTGAACATTCATCATCAGGGGTCATAGAGGGAGTCCAATTAGACAAGATCTGGAGTAGTTCTGTTATGTCTTGATGATCTTAACAGAAGAATGGAAAGAGAGGAGAAGGACACACAGGATGGGGGAAGCACAAGGAAGTTAGGGAAAATTACCTCACATAAAAAGGATGCACAAGTATACATCTATATAGGGTATAGGGAAGTTGCTGACCCTTGAATCTCACCCTCATCTCAAACAGCCAAAAGAAGGAAGAAAACACACACACACACACACACACATACACACACACACAACCACATTTCATTCATTCAACAGGAATATGGGAGGGAGAAAGAAAGTGGAGGGAAAATTAGAGAGAGGCTAAATTAAGGGAAAGATTAGTTCTAAGCAAAACAAACTTCAAAGATGTACAAAAATATAATTCTTCTGAGATAACAAAAGATGGAAATCAGAGGGGATGTTCATAAACTGGATAACAAATGAACAAATTATGACTGAACATGATTGAATATTATCATGCTTACCTCTTCACATTAAACATAATGACCAACTAGGGTCCCAGTGGACTAAAGAAAACATGACATGGGCTACCCACTTCCTGATACAGGGAGGAAGACTCAGACTGTACAATGAAATCTTTTTTTTTTTTTTGGACCTGGCCAATGTGGAAGTTTGTTTTGATTGACTATACATGTCTGTAATAGATTTTATTTTTCTTGTGTTCTCAATTGGGGGTGGGGGTAGAGGGAGGGCAGGTTAGGGAAGGCAAAAAGGCAAATCTTGGCTGATTAAATTAAATTTTAAAAAAAAAAGAAGGAAAGAAAGGAGAGCTAAGGAAGAATAGAATTGGAAAGGAAATTTACAACTTGGCACAGGAGGTACAAAACTTTGCCTAAGCAGTCCCTGAAAATGAGAACAGACCAAAAAGAAGAAAATTACTGGAGACAATAAAAAATATTAAAACAAAATCAAAAGAGGGGAAAAATAGAAGAAAATGTATGGTATCTTATAGAAAAAACAATTGACCTGGAAAACAGATCAAGGAGAAAAAATTTAAGAATTAGACTACCTCATGACCAAATGCCATGACCAAAAAAGAGCTTAGACATCATATTTCAAGAAATCTTAAAAGAAAACTGCCCAGACCTCTAACAATCAGAGGGCAAAGTACACACAGAAAGCATCCACCTGCCACCTTCTGAAAAAAAACTCAAAAACGAAAACCCCCAGAGAAACACTGTATTCAAAATCCAGAGCTTCCAAGTCAAAGAAAAAATACTTCAAGCAGTCTTAGAAATAAAGAATTCAAGTAGCAAGGAGCCACAATCAAGATCATACACAATTTAACAGTCACAACTACGAAGGCATAGACAGCTAAGAATACCATATCCCGGAAGACAAAGAATATAGGCTAAGAGCCAAGAATTACTTGCCCAACAAAACTGAATATAATCCTAATGAACCTTTATGAAATAGAAAACGAACCTTTAAAGAAATAGAGGGCTTCCAAGCATTCCTGATAAAATGATCAGAGCTGGATAGAAATTTTGAAGTTCAAACACAAGAATTAAGAGAAACATGTACAAAAATATTTATAGCTCTTTCTGAGGTGGGAAAGGATGGCAATCTGAGGGGGTGTCCATCAGTGGAGAATGGCTGAACAAGTTATGGCATACAAATTTGACAGAATACCATTGTGCTTTTAAAAACAATGAATGGAATGGTTTCAGAGAAACCTAGAAAGGCTTAAATGAACTGATGCAGAGTGAACAGAACCAGAAAAACAATTTATACAACAATTAGGTAAAGATAACTTTTAACTCTGATCTTTGTAATGACTAACCACAATTCCAGAAGACTAATGGAAACCTGTTATCCACTTCCTGATAGGTGGATTCAGAGTGCAGAATGAGACAACTTTTTTTTTTTTTTGCCTTTTTGGTGAGGCAATCTGGGTTAAGTGACTTGCCCAGGGTCACACAGTTAGTAAGTGTTATGTGTCTGAGGCTGGATTTGAACTCAGGTCCTCCTGACTCCAAGACCACCTAGCTTCCTCGAGACTTCTTTTCTTTTTAGCCATGGACAACAGAGAAATTTATTTTGTCTGACTATATGTGTTTGTAATAGGGGTTTTGTTTTCCTTTCATTGGGGGCGGGGGAGTGTGAAGAGGGAGAAAAGGCAGCTTTTGACTAATTGAAAAAAATGTTTTTTAAAGATAAAGATATCAAAAACATTTAAATGACCCTAGAAAATAGGTGAAAGAAAGATTCTACTACATAAAAGCCATGATTTGAAAAAAAAAAATTCCTAAAATTCCTAGACACTCTATTTAAGAAATCATGAATGAAAACTGCCTCAGAGCTACTAAAATCAGAGAGTAAAGATAGATAAAATCCACCAATCACCTACTAAAAAGAGCTCCAAAATAAAAATCCCAGGAATGCCTGTGCCAAAATCCAAAGCTCTCATATCAAAGAAAAAATACTAGAAGCAGTCAAAAAGAGTAGTTCAAGTACAAAAAAACCACTCAGGATCACATAAGACCTGGCAACATCCACAAAAAATGAGAGGATACTTCTTCCAAAAGACAAAATAAATAACACTTATGAAGAATGACTTACCCAACAAAGCTGAGTAAAATCTCACAGAGAGAAACACAAGCCTTTAATGAAATAGAGGAAGTATGAGCATTTCTGATAAAAAGATCAAAGGTGAAAAGAGATGTTGCAATATCAGTCCAGAGAAACCTAGAAGGGTAATTCATTTGATACACTGAAAGGTGTTCTATGATGATGTAGTACTAACGTTCCAAGAAAGAGAGAATGATCAAGTGCCCCTTCAGAACCTTAATGTTTTTAAAGGATATTAGGGGAGTTAAATAAGAAAAACAGAGGATCCGGGGTGGACTGATATTGCTCTGAGAGCCAGAAAAGCAAAAAGAGGGTAAAAGGAAGAAAACACTAATGTAGAAAGTAGGAAAAAAAGGGATGGAACTTGCTATTTCACATAACTGGGATGAGATTATACAAACAGGTGACAAAAAAAAAGTCACACAGGAAAATTGAGCGCCGTGTAAAAGTTTTAAGATTTAAGCTATCAATTAAGTATAAAGTGAAAGACAACTTATTTTTAAGGCCCAGGTCTGGTTTTACCTTCTCCTCTTAAACAAAGTGCAACCAACAAAGCCTTACTAAATGCTTTCTCATTCCTTCATAAAGTTTTCCTTTATCCCCTTTATTTGAGGAGACCTCTTGGTCCCTAGCCTTCCTATCATTTCACCAATGTTCTGCCAAGCCTCAGCCTTGAATAACTTCCATCATCTGCTGCCTTCACTCCTACACATGATAAACTAAGGCAGAGAAAATCATAAAACCATTCTCATTAGGTCCACTACAAACTTATATTATATAACCTCAACTAGGCCCTCATTGCTGCTAGGTAATCCTACTATACTTCCCTTATCAACTCACTATCCCACTGTCCACAGCTGCATTTCCAAACCTTTTCATCCCTCCTCAAACTTCCCATAGGTCCTCTTAACCCACCCATCTTTAACCTCCAGCCCCCTCTGAGCTAAGAATCTTACCTCATATTTTATAGAAAAACATTGAAGCCATGAACCATGAGCTCTCTCCTCACCTCTTCCTCATCTCCTATCACTCAAATGCCTTCTGCCATTATCATCTCCTTCATTCCTATCTCAAGGATGAGGTGGCCTAACTCTGTACCAAGACTAACCTCTACCTGGTCAAGTGATCCCATTTCATCCTGTCTCCTCCAACAGATTTTCTTCTCTTTCATCTCTGTTCTATCATATATTTTCAATCTCTCCCTGTCTTCTGGATGCTTCCTTACTGCATACAAACATGCCAATGTCTCCCTTATCCTCTAAAAAAAAAAAAAATCACTCAACCCCAGCATCCCTGCTATTGTCCTATATTTCTTCTGTCCTTTGTGGCTAAATTCCTGGAAAAGTCCTCCATTTCTCTGCTCTCACTCTCTTCTTTACCCCCTTACAATCTCGCTTCTGAATTCATCATTCCATCAAAACTGCTCTCTCCAAAGTTACCAATGATCTCTTAATTGCCAAATCCAATGGCCTTTTCTCAATCCTCATTCTCCTCAACTCTTCTGGAGCCTTTGACACTGTTGACAACCCTCTCCTACTTGATATTCTCTTCTCTTTAGGTTTTCATGATAGCACTCTCTCCCAATTCTTGTCCTATCTGACTCTCCTCTGTCTCCTTTGCTGGATCTTTATCCAGGTCACACTCTCCAATTGTAGATATTCCATAGGTGTTCTGTTCTGGGCCCTCTTCTCTTATGCTTCTCCACTACTTCAACTGATGATCCCATCAGCTCCCATGGATTTAATTATCATCTTTATACTGATGATTTTCAAATCTTCCTATCATGCCTTATAACCTCTCTGCTGAACTCCCATTCTTGAATCTGCAATTGCCTTTCAAACTTCACAAAATAGGCATTCAGTAATTATCTTAAATGCAACATGTTTAAAACCAAGTTCATTATCTTTCCCCCTAAAATCTACCAACCCCTTTTACCTTCCCTATTACCGTAAAGGACACCATCCTCCCAGTCCCTTGAGTTCACAACCTAGAAATCATCCTCAACTCCTAACTCTCTTACCTTTCATATCCAATCTATTGCCAAGGCCTGTCAATTTCACCTTTTGCAACATCTCTCTAATATGCTTCTTTCTCTCTTCTGACACTGCCCTCACTTTGGTGCAAGATCTCATAATCTCATGCTAGACACATGCCTGCTGGTGGCTCTGACTGCCTCACATCTCCCCCTCACTCAATCCATTCTCCATTTCAGCCACAGTGATTTTCCTAAAGCAGTCCCCCTAGTCAATGAACTCCAGTAGCTCTCTATTGCCTCCAACACCAAATACAAATTATTGTTTGGTGTACAAAGTCCTTCATATCCTAGAGCACTCCCTCACCACTACCTTTCAAGTCTTCTTACACCTTACTCTCCACCACATATTCTTCAATTCAGTCACACTGGCCTCCTTACTGTTCAACAAACAAGACACTCTTTCCCTCTGCTCTACATATTTTCTTTGGCTATCCACCATGCCTGGAATGCTCTCCCTCCTCATCTCCGCCTACTGGCTTCCTTCAAGACCCAAATAAAATCCCTTCTGCTACAAGAAGCCTCTCCCAAACCTTCTTAATTCTAGTACCTTCCTCTTCTTATTTACTTCCTATTTATTCCATATATAGTATGTATATATTCATTGGTTTGTTGTCTGTTCTGTTCGACTGTAAGCTCCTTGAGGGCAGGGGGTGTCTTTTGCTTCTTTTTGTATCCCCAGCACTTAGCACAGTGTCTGACACATGGAAGGCACTTAATAAATGTTCACTGACTGACTACAGACTATGCACCAACTGGAAATAATTATCTCTCTCTTCCTATCACCCACAGCAATTTGTTTGCACTTATCTTTTGCTTTTAGGACAATCTATTTTAGATTATATTTATTCCTGCATCAGTCTTATCTCTCCAATCAGACTTAAGTAAGTTCTTTGAGGTAAAGGGACCAAATTTTTGTAGTTCCAACAGGGAATGTCCTGCACCTGCTATGTTTTCCTATTGGTGGTTTTGTTTTTAGTTAGGACCTGTAATTTCCCTGAATAATATCAAGTGTGGAAACTCCTTCCATTGAGGCCAATCAACAACTCAATTTTAACTTAAAGTCTTATAAGAGTTGCCTGGGATAATGAAACATTAAGTGATTTGTCCAGTCACACAACTAGTATGTGTTAGAAATAAGACTTGAACTCAGGTCTTCCTGACTCCAAGGCTGGCCTTCTACCCACTTTACCATATATAACTCTTAAAAGAGCTTAAACACTTCTTTTTTTTACAGCATTTCTTAAAAGTCTTACTCCCCAAAACTGGCAGCCGAGGTCTCAATCCTAACCAAAATAAAACTAAATTCAAACACAAAATATATTTCCAACTTAGAAATAGTTACCAGAATATAACAATTTATGCAAGATGAATAAAAAGTGCTGTTGCTGAATCATTTCAGTTGTGTCCAATTCTTCAGTCATGTACAAATTCTACTTGGGGTTTTCTTATAGCACAGTATTTTTGATACAGCACAATAAAGTGATAATAAGATAATGGAGTAGTTTGCTATTTCCTCCAGCTCATTTTACCGAGGAGGAAATTGAGGCAAACAGGTTTAAGAGTCTTGCATAGGGTCACACAGCTAGTATGTATCTGAGGCCAAATTTGAACTCAGGGAAGATGAGTCTTCCTGACTCCAAATAACAAAGTAGTCAACCAGTAATCATTTATTAAGCACCTTCTATGTGCTTTCAAAAACTATGCTAAGCAAAAGAAGCTCAAAATCTAAAGGGAGTAGAAACAACTATGTACAAACCAGACATATACAGAATAATTAGGAAATAAATGGGAGGGAAGGCAACAGAATTAAGAGGGGTTGGGAAAAACTTCCTGTAGCAGATGGAATTTTAGCTGGGACTTAAAGGAAGAGAAGGAAGCCAGTAAGCTATGAAGAAGGAGAACATTCCATGCATTAGGGACAGTCAGAGAAAATGCACAGAGGCCAGGGATGCAGCATCTCGTTTTGTCAAACAGCCAGGAGACCAGTGTCACTGGACAGAAAAATATGTGGGAGGGAATAAAATGGAAGAAGATTGGAAAGGCAGGAGGAGCCTAGGTTATGGAGTCCTCTGAACACCAGACAAAAGATTCTGTAATTGATGATGAAGGCAATAAGGAGCCAGGGAAGTTTACTGAGTAGGGAGAATGGCATGGTAGGGTCTGTCCTTTAGAAAAATCACTCTGGTACCTGAATGGAGTAGAGGGAGACTTGAGGCACTAAGACCCACCAGCAGGCTGTTGCAATAGTCTAGTCTTGAAGTGATAACGGTCTGCACTAGAGTGGCAGCAATGTCAAAGGGGTAAAGAGAGCATATTTGAGGGATGTTGCAAAAGTGAAATCCATAGGCATTAGCAAGAGACTGACTATAGGGAGGGAAGGGGGATAAGAGATAGTAAAGAGTCAAGGACGACTCCTAGGTTGTGAGCTTGAAGGACTGGGAGGATTTTTGCCCTCTACTGCAACAGGCAAGGTTTTGGGGAGGGGAGTGACAGTGTTAAGAGGGAAAGATGAGTTCCATTTTGGATATATTGAGTTTAGCATGTATACTGAACATCCAATTCAAGACATCTGAAGGGCAAGTTGGAAATGCAAGATTGGAGGTCAACAGAGACTGGGGCAGAATAGATAGATAAGTACAGCAAAAGTTGTGTTATCTAATATTTACCAATGCAAAGGTTGAAAACTGAAAATTCTGATGTCTCAAGACAAATTAAACAATCTCACTAATCTTATAGGCTAGAAGTTCTACAACTGAGGGTGCCCTAGGATGGAAAATTCGTTTTAATTAACAAACACTTCTTGTGCACTTGCTCTATTTAAAGAAATGTACCAGCTGCTGGGGCTAAGAGTGGAAAAGGTGTTACAATGAATACATAGTCTCTTTCTCTTTTAGAATGAGAAAAAATTACAAGTAAAATGACTTAAGAACAGTTATGAAACAACCTATCAACAAGTACACAGTAATATAAATGGAATAAACAAATTAAACATTGTAAATAAAGGCTAAGATAAAACATGTGCCATAAAGTTAAAACTAATTTTACTGCAGCTAATGATAAGTTCTCTCAAAGTTATCGTTACACCCTCGTAAGGTTTAAATGGAATTTTTACAGTTTTATAACAAGAATGCTCTTAATTCTTCTATTTTGGTCCATTTTTTATCTTTCCTGACTTCTCTGCATCATTTAACACTACTGACTACCTGCAGAGGCTCCACTTAAACACTCTCTCCTTCCTGGTTTTCTATGACCCTGTTCTCTGCTGGTTCTCTGACAAGTCTGAGCAATCCTTTTAGTCTTCATCCCTAGCCTACTCACTGTATATGGGTATATCTCAAGACTCTACCCAGAAGTGAAGCCAAGATGGCAGAAAAAAGGCAGAGACTTGCCTGAGCTCTCCCCAAAACCCTTCGGCACACCTTTAAATAATGCCCTAAAAAAATTCTGAAGCAGCAGAACCCATAAAAAGACGGGGTGAAATACTTTTCCAGCCAAAGACAACTTAGAAGATCAGAAACAGCCAGAAAGAAACAGTTCAAGTATCATGGAGCCACTGTCAGGATAACACAAGATTTAGCAGCTTCTACGTTACAGAATCAGAGGGCTTGGAATATGACATTCTGGAGGGCAAAGGAGTTAGGACTACAACCAACAATCACCTACCCAGAAAAACTGAGTATAATTTTTCAGGGAAAAAAAATGGTTATTCAATGAAATAGAGGACTTTCAAGCATTCTTGATGAAAAGACCAGAGCTGAATAGAAAATTTTACTTTCAAATATAAGACTCAAGAGAAGCATAAAAAGTTAAACAGGAAAGGGAAATCATAAGGGACTTAAGGTTAAATTGTTTACATTCCTACATGGGAAAATGATACTTGTAACTCATAAGAACTTTCTCATTATTTGGGCAGAGTATCTACAAACAGAGGGCACAAGTATGAATTAAACATAAAGAGATGGTATCTTTAAAAAAAATAAAATTAAGGGGTGAGAAAGAAGAATGCACTAGGAGAAAGGGAAAGGGAAAGATCAAATGGGGTATATTATATCACATAAAAGAGGCCAAAAAAAAGCTTTTACAGCAGAGGGGAAGCTGGGAAAGGTGGTAGGGAATGCTTGAACCTTACTCTCACTGGAAATGGCTCAAAGAGGGAATAATATACACACTCAATTGGGTATGGAAGTCTATCTTACCCTAAAGGAAAGTAGAGGATAAGAGAAGGACAGGGTAATAGAAGGATAGACTGGGGGAAGCAGTAGTCAGAGCAAAATACTTTTGAAGAGGGAAAGGATGAAAAAAGAGAATAGAATGAATAAACGGGTGAAATAGGATGGAGGGAAATACAGTTAGCAATCATAACTCTGAAAAAAAATTTTAAGCAAGTTTCTCTGATACTGACCTGATTTCTCAAATATACAGAGAACTGAGTGAAATTTGTAAAAATAAGAGCTATTCCCCAATTGATAAATGATCAAAAGATACGAACAGTCAGTTTTCAGAGGCTATCTATAGACACATGAAAAAATGCTCTAAATCACTATTGACTGGAGAAATGCAAAATAAAATAATTCTGAGATACTACCTCACACCTATCAGATTGGCTAATAGGACAGAAAAGGAAAATGAAACTGTTGGAGGTTATGTGGGAAAATTGAGATTGTTAATGCATTGTTGGTGGAGTTGTGAACTGATTCAACCATTACGTAGAACAATTTGGAACTATGCCCAAAGAGCTGTAAAACCATGCATACCCCTTGACCATAATAAATACCACTACTAGGTCTATATCCCAAGAGATAAAAAACAAAAAGGAAAAGGACCTATATGTACAAAAATATTTATAGCAGCTCTTTTCTTGTGGCAAAGAATTGGAAATTGAGGGGATGCCTATCAGTTGGGGAATGGCTGAATAAGTGGTATACAATTGTGATGGAATACTATTGTGCTGTAAGAAATAATAAGCAGGATGCTTTTAGAAAAACCTGTAAAGACTTACATGTGACTCAAAGTGAAATGAGAACCAGGAGAACATCATACACAGTAACAGCAATACTGTAAGATGATCAACTGTGAATGACTTAGCTATTCTCAGCAATACAATGATCCAAGACAACTGTGAAAGACTTATGATGAAAAATGCAATCCATCCCCAGAGAAAGAACTAATGAAGTCTGAATATAGATCAAAGCATATTTTTTAAAACTTTATTTTTCTTGTGGGTTTTTTTAGGGGGGGTCTATACTTTCTTTTACAACATGACTAATATGGAAATATGTTTTGCATGACTATTCATGTATAACATTAAATTGCTTGCCTTCTCAATGAGGGGGGTGAGGAGGGAGAGAATTTGAAACTCAAAATTTTAAAAACAAATGTTAAAACTGTTTTTACATGTAATTAGGGAAAAATAAAATACTAAACAAAGAATTTTTAATAAAGAGTCTGCCCCAGGCCCTCCTCACATATTAACTCCCCTGTTTCTGTTGAGGGCATTACCATGTTGTCCCTAACCCCTCCATCTTCCTAAGTCTTCTTACCCAATCAACTGTCAACTATAGTTGATTCCATCTCCACAATACATCTAGCATCCATAACCTTCTCTCTATTTACATAGCAACCAACTCAGTTCAAGCTCTTATCTATCTGATGGACTGTTAAGATTAGCTTTCTAATTGGTTTCGCAGCCTCTAGGTTTTCCCCTCTTCAATTCATCTTCTATACAGCTACTGAATTGATATTTCTAAAGCACAGCTCTGATCATGTTATTCCATTAATCAGTGTCCCCCTATTGCCTCAAGACAAAATATAAACACCTCTGTTTGAATCTTTACAATATGGTTCTAATCTGCTTTTCCAGATTTACTGTATATACACCCAGCCCTCCTCTGCTTCGATGTCCCCCTCAAGTACTGTGTTTAGCTCTCAATAACACATTTTGGGAAGGATTTAGAATCCATGGCTTCCTCGTAAGCTCAACTTAGGTACTACTTCCAACACGAAGCCTATCCTGATCTCTGCCAGCAAACTACTTTGTATATATTTTGAGTTTTAATGTTCATGTACATGCTGTCTTCTCCAACAGAAAGTAAACTCCTGCAGAAGTACTGCTTTGTTTTTTTCATCTTTGCATTGTTAGCACCTGACATAACATCTGGCAACACAGTCAGCATTTAATAAATGTTTGTTGAATTTCACTGAAGAACAATGATATTCTGGAAAGCATCCAGAAGAGGGCAACCAATATAGTGCAGGAACTCAAATTCATGCCATATGAATCAACATCAATTGAAGGAACTGAGTATGTTTAGCAGAAAGAGACAGTAACTTCAGGTATCTGAAGGGCTGACACAAAGATGAGTTAGAGATGTTGTTCCTGGCTCAAGAGAAAACCGGGAGCAATAGGTAGACATTGCAAAGGGCTGATTTAGACTGATTTTAAGAAAAAGTTAAAGCTGCCAAAGCCGAAGTGGGAGCCCAAAGGAAAACTCTCGCTCCCTGGAGAGCTGAGACACATAACTGACTCTTGGCTGTAGGAGCCAGACTGGAACAGAACGCCTCTTGGATTCCTTCTATATGCTATACAAGAATGGCACCAGCCCAGGTCAAATAGTATCAAAGGCAGGGGGCAAAATTGTGGTGAAGGATGAAAGCATAGTCAGGAAACTAGGGAAATAAATCAATAAAAAACCAAACCATAAACCATTAAGAAGCAATGTGATTCACTCAGGAATTAGTTAGCTTATTAACTGAGGGAGTAGGGACTTTTTAATGCAAAGCAAAGTTACAAATAACACATACAAGAAAAATATTTCTTTCACTATGCTTAACATCACTCGTTAAAAACTGGTGACAAAGTACTACTGTGCCCTATACCATATAAAAAAGAAGATGGTGAAAAATAAAATTCAGCTTAATCAACTCAACAAGTATTTACTGAGATGTGCTACAAAGTCAGGGTCTCTCTCATGGAAGTTGTACCCATACAAGAAAAATTCCTCCTTCCTATCTATACCTTTCTCCTCCCAGAAGCTGTGCAAATTACTTAAAGACAAGACTATTTGTGTTCTAGACTAAAACGTGGTTAAAGTGAACTGGCATCTAGCAGCAACAAGAAACAGGTTTGGAGACACAAAATTATAAAGAACTTACATATCAAAGTGTTTCCAAAAATCTAGATAACTAGATGTTTTACATATTAAAACTTAATTTGTACTAGAAAACTAAACTGAAAGATTAGAATATTCAAATACAAAGAACTACAATCACTCTCATATTGAAGATGATATTAAATTAACAAATAAGACATACTGTCCTGATATAAGACTTTCCAAGTTTCTTGGTATGGTCATATGAAAATCCACTCAACAAGCAAAACTTTGGCTGGGGCAGTCAGTTTTATAATTTTGTATACATTTGTATACATTCTCCCCACAAGCAGAATATAAGACCACTCTTCCAGGTAGATCTGCTCCATTTTCTCTGCTAACATCTGAGGCCTACCATTATAAATTAATTAATTTATTCCTATTAAAATTCCCTTCTAGATTTTGGGAAAGTGGGGTAAAAAGAGATAACATCAATAAAATGACGTTCCATACAACCTGCTAACAAAATCTATTGCTTCAAAACTCTAATATAAAAAAGGGAATGTTAAAAGCTTTTAAACTTTACCACTGTTAAAAGTCTGAGTAAAAATGCAAATTTGGCAACCTGAACAGCTATGAGATCAAAAAAGTCAAACTTTTTTATGTTTGACTTAATTTTTAAATTGTCAACATACATTCTTCTCCTTTGGCTTATCTAAGATCATACACCTTCTTGGTTCTCCTACTTCTCTGATTTCTCCTTCTAACTCTTACTGATTCCTCATCATCTTCTTGCTTCTCCCACAAAAAGAATACTCTCCATGGGTCTGCCCTAGCTCTTCTCTCTATACTCTCTCCCCTGGTTATTCCTTTCATTTTCATAATGTCAATTATTACTCCTTATAGATACCTCCCTATCATCACTGCATCCCAACTCTAGTCCTGTATTTCCAATATCCACCTGGATAAACCATCAGCAGACCAAAATTAAAACATCTAAAACCAAATTCATCATCTTCCCCATTCCCACCTTCCCAGAAAGGTTTTCTATTTTTATTAATGGCACCCACTTCCCAAAGCCCATAGTGGAGGAGTCAGCTTTAACTCTTGCCCCTTTCTTACCCCACACATCTAAATCAGGTGTCAATATTGATTTCCATCATCTGCACTTGACCTCTTTTTTCTTTTTCCACTCCCAAGGCAACCACTCAAGTTCTTGTTCTCTACAGAGTACTGTAATAGTTTCCCAGTTGTCTTCCCAGTCCCAGTTTACTTCTCCCTTCAATTCAGAATTTACACCACTTCACCCATCTATTGAAGTCCCTCCCTTCCTTTAAAGGCCAAACTCAAATGCCAATTTCTCCATGAGGTCTTCCTTAATGCCTTCCAAAGTGAAAATGATCTCTCCCCACTCAAATTTTCCCTGTTAACACTTTTCCTAAATCTATTCTTTGCACTTACTCGGTGTACATCAGTTAATACGAAGATTTGTCATTTCTCCCATAGCACTGTAATGAAAAAGCAGGGCCTGTGTCATATCCATCTTTATATTCCTAAAGCCTAGCATTGTACCTTGGACATAGTGGGCATTTAAATAGTCATTTGTTGACTTGAAATGCCAATTTCATTGTTTTAAATAAAAACTTCTCTGTCAATTATTATCTTATTCAACATTAAGCATCTACTATGTATTTGTGCTAAGCAGTAGAGAATATAAATGAGACATAGTTCCTGACCTGAAGAACTTTATCATTTAATATTTGCCTAATAAAGTGGAGTCTCCTCTTTTAACTTTCTCATAGGACTTTGAAAAACGTCAACATTAAATAAAAAAAAAAAACAAGGAGAGAGAGCTGTTAAAAAGAAAGCATTCATAAATATTTACTAAAAGTAGCATTTAGGCAAGTTTAGAACTATGATATAGTTTCTGTTCTGCTGCACAGAACATTTAATTTTATGTGACCTTGCTATTAAGATTAAAGTATCAATCATTTTAAAAACTTGACCAAACCCTTATCTCTCTATAAAAAGCTATGATATTACATGCTAATTTTAGCGTCTTGATCTGCTGTTGCTCTTTTTTAAACATACCAAGGTCAAGGGCAATATGATATCACTAGCAGAAACTTCATAATTTGTCTGACTTTCAGTTGAAAAACTTAAGCACTTCAAGGGACTGGTTTCATGATTCTATTTCAGATTTATAACAGTAGAAGATAGAAATTTTGAAAAACTAAATACTTATTCCAAGTGAAGTATACTTATTTTGGTATTTTTTTTTTTACAATGCTGAGAATTCAGTGCTACTCAGTTCTAATGGGATCTGAGAAGTATATCTTATTTTCCACACACAGCAAATTTGGATCTTCGGTAGTAATGACATACAAAGAGAAGATGGTAAAGTGAAACCCAAAGAGATGCCAAATCTAATTTTACCTTCAAGGCTCTTTCCAAAAATGACTCTACTTCTCTTAAAGGTGCTTAGTGGAGAAATCAATAGGAAGAGAAGAAACAAAAGTAACAATAGAAAAATTAAAAAGGAGATGAGTATTATATTTTAAAAAAAAGTAGTATTTAAATACTAACTTGTAAAAATCTAATTTTGCTAAAAAGATATACTTTCCTTTCTCTGGAATTCTTTTCCGCCTTTTCTCTGCCTCCTGGCTTCCCTAGTTTCCAAGTCTCAGTTTCTATAACAATGACTTTGCAAATCCCCCTTAATTCTAGTGCCTTCTGGGATTGTCTCCAATTTATCCTGAATGTGCCTTAGTTGTATATTGTGGGTCAAATGCTGTCTCCCCCATTAGACTGCGACCTCCATGAGGGCAGGGATTATTTTTGCCTTCTTTTTATTTCCAGTGTTTAGCATAGTCCCTGAAGAATAGTAAGTGATTAATAAATTCTCATTAATAAATGCTTAAAAAATAAGATGTTTGGGGCAACTGGGTGGCAAAGTGGATATGCCTTTGGAGTCAGGAGGACAATGAGTTCAAATCCAGTCTCAGACACATGACACTTACTAGCTCTGTGAACCTGGGCAAGTTACTTAAACCCAACTGCCTCACCAAAAAAGCAAAAATAAATAAACAAACAAATAAATGAATAAATAAATAAGATGTTGATATAAAAAAAAATGCATAGAACGTCAAAGCATTAGTAAGCTTATTTTATTCAAAAGAATCCACTACAAAAAGGGCAGCAGTTTCATCCCACAGGTATGGTCTCTTTAAACCACAATATACCATTTTCAAAGAATTGTATTTTATGTCCCAATGTGGAGTCTCAAGGGCATATGGGCATTTCAAATTACCAACCAGAATAGTTTAGTATTATGTTGGTTTATGCCTTCCTACTTGTAACAAAAACAGATGAATAATTTGTCAAATATTAGTATCTATACTATAAATGTGAGCAGTAATTGAAGAAAAAAGTAAACTACTTCAAGCACTTAGGGTAAAATAAAAGCACTGCAAAGACAATGTGCTCTCTAAAGCACTTCTAACATGGAAATACGGTGCAAAACTAATATTAAACACAAAATCAAAAAATTCAACAAAACAGATTTTAGGACTTAGGGGATTTTTTAATGTGGTTTTAGGTTGGGTTTTATTTGTCCAATTATTTTTTATTTATTTGTTTATTGCTGGGTATGGAGGATGGACTGTGATTTCATTGGTGTAGGGAACCCCATTTTTCCAAAGTTTTACTGATTCCTTTTTTTTTAATATCACAATCATTTCTAGATATTTTCCCCAATGAGACTTCCCTTGCAATAAAGAAAAACAATTAAGCAAAACCAACGAACTCAACGTCACATTTGATATTTTATATAAACCTGAGGACAAGAGAACAGAACAGGGTCACCAAGGTTAAAATGATTTTTATAATAATACTAAGGCATTTTGTTTTTAAGGCAATAATACTAAAGCCCTTTTCACACTCATTCTCTCAAGTGAACAGTGGCATTTTTCAGAGGTTACATGATCTGTGAGTTAAGATTTAGCTGCAAGCATTAAGACTGAATTAAAATCCCATTTACAACATTTGTACTTTTGCCTCATAAGTGTACAAATCTATAGATATGGCTATATTCGCCATTTTGCTTGCATTCATCCAGTATTAGCACCAAATAACCATCAAATATCTTTTATGTGAATGCTTGGCAACAAATACAAGTGGTGCTGATACATTCAAAGTGTTGAATAAGTTTTTTGAATCTCATGATTTATTCCGGAATAACTGTGTTAACATTTGTACTGACAGTGCCAAAGCAATGGTGGGTAAAACTGCTGGCAATTTAGCACGATTCAAGACAGTGGCACTAAACTATAGTCATTGTCTTCTTCACTACCACACACTCATAGTAAAAACAAATGTCAATTTCACTTAAGCATATCCTAGAAAAAGCAATAAAAGTTAATTTTATTAAATCTCAACCTTGAGGGGCAGCTAGGTAGTACAGTGGATAGAGCACTGGCCCTGGAGTCAGGAGGACCTGAGTTCAAATATGACCTCAGACCAAACACTTGACACTTACTAGCTGTGTGACCCTGGGCAAGTCACTTAACCCCAATTATCTAAAAAAAAAAAAAAAAATCTCAACCTTGAGTATATATAAGTCTTTTTAAAATTCTGTGTGACAAAATGTGCAGTATGCATAAAGCTGGATACTGAGGAATGGTTGTTTCTAGGAAAAGCTCTCGTGTGATTTTCATGAACCATTTTTTCTTGAAAGAACTGACAAACTATTGTTATTCAGACACGGCAGGCATGTTTTTGAAAATGACTGAAGTATGCCTGTCACTTCAAGGAAAACAACTGACAGTCTTTATTGCCAAAGTTAAAATTTGAGCTTTCAAGCAAAAATTAGAATTTTAGGAAACTTGTATTCCCACCTGGAGTTTGACAGTTTCCCAATACTTAAAAAAAAAAAAACAACTTTTTAATGGTGATAATACCAAATATTTTGGGGGGGAGGGGCCGCTAGGCAATGGGGTTTAGTGACTCGCCCAGGGTCACACAGCTAGTAAGTGTTTTTATGTGTCTGAGGCCAGATTTGAACTCAGGTCCTCCTGAATTCAGGGTGGGTGTTCTATCCACTGCACCACCTAGCTGCCCCCGAATATTTTTTTTATATTGTATAATGAAATGTGTCAAACATTATAAGATCTGCGTAACAGTAAACCAAATGACCAATGCATGATGTTATAAAATCATGCATAAGTAAAAGATCCATTCAGTACAAGACAGACCAATGGATTTTCATTGAACAGAACACACACACAAAGTTCATTGATATGATTCCAGATTCCATATTGCAACTATCCCTTAAGAAACTAGTACCTGTTGAGTGGACAAAGAATCTGAACACAAATTTTCAAAGCAAGAATTGTAAACCATTAACAATCATATAAAAAAATATTCAAAATTACTAATAAAAGAAATACAAATTAAAACTCTCACATTTTACCTCAGCCATCAATTGGAAAAGATGACAAGAGAGAGAAATAGTGTTGGAAGGACTGTAGAAAGAGAAAAATATTAATGAAAACACCACTAAAAGTCACTTGAACTCAAATTAGGCCATTATTAGAAATTCCAGAGGATAAATGATATAATACACTTCCCTTTCTTAACAGTGAATGGCAGAGAGGACTACAGGTGCCTACTGGCAGATTCTGAGGCTATGCTGTTTAAATTTACTCAGCATTTTCTTTGTTACAAGGGAGCATAGAAAAGGGGGAGATTTCGGGAAGTGTCTGTGTCTTAAAAAATAAAAGATATCAATAAAAATAAGTTTCAGGGAGGCAGCAGTAGATTACCCATACGCTGATTTTCCTCCCAAAATTACCTGCTTCCACAGCATGTGTTCTTTTACATTGCCCCTTTCCATATCTCACTGCTATGATCCAATATGTATTGTACACACTCTCTCCCCCAAAAAAAAAGGCTCTAAATAGTAGTACTCGCCTTTTCTTTTCATCCTCAGCAAAGGAAAACTCAAAAGCTCCTGATTATGCATGCCTATGTTTATTAATAGTTTAACATTAATAATACTGCATATTGCAGTATTGTATGTCAGATCTTGTTACTACAAACTTTCAGCAACTGTTCAAATCCTCTTATTATTATGGAACTTTGTCCTAGTCGCCAACTTTTAAAAAAATAAATGGATGATAATTTAGGTGGTTAGAAATATTTTGCTGTATAGAGATTTTCTTACAATTGCATTTGATCTTATAACTAAGAGGCAGTATGGTATTGAAAGCAGGCCTGGGTTCAAGTCCTCAGTCTGACACACAAAGGCTGTGTGACCCTGGCCCAAGTGACAAGCTTCTAGACAACTATCTAAGATTATAAATTACAGAAAAGGTTCTAATCTGCATTGATAAAACGCATCTCCTCACTGGCGGGGCTTCCTACTCAGATGAAAACATAGGTCCAATTTAAACATACACATGCATACACACACACACACACACACACACGAAAACTACTGACAGGATTAGAAAAGATAGCAGTCACCAAGTTTCTTAGTAATCATCTATAAGAAACATATCTCATTATCTACCTTTTTTTTTTTATCTAAGCCTGTTATTTCACCAATGTCAGGAATATCTGGTATAGAAACTGATGCAGATTAGCCAAGTAACTCTAAACTAGAGCACTAAGAGATCAGGTGATTTGATTCCAGTCTCCCAGCAAGTACATGTCAGAAGCAGGACTGAAACTTCTTCAGGCCAGAGCTGACTCAATATCCACTAGGCCATGCTGCCTCTTAGAGGCGAGGTCCTTTGTTTATATAAATAGGATTTTTTTGTCATAGGCCAGAAAACTATGGGGGGAAAAAAACTTTATTTAACAAATATATTCAATTACTTAATAACCTCCCTAGCTTAAGAAAAGTATAAATTTACAACTATGCAGAGATGTCTGTTTTTCTAAATTATAGCAATTTCCATCACTCTAGGAAGCAATGTTATTTACTACCAGCAAAGAAGCCAGAAACAATCAAGAGTTCTAAGGCAGAAAATAGAATGGAAAAGCTGGACAACTATGCACCGCTGAACTATATAATCAATAAGGTGACATCTTCCAACTATAGTGAATCATGAGATCAAACATATTCATAATTAGGAAAACAAATAGTTCAACACCAAATACAAAGAATTTTTTACCTGTGCTATTCTCCAAGCGTGGACAACTCAGAATTGACTCTAATGCTTTTTCAAGCAGATATTTCTCTTTCTTAGATGAAAAGAACTAACGAAAACAAAGGACAGACCACCTTAACAACAAAGCACTACACTGAGTCAAAAAGACAAGCAAATGGGATTAGAACGACACTAGTAAGGCTACATGGAAAATGTTCAAGAGGGAAGAATAAGTATACAAAGTCTCTTGAACGAATGAGCTAAGCTAAAAACTAAAGCATTTGATAAGTACTAAGGTATCACTTACTAGTAAAGCTGAGTGAACAACTGGAGGATTGGGGTGGTCCATAAATAAAATAAGGCCTGGCAGACATCCTTGATCCTGGACAATGGCTCGCCTATTTAGTGGGTCTGCTGCAAGATCCCGAAGCTGGTTAACCACCGACAGTGCATCAGGCTCGTCGTTCGTGGCGGCAGAGCTCATCTTCTATGCCATACGAGGAAATAAAGCCTTTTTTAAAAATTCTGTTGAGAAAAATAATTTAGTTAGCACTACAGAGGAGTGATTTAAATCTCCTAGATTACAACAGAAAACCTAAAAAGTGAATAGCTGAATTAAATTTGTAAGAAAGAAGGAAGGCTGGGCTACCTTGAGAGGCATCTACCCAGGACTCAGGAGGCACAAGTTTCCCTGTGCTCTGCCCTGCTCAGATCACATCTCCAGAGTATTGTACTCAGTTCTGAGAGTCACAGTTTAGCTGATAAATTGGATAGAGTAAAAGGGGGTCAATTAGAATGGTACAAATTCCAAAAGTTCTATCGTACGAAAAGTGGTTGAAGGAATTTGGAATATTGTGGTTAGAAGACAAGATCACAGGATCATAACTTTAAAGGTGGATGGGACCTTGCAGACCATCAAGTCCAACACTCTTATTTCAATTTTCATCAAACATTTGAAGGATTGTTGCATAGTAGAAGGATTAATTGACCTTGACAGGCAGAAGTGGAAGAGAGGGCAGAAGCTGCAAGAAGTAAATCTGGCTTGATAGGGACTGGAACACTGGTATAGTAAAGTAGCATTATCTCCCAGGAAGGAGACCATGTTTCTAGTCTCAGTTCTGCAAACTAATAAACTATGTAAAAATAAATATTTTAAAAAGCACTTAGGGGCAGCTAGGTGGCGCAGCGGATAGAGCTCTGGGCTTGGAGTCAGAAGGACCTGAATTCAAATCCAGTCTCTAACATGTTACACTTACTAGCCATGTGACCCTGGGCAAGTCAGTTAACCCCAATTGCCTCACCAAAAAAAAAAACAACTTACTTTCTCTGCATTTCATCATTTAACCTAACCCCTTTATAATGTAGTTATGTTATTCTAATTAGGAAGTATCTGTTTTGAAGAATGAAATTCAAGTAGGCAGAATATATGTAAAAGTTCTATTCATATCCAAAGTTTAAAAAAGTCAACTTTCTCTCTGTATGTTACTTGAGGTGTTACTTTTCAGTGGATGTTGTCCTTTTTAATGAAAAAGTAATCTGGACCATTTATTTATACTGGAACAAAAAAGAAAAGGTGTTAGAGATCACTTGACCTTGAAACCAATCTTCAAAAAGATTTTAAAACAAGGGCCAAATTTTCAAAGAGCAAGTTCTCAGCTGTACTGAATTTTTGCAAATGTATCCATTCCTGAATCACCATAGTCAAAAAAATCGCAGGTATAATTCTCCCTTTTTAGCTAAACTGGTTCTCAGACAGTAGAAACAATGTCTCTCTGGTTTTCAGCTTTGGTTAGAGTGGACAAAACTTGTGCTAAACCGGCACTACCTTGGAGAACCTAGACTCACCTTCGCACATAGATCAAATATCATTGCTATACTAACTTGTATTGATAAGATCCATGGTATATAAAGTAATAAGATGATATATAGGAATAATAATAATAACAGGTAGTATTTGCATGGTGCTCTAAGGTTTGCAGAATGCTTCACAAATATTGTGTCATTTGATATAAATCTATATATTTCCTCCCAAATGTACACCCACCCACATTTATACAGTATTGATTTCTTATTTACTCTACGTGTCAATGCTGCAGTTTCAAGGATGTCTTAGTGAAACAATCTTGAGCTGGAAGAGACCTACCTGAGAGGCCATCTAGTCCAACTGAAATATGAACATGAAATCTTCTCTACACTATACAAATCAAGAAGTCATTCAGCCTCTGCTGGAGTAACACATTCCCCTTTTAGATAGCCTCAATTGTTAAGTATGTTTTTTTAGAAAAGGCATCACACTAAAAAAAAAAAGTGTAAATAGGGCTCAAAACGGATGATTATTAAATTTTTCCTTTTGGTTCCCTATGTGAGCATGTATTGCTCATTGTGGTATGTGTATTACATATGTACAAGCCCTATGAAAACAGTAGCCTCAGTGCAGAACTGGAGGCATCCCAGCAAGCTAGTGGAAAGCCCCACCTCAGCATACCAGGAGGAGATCCTGAAACCCAGGTGGTAGAGCACGTAAACACCAACACCTGGACCCCCAATACCTCAGTGAAGGCGGGGAAACCGGTGGAAACCAGCTTGGAAAACCATCAGGTGCCTCAGCATTCTACAGCAACTGGCTCTCCCAGTGCCTTAGCAAAACTAAAGGAAGCAGTGCTCCAAAGGGCCCCAGGCAGATAAACATCCTGCAACATCCATCTAAAAGGAGCTAAAGAAAGTGAAAGGAAGGAAAGGCCAGGGTGAGCAGGAAATCTCCAGAAGCCACACTACCCAATCCTACCCCTAGAGTTCCAGTGTTGCTGATTCCAGTCCAACACCAGGTAAGCTGCCAGAACCCTACAGCTTCCAGCTGCCAGCACTGGAGGCCCCAGAACACAAAACCAGTGACCAGGCCCTAGGCTCCCAACACAAAAAGCTTGGGTCAGGGCCCTCTGCTCCCCAGAAGGAGAGTTCAATCTCTTTAAAGGTCAGGAAATAAGCAAACACCATGAGCAAAAAGAAACGTCCAATACATGGGAAGAGTGAAGATTAAAGCAGAAATTCTGAAGATGACAATACTGTCAACAAACCCACATCTAGAACCTCAAAAGGGAATATGAACTGGTCTGAAGCCCAAAAAGTCACCTTAGAAGAGCTCAAGAAGGATTTTAAAAGTCAAATGAGAGAGGTAGAAGAAAAATGGGAAAAGAAATGAGAGGTATGCAAGAGAGAGTCAATAACTTGGAAAAGGAAGGACAAAAATTAACTGTAGAAAACAAGTCCTTAAAAAATGCAATTGGCCAACTGTAAAAAAAAAAAAGTACACTGAAGAAAACAAGTCCCTAAAAAATACAATTGGCCAAATGGAGAAGGAGGTACAAAATCTAATAGAAGAAAACAATTTGTTAAAAATTAGAATTGGGCAAATGGAAGCTAATGACTCTATGAGAGCAAGAATCAGTCAAACAAAAACAAAAGAATGAAAAAATAGATGAAAATGTAAAATACCGCATTGGTAAAACGACTGACCTGGAAAATCCATCCAGGAGAGACAAGTTAAAAATTATTGGTCTACCTGAAAACCATGATGAAAAAAAGAGCCTGGACAGCATCTTTCAAGAAATCAGCAAAGAAAACTGCCCTGAGGTCTTAGAACCAGAAGGTAAAATAGTCTTCGAAAGAATCCACAATCACCTCCTGAAAGAGATCCCAAACTGAAAATGCCAAGGAATATTGTAGCCATATTCCAAAATTAGCAGGTCAAAGAGAAAATATTGCAAGCAGCCAGAAAGAAACAATTTAAATAGCATGGATCCACAGTCAGGATTACACAGGACCTTGCAGCTTCTACATTAAAAGACTGTAGGGCATGGAATACAATATTCCATAAGGCAAAGGAACTTGGATTACAACCAAGGATCAACTACCCAGCAAAAATGGGCAAGATCTTTCAGGGGAGATGGATATTCAACAAAATAGGGGACTTTCAAACCTTCCTGATAAAAAGACCAGAGCTCAACAGAAAATTCGATCTTCAAATACAAGACTCAAGAGAGACATAAAAAAAGTAAACGGGACAGAAAGAAACAATATGTATTAATAAGAGCAAACTGTTTACATCCCTACAAGGGAAGATGACACTTGTAACCCTTGAGAACTATATTGTTATTATGCCATGTTAAAGGGGTATACATAAAGGGGATGGATATAAGTTGACTTTGATGTAATGATAAAAAAAAAATCTAATCAAGTGGGTTAAATGGATGAAAGTAATTAATTAATCTGATCTAACTAAGAAAACGTACTGAGAGAAAAGGAAAGGAGGAGGCAGACAAGGGTACATTAATTTACAGGAAAAGGCACAAAAACCTATTACAGCAGAGGGAAAGAAGGGAGGGAGATTGGCATTGTTTGAACCTTACTCTCATCAGATTTGGTTCAAGAAGGGAATAACAATCAGGTACTAATATTGCTAGACTTAACCCTTCTCAGCAATATAAGGATCTAAGACATCTCCAAAGGCCTCATGATGAAAAATGCTATCCACATCCAAAGAAATAACTATGGAGTTTGAATGCAGATCAAAGCATACTATTTGCTATTTTTTTCCTTCTGTTGTGTTTTGTTTCCTCTTTCTGGTGGTTCTTCCTATTGGTTCTAATTCTTACTTACAACATCACTAATGTGAAAATATGTTTAATAGGAATGTATATGTATAGCCTATATCAGATTGTGTGCTATCTTGGAGAGGAAGGTGGGGATGGAGGGGGAGAAAAATTTAAAACTCAAAAGCTTATGGAAGTGATTGTTGATAAATCAAAATAAATTAATTTAAAAATAAATAAATTTAATTTAATTTAAAAAAAGAAAAAAGGAGCCTCTAGAACACCAATGGCTGGTTTCCAGACAAGTGACCCAATTCAGATCTCTGAGAGCCAGGCACATTATCAGTAACAGGACTTTTTGTATGCTATTAGACCGTGGTTCCTCATTAATGCTTTTCCACCTAAGGGAAACCCTTGGGGAAAAAAATTTTCATAGGGTTTTATGCTATTCCCTCCCAAAATGCTCTTAAACCACAGCTACTGGCTTTTCCCACCCCAAGCCTGAGAAACAATATGTAGTTAGGCTTCAGAACACTCAAATACCCGAAGCAGATACCCACTGCTCAAACACATATTGGAGGTCTTCTCTGGGCTATGTGCTTAGCTTTGGGCAGAATAAAAAGAGTAGTAAGTTCCAAGGGGGTTGTGAGACAGAGGTCAGGCACTGAACTTATCTAGTATTTCAAAGGCCAACAATCCTGGCATGCATTTTCATTTTTCTTGAAATCAGACAGAAGACAGGAGGAGACTTCTAAAGCAGCTTTAACACAAAATAAAATGAAATGATACCTTTCTTCAAAAGTTAGAGACAAAACTGAATATTCTAACAGATGAAAATATGCAATTTCAACACAGTTCCTTTTGTACATAATAACTTACTCTGCTACCCTTATAACGAATCAGGCTCAGATGAGGAAAAACCTCAGCGATAGATCCTATACAGCTATTCACCAGGAAAAAAGGGCCTACCCAATAAAGGCATCTTTCTGCATGCTTGCCCTGGGAACAGTAATCAAAACAATGCTATCACAGTTACTAAAAAACAAAACAAAACAAAACTGTGTAAATCCACTATCCTATGGCGGCAATCACATTCCCAGACTCCTAGGCCAAAACTCCATTCTCTGTTCCATTTTCCTGTAAGAGTTATATCCCCCTATTAAAATGTAAATTCCTTAAGGAAGAAATTACCTGTCAGATCTATGGACAGGAGAAGAGATCACGACCAAACGAGATAAAGAAGGTACAGAAGAAATTAAAATGAACAATTTTGATTACATGAAATTTAAAAATTTTGGTACAAATAAAACCAATGTAGTTAAAATTAGAAGAGAAGCATGTAAATGAAAAAATCTTTGCAGCAAGCTTCTTTGATAAAGGTCTAATTTCTAAGACATTTAGTGAACAAAGTTAAATTTTTAAGAATAAGAGCCATTCTCCAAGGTCCAAGGTCTCCATGGTTCAAAGATATGAACAGGTTTTTTTCAGAGGAAGAAATCCAAGTTATCAAATAGCCATATGAAAAATGCTCTAGAACACTAATAATTAAGAAAAATGCAAATTAAAACAACCCCAAGGTTTATACCTCAGATGCATCAGATTGTCAATGCGGACAAAAAAAAAGGAAATGATAAATGCCAGAGGAGTTTTGAGAAAACAGGTACATTAGTGCACTTAGTAGAATGATGAATTGGTCGAGACATTTTGAAAAGCAATCTATGTAAGGAAAATAACTCTTACTGATTATCCAAATAGTTTGGTTTTTCATATAAATTGCAGCAATCCTACATTAATTCCCAAAGGTTAATTTGTTAGTTTAAGAAGCTTTTAAAAAAAAAAAAAAACCCTAATATTTTCGTATCCTTCCCACTTTGAAATCCTCATGCTGCACCCTTCACAATAAGTTTTAAAAGGATAAGAGTGTGTGTGTTATCATCTCTATGACCTTTCTTCTTTTTCTTCAGTCCTTTCTCTTAAGATAACTCAATATCAAATGGAATAGACACCTGTGACATATTCAGTAATTTCATTAAGCCCCACAGACCCAGTTATCATCTCTAGGCAGATGATTCCCAAGTCTTTTTGTTCTAGGCTAATCTTTCACCTGAATTCCAGTTCTGAATAACCAATTATTTACTGGAAACCCCCATGTGGCTCAAACTTAACACATACAAAACAGAATTCATTATATTTCTTCCTAAATGAACACCTCCTCTAAATATCCTTATTTTGGCTGAGAGAACATCTTTCCCTTCCCTCCCCTATTCAATCAGTTGCTAAGTTCTAGCAATTCTACCTCCACATCATTTCTCACATACATCCCCCACTTTCACTCCACTCATACAAAGGCAGTATGATACCATGGAAACAATGTTGTATTTAAAGGCAAGGGATATAGGTTCAAACCCTAAATGCAACTTATTATCTGTGTTACCTTGGTAATGTCACTTCATATCTCTTGAGCCTCATATATAAGATGAGAGGTTGGGGAAAGATGACTTCTAGGTTCTCTTATCTCTCAAAGTATGATTCTATGACATTTCATTGCCTCCTATTTGGGCTACTGTAAAAGCAACCTAATTGGTCTGCCTGCTTCCTATCTCTCTCCTCCTTAATTCAATCTTTTTACACAACTATAAAATAACTACTCCTACAACATGGACCTGATCATGACACTTCCTACACTTTTTAGGATAAAACACAAACCTCTATGCCTGGCATTTAAAGCACTGCGAAGTACAGGTTCCACATATTTGTCTAGAAGTAATCATATCATTTCCCTTTACATACACCATGTTCCAGTCAAATTGGCCCACTACCTTTTTTGTCAAAAAGGACATTTCATTTCCTGCCTGAGTCCTTGTACAGATTGTCCCCCATGAGTCAATTCAATGCAATAATTATTTCCTAAACTGCTTAATACACACCAGGCACTATACTAGAAAAACAAAGACAAAATAGTCACTGTCTTCAAGAAGTTTACATTCTCCTGGGGTTAGGGAGAGAAATACACCATGAATACTGAGAGGTAAATGCAAGATACAAACATACACACATTATAGGGGAGAAGGGGTCACACTAATAACTAGGTAACATTACTGTCAGAGGTAGAACTTCAGTTGAGCTTTGAAGGGAGCTGAGGGTTACAACAAATGGGGATGAGTAGAGAACACTCCAGGCATAGGAGAAAACCTCTGCAAGGGCATGGAGGCCAGAAACTAAAGTCACCTTTGGAGAATGGCAAGCAGGCAAGTTTGGCTGGAACTTATTACACAAAAGGGAGTAATGTATAATCATCCCAGAAAAATAAGCAGCAACAAGACTACAAGACTATAAAGAGTCTTACGTGCCAAATAGACACGTTTTATCAAAGAGGCAACAGGGAACCACTGAAGCTTCTGGAGCAGAAGGAACTAGGGTGGATGTAACATAAATGGAAAGAAGGGGAGAAACGAGAGATGATGGAATGAAAGGTGGAAATGACAAGCCTTGACAATTTATTGGATACAGGGGTGAGGGGCAGTGTAAAGAACTAAAGATCATTCTGAGGCTGTAAACCCAGGGGACTGGAAGAATAGTGATACCCTAAAAAGAAATAGGAAAGGAGTTTAAGGGGAAAATAATGAGTTTTGTTTTGGACTTGTTGAGTTTTAAATACCTATAGGACACCCAAGTAGAAGGGTTCAGAAGATAAACTGAAGCTCAGAAGACAGAAAAGAGCTGGATATGTATATATACCTTTGAGAGTCATCTGCATACAGAGAGCAGAACCAGTGGTAGCTGATAAGATCCAGACAAAAGGAAATGGGGGCCAGAATCCTGGACTATACAAAAGCAGGAGGGGACAGGACCAGGATGATGATCTTGCAATGGATTCTGAAAACAGCAGCTTCAGGAAAACCTAGGAGACACAGTATCCAGAAAGAGAGGACACCTAGTCAACCGTGTAAGATTAAGAAAAATGAGGACTGAGAAAAGCCCACTGGACTTAGCAAAGAAGAGAATGCCTGGTGACCTTGGAGCTCATCTTAGGAGGATGGGGAAGGGAAAAAAAGCTGGGTTGAGGAATGGGAGGTAAGAAAATGAATTTTTTCTAAATGTCAATGAAAAGAGAAGAAATACAGTTTGATAGTTGCAAGGGACCATGGGTTCAAGGAAAGGTTTTTATGGATCAGAAGGATGTGGACACATTTGTACCTAATGGCTAAGGAAATTAAAAAGAGGGATGAATAAAGAAGCATGCTCCTGGAGATGGGATCAAAGATACAAGTACAAAGGTTGGCACTGGCAAAAAAGAAGACATAACTATTATTAAGAGAATGAAGCAAAGAAGGAGAATGGAGAAAGATGGTCTCAGAATCCCTAGTTTTCTTCAAGGATCAGATCAAGTACCACCTTCCACAGTAAGTCTTCTCTGGTCTGCCCAGTTGTTACTTTTCTCTCCTTCCTCAAACAATCTTGTATTTTAATTTATATGTACATATCTTGTATCTCTGAAAAAACAAGCAAGGTCCTTGAGGGTAGGGGCCATTTCATCTTTACTTTTGCATACCCAGAGTCTCTCATACTGCACTGCCCACAAGTAGAGGCAGGGACTGGGATAGGACACGTACCTGTGATTTCACTGGCATACAGAATTCTCTAGTGAGGAAACTCCCTTTACCAATGCAGTCTGGCACTTTTTCTAATTTTAGAGTCTCTTAAAGCACTGAGAAGTTAAGTAACCTGCACAGGGTCACATGAACATTACATGTCAGGAACAAGACTTGAACCTGGATCTTCCTGGCTCCAAGGCTTGATGTTTAACCACTAGGTCATGCTGCTTCTACATAAATAAATGCTTAATAAATATTTGTTTAGCTGAATTTTAAGGATAAGACCTTCAGAAGACTACACATTCATCTAGCAAGAAAACCCCAAAAATGGGGTCACAAAGAGTCAGACAGAATGTGTACAACAGAATCAGGAATTACACAGATCTTGTTAGTTTAAACAAACCACCGTACATTACTCAGAAAGCAATGGCATACGCACAGTTTGAAAAGAGCCAATTATACCAAAACCTTCTGTGGCTATCACTGCTACCCTCACACACTTGGTAAAAAGCAGCCAAAATATTATGAAGTGAAATGTAATATGCAGATAAAATGAGGTGCTGAAAAGCAAGAAAAGAGTAAAGTTCCTATAGCAATTCCAAAACTGAGTCCATTTTTCCCCCAAACTCTTTCTTCTTCCTTTTGAGGGTACCCCCATATTTCTAGTCATCCAAGTTCACATTCTCAGTTATCCTCAACTCTTCTCTCACCTTTCATATCTAATCAAGTTGCCAAGTCTTGTTCATGTCCATAACATCTCTTTCATCAGGTCCCTTCTCTCCACTCACAGGGCTACCATGTTTACAACCTTTTTCATTCCTCACCTGGATCATTGCACCAACTTCCTAAGTGGCCTCCCAATTTCTTTCCATTCCAATCCATAATCACCTACTCAAAAAGCATCAGTGCCTCTCCCTATTAACTATAAACTCAAATACAAACTCCTATGTTTGGCATTTAATGCCTTCTACAACCTGGCTTCCACCTATCTTTCCAGGCTACCCGGAAAGTGCTCGTTCCTTTTGCCTACATTAACAGTCCAGAGAAGCTTCATTATTTGATATTCTTCATACATGACATTCCAGAAACACACTTCACCGCACTTTTCATTAAGTGCTTTAATTAAATCATTAAGAGCTTTTTGTGCTAGTCATTATACTAAGGGCTAGGATTACAAAGAAAGACTGAAACAGTCGCTGCCCTCAAGGAATTCATAATCCAGTGGGAGAAATAAAAAGTGTCAACAACTATGTGTAAGCTACATGTGTATATGTATGTGAACACACATATACATACAAATACATATTCACTGTCTGTTTATGTTTATGCATATATACATATATACACTATATATATATACACACATACAGAGTAAATTGGAGGTAATCTCAGGCAAAAGCACTAACAGTGGAAGGCTAGGAGGCGACTGGGAAGGGGGACAGAGACTCTCAAAGGCCTCTTGCAGGAGGCTGGATTTGATCAGGCTTAAGGAAAGCCAGAAGACAAAGAAGAGGGAAATCATTCCAGACGTGGAGGGAAGGCCAGTGAAAAGGCAGAACCGGGAGATGGAGGGTTGTGTACAAAGAAATGCACTATCCTCACGTTTCTACCTTTGCATTCCTAGTTTACTTCATAGCTCAGTTCAAGCACAACCTTGCTTACCCTCCCCCTCCCCGACAGCCCAGCTACTAGTGCCTTTGTCTCCAGCCCCCACCCAGAAATTAACTTATACTTAGTGTATATGTATTTTGCTTACTCATACGTGCCTCCAATTTCCCTTATAGAATATAAGCTCCCTGAAGGCGGGGAATGTTTCGTGTTTGTTTGGCTTTTTGTCTTTGCACCCCTATAGCCCAATCACAGCCCCTAGTTCCAATCAGGGGTTGAAGTTATAAGTGCTGATTGACATGACCAGTGAAAGGATGGGGGCGGATGGACAGTATTGGAGAAGACCAGGACACACAGGCTCCAACAAGACCCAACCTGGGGCCGAGAAAGAAGCCACGGACCTCGGGCCGACCAATATCCAAGGCCTCGCAGAGCTGGCCGTCCTAGCTGGGGTGAGTGCCGACCCACCCCCCAAGCCCTAGCGGTCGTTTGGCTCCGCCTGGCTTTGGCCGGCGTTTTGTCCTCCTGCCCACCAGCTCGCCTCACTGCCCGGCGGGCTGCGACGTCCCAACGTACCGACGCTCCGAGGGCAGCTTCACGCATCCAGGCCCCGCCGCATCGTGAAGCCGCACGGTCGGGAGCCTTCCAAGGCTGCGGAGGCGGCTCCGTTCGTTGCCCCAGCCGCGGCTGCCGGGAGAAACCCACCCACCCTCGACCCCTCGGAGAACGAAGAGGCTTTAGAGAGCTAGGGGCCAGGGAATAGGAGCGGACAGCGGGCTCTAGCCCAGTGACCCTATCACTTCTGCCGTCTCTGCGAGCTCATTGGCCCTAAGCTCGAGATCAATTTCCGCCAATTCCCGCAGTTCTTCTTAGGCTGCGATGGTCGTTGGCTGCGGCGAAAAAAGAGTTGTGGCCTTATAGAGACAGAGCCAATGGGAAACCAGAAACGCTGGAATGGACCTCGCGCTTCACCGTCCGCCTGGGCTCTGCCTAAAGGAGAAATCTCGTGGATTTGAGTCTTAGAAAAAAAGCGCTGATTTCAGCTTTGGAACTACAATTCCCAGAATTCAGTGTGACTTGAAAGCCTCTCATTTGTAGTGCTCCCAATTGAAGCCGCTGGGCGGAAAACTATATTTCCCAGGAAGCAGTTGGTTCAGCCTTTGATAACTTTATTAGAACAAACATGACAATACTTCCAAGAACCTAAGTATCTTAATGTTCATCAAAAAGCGGCTTTTGTTTGTTTTTGGTTTGGGGGTTTGTTTTTTTCCAAAGAAACTATTACGAGTGCTACCCAGATCTACACCTTCCTCTATTAGGCGTCCTTAGCTAACTCAAGCATGAGTACAACTCCCTTTAAAGAGTATTTCTCTCAGATTTTTTTTCTATCCTTTTCTTATCAAGAATCAAATTTTGAACAATGGAATTTTCTCAACAATTCCTCTATGCAAAACTTTCCTATTTATTCCGAATACTTAGTATAAAATGGATTGTTTATAGTCTGTTTCATCTATGGAAATATTCGATGTATGTAACACTTGAAAGTTGTGAAATGCTTTCTATATCTTCTCTCCATTTTATAAATGAAGAGCCTGAGGCTTAGCATCAATTCAACTTTACACTTCTCTCCTATTTTGGATCACTATCCCCCTCATCATATCTCAAACTACACAAGACCAAGCCTCAGCCTTGGATAACTCCCACCAACTGCCACCTTCTTTCCTACAAATGTGCTGCTAAACTGCTGAATGAAGGTGGAGAAAATCACCCAACCATTTTGACTGGGTCCACTACAGATTTATGTTACATAATTTCAACTGGGCCCTCGCTATTGCTAGGCAATCCTAATACCTTCTTCATCAACTCACTATCTCACTGCACAGATGCACTTCCAAATCTTTTCAGACCTCCTCAAACCACCCATGACTCCTCCTCCCTCCCCCTCCATTTCTTCTCAGTTGAGAACCTTGCCTCCTATTTTACAGAAAAAATGAAGCCATGCAGTTCCCTTTTCTCCCCTCCTCCTCATCTTCTGTCTAATACCTTCTGCCACTATTGCCTCCTTCATTCCTGTCTCACATGATGAGGTGGTCTTACCAAGGCTAAGTCCTCTATCTTGTCAAGCAATCCCATTCCACCCCATCTCCTCCAATAGATTTCCCCCCTCTGTCACATAGTTTTAATCTCTCTCTGTCTATTCTGCCTACAAACATGTCAATGTCTCCCTCATCTTCAAAAAACCTTCATTTGATCCTAACAGCCCTAGTAACTATTGCCTTACATCTCTTCTGCCCTTTGTAGTTAAACTCCTCATGTCTGCAATAGGTGCCTTCCACTTTCCTCTTACTCTCTTCTTTAAATTTTTAAAATTTTTTTTTTAGGCAATTGGGGTTAAGTGACCTGCTCAGGGTCACACAGCTAGTAAGTGTCAAGTGTTTGGTCTGAGGCCGGATTTGAACTCAGGTCCTCCTGACTTCAGGGCCAGTGTGCTATCCACTGTGCCACCTAGCTGCCCCTCTCTTACTCTCTTCTTAACTCCTTGTAATCTGGCTTCTGAAATCATTCCACCAAAGTTATCAATGATCTCTTAGTTGCCAAGGTCAATGCTTTTCTCAATTCTAATTCTCCTTGACCTGCTGCAGCCCTTGACACTGTTGATCACTCTTTTCCTTGATATTCTCTTCTCTCTAGGTTTTCAGGACACCATTCTCTCCTGGTTTTCCTCCTACCCATGTGACTACTCCTTCACTGTCTCCTTTGCTAGATCTTCTTCTAGAAAGGCCTTTGACTATAAGTGTCCCTCAGGGTTCTGTACTAGGCCTCCTTCTTTTCTCCCTCTATACAACTTCACATGGCAATTTCATCAGGTCCCATGGATTTAATCACCATCTCTATGCTTAAGATTCTTATCTCTACCTATTCTGCCCCAATCTCCCTGTTGACCTCCAATCTCACATTTCCAACTGCCTTTCAGATATCTCAAAATGAATGTCTAGTAGATAGCTTAAACTCAATATGTCCAAAACAAAACTTACTATCTTTTTTCCCCTAAGCTTCTCCCCTACTCCTAGCTTCCCTAATTCTGTAGAAGGCAACAACATCCTCCTGTCCCTCAAACTTACAACCTAGATTCATCCTGGATTCCTAACTATCACTCCCATATCCAAGCTATTGTTAAGACCTGTTGATTTCACCTTTGCAACAATTTATCTCATATACTCCCCCTTCTCTCCTCTGACATTGCCCTCCACTCTAATACAGGCCCTCATCACCTTACTCCTGTATTGTTGTAATACCCTGCTGGTGGATCAGCCTGCCTTATTTCTCTCCACTCTTCAATCCATTCTTGATTCAGTCACTAAAGTGATTTTCCTAAAGCACAAGTCTGGTCATATCATGCCCTACTCAATAAACTCCGGTGGTTTCTTATTGCCTCCAGGAGCAAATACAAAAATGCTGTTTGGCATTCAAAGCCCTTCATAACCTAGAGCCTGCCTACCTTTCCAGTCTTTATATACTGAACTCCTCACACACTCTTCAATCCAATGACACTGACCTCCTGGCTCTTCCACAAACAAGACATTCTATCCCTCAGCTCTGGGCATTTTCTCTGGTTATCCCTCAAGCCTGGAGAGCTCTTTCTGACTACAGATCTCTCTGGCTTCCTGTGAGTCCCTGCTAAAATTCCACCTTCTACAGGAAGCATTCCCCAATTCCTCTTAAGTCCAGTGCCTTCCCTCTGTTAATTATTTCCTATTTATCTTGTATATAGCTTCCTTTGTATATATTTGTTTGCATGTTGTCTCCCCCTAATAGGGAGACTGTAAGCTCCTTGAGAGCAAGCACTTTCTTTTGCCTTGTTTTGTATCCTTAGTGCCAGGCATATATATAGTAGGGCTTAATAAATGTTGATTGTTTGAATATTGCTTAAATCAAGGGATTTGCATTTAGTCACACAACAAGTGTCAGAAACAGTATTCAAACACGGGTCTGGCCTGACTGCAAATATTGTTATCTTTCCTCCAATCTTTGTCTCTTTACGTTCTTTCTACTTTTTCAACTAAATTTATGAAATGGCAATTTTTTCCTTAAATATGATTGTAAGCTAATGTTTCCTTACCCAAGACTGCACTGAAATTGTTCTATATTCAGTCTTTGATAATTCAAATTAATTTTTAAAGAAACAATTATTGATATAATTTGAAAAAATTTCTAATAGCTGTTTTGTTGTACTCTCCACTTCCTAGAATAGACTGGAACATATCCCATGGAGTTAGAAATGTACTTTGGTCCCTTGCTAAACCAGCAACTCTTAAACCATCATGACTAGAAACCCAAGATGGAGTAATGTCCTAAAGTGAAGAGGTCAACAAATATTTTATATTGTATTATTTTCCATTTGCTCTTTATATATAACCTAGATCTTCTTTGCTACACACACAATAATCTTTAATTAATTTTTAGTTTTCAAAATTAACTTCTATAAGCTTTTGAGTTTTAAATTTTCTCCCCCTCCCTCCCCACTTCCCTCCCCAAGATGGCATGCAATCTGATATAGGCTCTACATATACATTCCTATTAAACATATTTTCACATTAGTCATGTTGTAAAGAAGAATTAGAATCAATAGGAGGAATCACAAGAAAGAAGAAACAAAACAGAAAAAAAAGAGCAAATTGTGTGTTTCGATCTACATTCAAACTCCACAGTTATTTCTCTGGATGTGGATAACATTATCCATCATGAGACTTTTGGAGATGTCTTAGATCCTTGCATTGCTGACAAGAGCTAAGGCTATCAAAGTTAGTCATCAAACAATGTGGCTGTTACTGTGTACAATGTTCTCCTGGTTCTGCTCATTTCACTCAGCATCAGTCCATACAAGTCTTTCCAGGTTTTTCTGAAGTCCACTTGTTTGTAATTTCTTATAGGACAATAGTATTCCATTACATTCATATACTGCAACTTGTTCAGTCATTCCCCAATTGATAGGCATCCCTTCAATTTCCAATTCTTTGCCACTATAGAAAGAGCTGCTAGAAATGTTTTTATCCATGTGGGTCACACACACAATAATCTTTTACACAGCCCCAGGAACTAATATGGAGTTGCTGGGTGGGTGGTGTCCTTTAGCTAGGGGCTAAGTTACTCCTCAATTCACACTCCTCCACACCTTTATTATTATTATTGTTATTGTTAAGTGAACTGAAATCAGGATTACATTTTCAGCATTAGGTCTTGTCCTGACTTTGTTTCCCAGGTGCCCATTTTCTCCAGGATTTTTCAAGTCTTTTTAGGAAATAAATAGGATCTAGGCAAAGTCAAGTTATATTAATAGAAAGCAATTATTCAGCTTCTTTTGTACCCTGTTTTACAGGTAACAAATTTAAAGGGTTTGCATTTAGCTTGCTAGATTGTATTGAATGGTTTCTTCTCCTTAATACCACAAGAGGGAGTGGTAGTAAATGGACAGAGAAAACAACAGACGTCTCTCTCCCCAACTCCTCATTGGAGAAGAGGCAGATTCAATGTAATGAGAACCACAAAACCAGGTGCTTTATTTGTACCGTTGATTCAGCCCAAATAGAGCTATAAAGTGTTAAAAATAAATGATTAGCTGTAGAAAACTGTAGAATATAAGTGGCCCAAATGGATACTTGTCTGCTTAATCATAAAAGTCTCTGGCTTAAGTTACTAAATTACTTATAGCAAATTATTTTTGCTGTACAAATTTGTTTTTAAAGTAAAATATTTCAGTTTGACCTATGCCAACTTGAAATTTTACTAAAAAGACAGTTTAAACATTTATTGAGCACCCATAGAATCTAATGTTAATTGTAATTTTGCCTCTGCTGTGATTTGAGTCCTTATTTATCTGGTGCTGACTGTACCTTTGGAAAGAAAGAGTGGGTAAACAGCAAAAGATATTGAGTGTCTGTCACAAAAGATAATTACCAGTTGCTTAAATACCTGTTGACAGCAACCAGTTATAAACTGGTCCTGCAAGCTTTCTCCTTCCCATTTAAAGTTGAATGAGCTTTAGTGAAGTCACACTGAGATCATAATGAGTCTTACCTCATTCACTAGTCTCAGTCTCTTTTACCCTCCATGGTATATGGCATCCCTCTTTTATTGGAACAGGGCGTCAATACAAATTTCCCCTTGGGAGTGTTGCTCTGTAATCTGTATGTGTCAAAGTGTATGACACTGCCTGCAGAACGTCAGTGGTCACCCCACGGGGGAGAACAGAATGAATCCCATCAAAATGAAAACTATCCAAAGAGTACAGACCCACAGGAGAAAGACTACTGTGTCCAAAACACATTATCACGGATAACATTACCTTTTCAAGGTGCTGACTGTGCATATCCACAATACTGCACACACTAAAGTTTGGTGACTAAACATTGGACACACACTTGCCCCTGATTATGAAGTGAAGATGAATTGCAAATTGGGTCCCTAAGTCTGTCGGAAAGGCTTCCTTCCTACCTATATTATAGGGGGAAGAAAGACTTAGAATTGATGCTTTCTCTGCATGGCACCCTCAAGGCCGCCCCTCAGGACTTCATACAAAAAAACAAAAGGCCACACAAAGAGACGGCCCACGGAAGCAAACATAAAGAGCGGGGGCCGCAGCGCCACATTCCCGGCCCTGACGCCTCTTGGCCCGTTCCCACACCCAAAACACACACATGCGCAGAGCGGGCAGATCATTCACTGCCAGCTCGCGACCCAGCCGGGTGCCCGCCTGACCCCTTCCTAGTCTCCCCTCTCCACCCTAGGAGCAGCGCGGGACTTAGGACCCACCCCCTTCGGTAACGGAAGGCAGACGATTGGCCGACGGAGGCCAGGGGCGCAACCGGCGTCGGGATGGGATTGGCTGTCTGCCGGTGACGCCCTTGGGACCTCCCAGCCCGAGTCCGAAGCCGGTGAAGGAGGCACTGGCTGTCGCGGTGGGTCTGGTGAGCTGGAGGAGTGGGGGTGGGGGTCCCGGAGAGGAGGTGGGGACCCAGGAGGGCCGTTTACCCAGGTGGAAGGGGGCGGCTTCTGGATTTTGGCACTTCCGGGCGGGGGGGTGCGGGGAGTGAGGCAGGGGCAGCGAGAGGGAGAGGCCGGGGCAGGGGAGCCGCAGTTATCGACTCGCTGGGCCCCGGGGGCGGGAGGAGAGGTAGCCTGCCGAGCGGGGCGGGCGCCTGAGGGAACGGAGCGGGGCGGACGGGAGGACGCGGGCACGCCCACAACGACACGTCGCCCTGGGGTGGCCTGGAGCCGCCCCCACGCGCCCCCTCGGACTCGCGCTCCCTGGCGCCCCGCGGAGGGGATAGGCCCCCGGGCCGGGCTTCACCGCACGGCCGCCTCCGGAGCCCGAAGGAGCCGCTGCTCGCCCGCGCCGGGAAAGTAGCGTCCGTCCCCCACGTTGTAAAGAAATGTGGGTGTCGTTGCACTTGAGGGGTCCGAGGGTCAGTAAGCACTTGTCCGTGGCTGCCGCGTGCCCTGGAAGGGGACGGCGGTGTTTACTAACAGGCGCCGCGGGGTGCCGGGTAAACTGGAGGTGATCCGCGGAGGAGGGCGCCGGAGGAGGGGGGGCGGATTAAGGAGAAGGTCTGATTTGATCCGGCTTTGGAAGGAAGCCGGGAGGAGGAAGATATTTTTTTTTGGTGGTTCCCACTGTGATCTGTAGTCTTTCTCAAACTTGGCTGTGATTCTTGTATAATTGATACTGCTTGCTTACTCAATGGATGGGGGAAGGGCAGGAGAGAAGGAGAGAATTTGGAACTCCAAAATCTTATTTTAAAAATAAATTTTTTAAAAAATGTAAGATGTCCAACTTAAAAAATACCTGTGATTTCATTGGTATGGGCACTAAATCAGCAGCTTGGTGGCAGTGAGAGTAGAGCTGGGTCTGGAGTTGGGAGCTGGGGGAGAATGGAAGGGAAGAGAGCAAAGCAAATTTATTAAGCTCTTATTAAATGTCAGGCACCGTGCTAAGAGCTACAAATATCTTATTTGATCTTGTTGACAACCCTTTGAGGTATTTGGCTATTGTGATCTCCCATTTTACAGTTGAGGAAATTTAGGCAGAGAGGTTCAATGACACAGAGTTAGTGTCTGAGGCCGAGTTTGAACTCAGGTCTTCCGGACTCCGAGCCTCTTAGCCCTACCTGCTTCCGAGTTCAGCTTCTTCAGTTGTAAAATGGGTGTGATAAATAGCCCCTACTTGGAAGGATTGTTTGTGAGGACCAAGTGAAATAACATTTGTAAAGTGTCTGGCACATAGTAAGCACTTATTAAATGCTTATTACTTTTCCTCTCTCCCCTATCAAGGCAAGATGTCCTCTATAGCCTAATATCTTTTATGTCTTGGACCCCTGTTCAGAATAATGTTCTTAAATTCATAAAACACATGGGATTACAAATTAAACCAATTATATTGAAGTGCAGTTATCACAAAAAAAGTGTTTTAAACCAGTTCATAATTAAGAACCCTGGCATCAGTAGATGGAGCCTAGAACCGAGCAGGAAGAAACCCTCAGGGGTTCTAGCTGGTTTACCCTGACATTTTATATAAGAGATACGATAACAGAGCAGACAGGTAGCTAAATACATAGCAGAGTGATTCCAAATCATTTCCACAGTACAATACTTGTTTTCATGAGTTTCCATCACTGAAAAAAAAATTTATCCTGATGATTATCCCTCTGGAAACTAGGCAGCACTTAGCTAGGTTGATCCTCTTAAGAAGTACTGGGAATTCAATACTGGGCCTCTTCAAAGACCTTTTCCATGTTGATGGGGTGAAGCCCAGAGTCCTTACCTCATCACTATGACACATGAAAGTTAGATTTTAGTAGAGGATAATCAGTTATCCACACTTTGGAGACTTATTTCATATTATCCCTTTTATACTCTACTTCTCAGCAAACGGACCCATTTTCTATTCTGTCTCTAATCCCAGCCCAACTCCATAATCTCAGCAAGCAGAAATAGCAAATGTCATTCTTCTATGTGGTGAAGAAAAACCGTTGAACTTATAACTAGGTCTGAATTTTAATCGGATGAGTATATATCACTTAGAAGTTATGTAATCTTGAGTTTCCTCATCTCTAAAATGGAAGTAGTGCTTTTTCCTTGCTTCATAAAGCTCTCATGAGGAAATTTATAAACTCTATAGCACTATAAAATATAATGTACTGTTAATCTAAAGTTCAGACCACACTATAATAAAACAACAATACTTGGTTTAAGTAAAACAGATGAGATCCTGTTAAGGGATTGAGCCCCAGAAAAAAGAATCATGGAAGTATAAAATAGCAACTTAATTTTGTTAGGGGTTACATATGAATATGCTATGTTTTGAAAGCCACATAAAAATGGCTTAAATTCATATAACTTTTAAATGAAGACCCAAACTGTTTAATAACTATGGCAGACATTTTAAAATATACTTCTTTTCTTTATTATGGCTAGTTGAGGAGAAAGAAGGAAAGAATGCTGCTCTTTGAAGTAGGGTACCTGGGTTCTAGCCTAGGCTGGCCAGGAACTAACTGTATGACATTAGACCAACTCTCAGTTTTAGTTTTCTCATAGGTAAGATGGGAATATATTCCCTGTTTACATTGTAGAGTTGTGAAGATGGAATGAGATAGTGTACTTAAAAACACTTTATAAAATGAAAGGTTATTCAAAAATCAGATATTATTATAAAGTGGTTAGGGAAGACAAAGACCTTGTTCTGGGGACAATAAGAACAATATTTCAGATTAAGAAAGTTTGTATTAGGGAGTAGTAGTGTGATTAAGCTGGGAAATAGAGTGGAATTTGATTGTCAGAAGACTTGTTTGCCAGGCTGAGTTTGGACTTTATAAGTAATTGGGGTCTTTGTTTTATTGATTGACTGACTGAATCTTTTGGATGAGAGGCGTGCCTCACATTGAAAAAAAATATCGTTCTTATTATTGCCACATGTTCACTTGGTGAGTGGTGAGCTTCAGACTGGTATCATCTCTTTCCGTTGCCTTTTGAAACTTTTGCAGTTGGGGTAATGCAAGGCTTTTAAAGTTTTATTTTTTAAACTCTTAAGCTTTCTGAGTTTATAGCTATAGCTACCCACCTCAGAAAATTTTTCTCTGAGCTACTGTGGAATGAGCAGAACAGTATCCTAAGTAGAACACCCCTTGCCTCATGTTCAGAATCTCCTGATCGAGAGATCTTTCCAAAATAAATTCAGGCTTAAAACCAAGATAATTTGCTGAAGTTGTTGATAAGGTTAATTAGTCTTTATAGAGTAGTCACTTCCAAAATCTATGTCATACCTAAGATCATAGAATTTAGAAATCGAATGGGACTTTAATCTTTCTAGTCCAACCCCTGCCTAGTGGAACTCAGTTTGTCATCTGAAATCTCATAGCAACTTAATGGTCAAAATAAAACTGGAACCCAAGTCCCCTGGCTCTTGATTATTTTATTTTTTAAGTTCTTTTTTTAGTCAACGTACACATGATTGAAAATCAATTCCAATTACACATGGGTTTACTACAAAAACTTTGTATTTCTGTAATATATTTTTTAAAAATACACAAAATTAAGCAACTAGTTATGTAGTACACATTTTAATTTTTTTATAATGATCAGTTATTGCCAGGAAAAAAAAAAAAACGTTTACATTCAGTAAGTGGGAGGGTGATATAATGCAGCTTCTCAAAATCTGCTTCATAGATGATTATCTTTTTCTTAGTGGCATGAGCATTACCCACATACCCCACTAATATTTTTAGTACATCTTCCACTTAACTATTTTAACTAGGCATTTGAAATACTTATTTGGCAATCTTTGCTATTAGTTTGAAATTTTAATGGACCTTACATAAAAGAAAAAAATGCCCTAAAAAGAAATCCCTAGGATTTCAGTTACTAAAATTAATTTAATCTTAATATCCGGAAGTAGAAAAATCCCTAGGTTGTGTATTAGTATAGTGTTTGTAAGCTTTCTGGGAGAGAAAATAACTGAGAATGACTGACCCCTGAAGAAAATCATGGGAAGCAACATTCTCCATAAAATAATTTATTTTCTCAGGCCCATAGCCTACATGTTCTCTCTCCTCAAGTTTTCTTTAAGCCTTCTAACCAGTTTTGATTTGTGGAAAGATGTAGCACAGATGGAGGACTGGTTTTTACAAGGGTATAGAGGGGATTAGACTCAATTGGTTATTTCTTTAAGCTTTTTCTTAAATTTGTGGTTCTGTGATTTTAAATTATAGCCAATTAAAATTGACCCAGAGATTGACTCCTGATGAGTGAGTGAATCGATCATAAATAAGGTGCCATAATACTGTGTAAAAGTTTGCATTTATTTCTTTAATCTTGTAATTTATTGTCTCTGAAATATACTGGGCAATACAGTTTACTCCCAGGCTCTTAAGACTGTGACTTTGTAAAGAGAGTACTAGACTGAAAGATTAGTTAGCTTGTATTTTTTTCCATTTATAAAATGGAGTATATAACTATCCTATCATAAATGTCCTGAAGAAAAATCAAATAACCACTTCTTGGCATAGGCCCTGAAGATCCTTACCATGTACTGAAGTTATATAATTAAAAGTTTTTGAAGTTTTATCATTTCGATTACAATTCATTTCAGTCAAACTGTTGTGAGGATTCATCGCTTTGCTGCCACTGTTTGTTATAGCATTTTGTACTTTCTAGAAAGGTTCATTTCCTTGAGCTCCTAAGGAAAAAAAGAACTCACAAATACCCAAATGTTTTCTCTAATAATACAGATCAAAACTCATTCTTATCTTCAGGTCCATCTTGTACAACTCTATCCTCTGTCCTCCCACAAGTGTTCCACAGAGGGTCTACCCTTCATGCTGGAGCCCTTCCTTAATGTCTCCAGACATCTTGGAACACTGGTAGAACACTTAGGTTATCCACCTGTATTCCCCACTCTTGAAACTTGACCAGCCCATCTTTTTCTATCATACATTTTCAAAATGGCATTTTAAAATTCCATTCTTCAAAATTCATATATTGTAGCCTGCTCACATCCACTATAAATTGATTATTAAGCACTTAACTATGTACCAAGCAGAATGGGTTTTTTGAAGGGGGAGATAGAAAATATATTTATATTCTCAACATTTTTCTCCCAAGTTTTTCCTGCCTTCCTCCTGCTCTGTGTCCACCCATCCTCCCTTCACCCCCAAGATTATTTGAGGAGCTGCATGGAGTAGTGTACATGTTCAAAAAAATATATCAAAATGATACTTTTAAGTTTTCATCCATATGACATTTGGGCGAAAAAAAAAGAATACAACTCAATTCATAGCTCCTTTTATATTTTCAGAGAAAAAAAAACTATATTAAGGAAATATTCTGTGATTCTGTGAGCTCCCTCCATCTTCCACCCCAGTTACTGCCTTAGAGAGTTGTAACAGACTTAGTGAGATTTAACTTTGACTTTACCATGTTCACACCAGAGTGTTAAAGTGTAATGTAAACCCTGAGTTTTGCATCCAACTCTTCTAACTCCAAGGCCACCATCAATATCATTCTATGCTATTTCTCAGAATATGTTGTCTTGGGAGGGAAAACCTGTCTCACTTCTTTTTAAAATAATAACATTCACCAAAACTGTCATATATTTGGGGTCCAGATAAAGGTAGGAGCAAAACAGCACTATAGTAGGTTTACACAATTTCATTGGTGTGTGTATCAAATGAGACTTACATGAAAGCACTTTGATTAGTATTAAGGACTATTTTCTGTTTTCACTTTGACACATTGCCTGGAGGGACTCTTAGCTTGTAACACTGTACTATGTAGACCCTTAACCAGAGGAAGGGGGCCCAGTGTGCAGTATGTTATCTAATGTCTCCCCCAGGCTCTGGACTGGGAAAGGATTTTAGAGAACATCTAGTCTAACATCTTTATTTTGTAGAGAAAATAGACCCTTGTATGTATGTTGTGAAACCTTGCACTACCTTCTACTGTGAGAGGGTATAGAGAGGTAGTCCTCCCTTTTTAAAAAATAATTTCCAAATTTTTTATTATTTATTTTATATATTATTTTGAGTTCAAATTTCCTCCCTCTGGTCCTTCCCCTACCAATTAAAGAGGTAAGAAATGTATCGATTATACATGCAAAATCATGCAAAACATTTCCATATTAGCCATGTTGGAAAAAAAAATAAGGTGAAAAAATTATATTACAATTTATACTCAAGAGTTTATCAGTGGAGAGCATTTTTCGTCATGAGTCCTTCAGAATTGTCATAGATTATTGTCTTGATCAGACTAGCTAAGTTTTTCCACAGTTGATCATCATACAATATTACTATTACTGTGTATAGTGATCTCCTGGTTCCGCTCACTTCACGCTATCAATTCATGTAAGTCTTCTCAGGTTTTTCTGAAACCATCCCCCCATCATTTTTTTCAAGCATGATAATATTCCATCACAATCCCATATTACAACTTGTTCAGCCATTCCCCAATTGATGGGCATCCCTTCAATTTCCAATTCTTTGCCACCACAAAAAAGAACTGCTATAAATATTTTTGTACTAGGTCCTTTTCCTTTTTCTTTGATCTTTGGGATACAAACCTAGTTAGTAGTATTGCTGGGGATATGCATGGTTTGATAATCCTTTGGAAATAATTCCAAATTGTTCTCCAGAATGGCTGGGCCAGTTCACAACTTTACCAGCAATACATCAGTGTCCCTATTTTTCTACATCCCCTCCAGCATTTGTCATTTTCTAGTCTTTTTTTTTAATTATACAAGCAATTGAGTGTCTAAAATGACCTCACTATGTCAAATTCTGGAATATAATACAGAATGTTTTTATCAAAGTTTACAAATGCGAACAATTTAGTAAAGATGGATTGGTGAAGTGCGAGCATTGGAATGTCAGTCAGTAAACATTTATGAAGCATCTGCTATGTACCAGCACTGTGCTAAGCACTAGGGATACAAATACAAGTTAAAAGAAACCAAAAAAACATCCCCTGCCCTCAAGGAGCTTGCAATCTTATGGGGGGAAACTAAGGTGTGTTTCTGCCCCCCAGTCAGAAGAGCAGAGGGTACTGACAAGATGTGAGTACCAGGCAAATTCAGTCTTGCAGGATAATGAGATTTCCCAATAATAAGCTTCCGAGAGAAGGAAGGCATGATGAAGAAGTCCAGAGAAGTCCAAAAGCAGTACAGCTGGTAGGAAATGGGAATGTAGAAAAGTTTGTTATTTAGTTTGCCAAGTTTTTACTTTTTTCAGTTTTTCTATTCTAATCACTAGTTTTGTCAGAAGTTCGGCCCTGTAGTGTTCTTGATTGATGTTACGATTTCACTTAAGCGTTGTCTAGCATACCTTATTATACACCAATGTATCATGTGCTACTATACATGATTCAAAAATGGTGAGCTTAAAGCAGATCTCCTGTGTTAACAGTGCAGTGGCTTGCTATGTTATCAATGAGTTATATTTTCAATTTACTAATCATATGTATGTGTGGTTGAGAGATTTTGTGGATTAAATAGTTGTTTCACTTAGCTTATTGTGTTCTTTTGCCGTCTTGCTAGACAGGTAGTTAAATCTGATCTTGAAAGTATCTCATCTGCTTTCTGTCTGTAAGGTCATAAATTTGGTTTATATATATATACATACATACACAGAGGGAATGGGTTTGTTTTTTTTGGCATTTGTAAAATAAGTTTTTGGCCTTGTTTTAATTTTTGGCATTTGTAAAATAAGTTTTTGGCCTTGTTTTAGTTTTTGTTTAGCTTCCAACAAAAATTGTATTAATCCCCATTGACATTCCCAAACACAGTACTTAAATAATAATAAAAATAATAATTAGGGGCAGCTAGGTGGTGCAGTGTATAAAGCACTGGCCCTGGAGTCGGGAGGACCTGAGTTCAAATGTGGCCTCAGATGCATAACACTCATTAGCTGTGTGACTCTGGGCAAGTCACTTAACAATTGCCTCACCAAAAAGGAAAAAAAGATTTAAAAAAATAATAATTAGCATTTATGAGCTTAAGGATTACAAAGCACTTTAAAATATTATCCCATAAGTGCTCTTGTTATATCCATTTTACCGATGAGGAAACTGAGGCAAAAAGGGTCAGAGTTGGTAAGTATCTGAGACTAGATTTCAACTCAGATCTTCTTAATTCCAGGTCCAGCACTCTATTTCCTAGATCACTTAGCTTCTGAAAGACGAATTCTGGCCCCCATTGTATTACATTGTATTGTAGTATGTTAGGTTTTCCTACAGCAATTGGTGCCAGCTGATACACTGCTGAAATTCACTTCTCCAGACTTTTGCCCATTATACTTTATAATAGCACATCAGTGTTCCCCAAACCATATTCTGTTAGGTCCTGTTGTTCAACAAATAGAGTTTCCTTGAGAAAATAAAGCTAGCAATATTTCTCCTAAAACATTAAATACAACAATTTTTTTTCCAGAAACATTTAGAATGAGCAGCAGTTTTTTCTGGGTGAAAATTACTCTAGTTTCTTTTCTTTTTTTCTTGTTCCACAGTTTTCTAGACTTCCTGTTTTACTAAGATTATTCCATATTTCCACATCAGATTTTATGGAATATGTGCCTGTGTACACATGTGTCCATGCATGCGTGAATGAATGTAATAATTTGTAGCCCCCAAATGTTCTGGGCCCAATTAGATTGGAAAATGCTGTATTAATGCACTGATTCTTGCTTTGTTACTTTCAGTGTTCCTTCCTTAAAAGGTAGCAGTACTGTTGCCTTCACGTAAGATTCAGAGATGATAGGGGTAGAAGAAGAGAAGGAAGAGCAATAAAAGTGTAGTGTGTTACACTTTGAACTGCCGCTGTGTGCTGTGTGTTGTTGTGCTAAGTTGTGCAGTAAGACCAGTGTGGGCTGAAACAGCCTTGGTATGGCTGAAAGAGTTGTGAACTGATAGATGGATGGGTGGATGGGTGACTGACTCATGTCTTATGTTTTTGTGTTTCCTTTAGCTCCTAGAATAGTAATGGGCACCTAATATTAAACAGGAGGGAGGGAGAGTAAGAAATAAATTTTACCATTTAAAGTGGGCAAGATCATGATATTGATAAATTGACAATTGACTATATTGACAAACTGAGGAATTTAACACTAAAGAAACCTGGAGTTAAAGAATACCTCAAAGGAACAAACTGCATCACTTGATGCAGTGCATTGTTTTTTAATCTATAAATTAAAGAAAGTAGAGATAGTAGGATGAAAATGTTTATTTTAAATAAAATTATAACATTTTGTGTCAAATGATGGTGCTGGTTTTTTTTTTAGTATAAAAATTTGATGTGCTGGTTGATAGAGAGCCATTTAGCTCTTTGAATAAAATGACTTGAAGATAGTACTTTAGGAAAATTTATGTATGAGCAATATGCAGAATGGATTGAAGGAAAAAGTTGTTGCATAATATGCATTGCTCATCCTTCCTGTCCAATTTGACCAGCATTTATTAAGTGCTTGCTTTGACTCCAAGTGTGTAGCAGTGTGGCACAAACACAAAAAAAGTAAAGCAGCTCTTACCCTCAGGGAGCTTCCATACTTGGGGGTGGGGGATAGGAGTGGACAACAACATACACACAGATAAGCATACACAAAATATGTACAGAGGAAAGACAGATTAATTGGGTGGGAGGGATCATTTATCACCAAGGGGAATCAGGAAGGGTCTTACATAGGAGGTGGCATTTGAACTGAACCTTTAAGGAAGCGAGGGATTCTAAAAGGCAGAAGTGAGAAAGGATGCCTGTGCAAAGGCATGGAGATGAATGAGAATGTTATGTACAGGAAAGTGAATAAGCCATTTGGGCTAGAAAATAGAATGCATGTGGGAGAGGAAGATGAAATAAGTCAGGAAATTTATGTTGAAGTCAGATTGTGAAGGGCTTACAATTCCAGAGCAGGGGGGTGATGTGGTCAACCTGTGCTTTTTAATAATATCACTTTGACAGCTGTGTGAAGGATAGATTAAAGAGGGGGACAGACTGGAGGCAGAGAGATTAATTAGGAGCCTTTTGCAGAAGGCTTACCAGAAAGATGAGGATCTGAACTAGATTGGTAACTAAATTTCAAAATCTCTTGTGAAGGTAAAATGCATCAGAAGACAAAGCCTAAGAAAGGGCTATCTCTGGAAAGTGCAGGCAGAAGAGACTGTGCAAGGGGAAAAGATAGTGAAAAGTGTCAAAGATGGGGGTACGGTCAAGAAGATTAAGAACCAAGAACAGGCTTTCAGATTTGGCTATTATCAGAAATTGATTTCATTTTATCATTGGAATTGACATTAAAGACTGTTAAATGACATTAACCTCTGCTTTGAAACTATACCCAAAAAACTTTCCCAGCTTACTTACATTTGAAACGTTTCATATGTTTTATTTCCCCCATTAGAATGTAAGCTCTTTAAAATCAAGCACTGTTTTACTTTATGTTTCAATCAGTAAATGAACATTTATTAAGCACCTGCTGTGTTCCAAGCACTGTGCTAAGTGCTGGGGATACAAAAAGAGGCAAAAAACAATCGCTTCCCTTGAGGAGTTACAATAGTTACAATCCAATGAGGGAGATGACAGTACAAACAAATATTTACAAAGCAAACTATACATAGGACAAATAGAAAATAATTAACAGAGGAAGGTATTAAGAGGGATTGAGAAAGATGGAATTTTAGTTAGAACTTAACAGGAGGTCAGTAGTCAGAGTGGAGAGAGAGCATTCAGGCATGAGGGTCAGCCAGAGAAAAAGCTGAGGGATAGTGTCTTGTTCCTGGGATAGCCAGGAGGCTAGTTTCCCTGAATGTATACCTAGCACATAGCACAGTGCTTTGCATGCAACAAGAGTTTAATAAATGCTTCATTCATTCATTCTTGCCTGGACTATTGAAATAGCCTGCTGGTTGATCTCCCTGCCTCAAGTCTTTCCCCACTCACTTCAATCTATCCTCCACTCAGCTTCCAAAGTGATTTTGGCAGCTACTGAATAAATTAATAATAAATGTGAATAAACTTCAGTTGCTCCACATCATCTCTAGGATCAATTATAAAATCCACTGTTTGGCAAATAAAGCCCTTTAGAACTTGGCCCCTTCCTACTTTTCCAGCCTGCTCACACTTCCTCCATGAATTCTGTAATCTACAACTTTGGCCTACTTGAAGTGTCACTAATACAACACTGTCCTCCAGCTACATGCCTTAAGCACTAGCTGCTCTGCTTTCTCATCTCTGCCTCCTGGCTTTCCTGCCCTTTTTAAAGACTTAGCTCAAACCCAACCCTCTGCGGGGGGCCGTTTCCTCATCCATCCATCCATCCATCCATACATCCATCCATCCATCCACCATCTCACCCTTTCCCTCTATTCTTGTGTATGTACCTAATTGTTTACATGTTGGCTTCCTCATTATAATGTGAGCTCCTTGAGTTCAGATAGTGTTTTTGCCTTTCTTTGTATGCCTTGCACTTTACACAGTGCCTTGTATAGTAAACAATAAAATGCTTGTTGACTTATTACCTCAACAAAAAAGGGAAAATATAGATATGAGGTGAGAACAAATAAATAATCATAAGTATGTAGTGAGCCCTTGTTGTTTGCCCTGGGAAATGGGGCTTGAAGAATGAGTAGGATATGAATAAGTAGGACAGACAAATAGGATAGTTCCTACATTATGTGGATTCTCCACAAGGTTAAAAAACATGAACAGAAGTAGAAGGAATACATCTTAAATGTGGAGATCCCAGCCTGCTTAGAGCAGAGGGTACCAGCAGGGACTGCCAGGAAATAAGCTAGATAATAACACATTGATATCATGCTTTAAGATTTGTAAAGCACTTTCCTCACAAATAATCCATGAGTTACATGGTTCAAATATTATCTTTATTTTACAGATCAGAACACAGATCCACAGGGCTTAGATGACTGGTTCATGAACACACAGCTACTAAGTGTCTAAGATATAATTCAGAGTCAGAGTTCATAACTACAAGTCTGGCACTGTAGCCACTGAACCTTGCTGCCAGGAAGAGAAACTTAAGCTTGATGTGGCAAGTTATCCAGACCCACTTTTTTTTTTTTAAACACAGGAAGTGGTGTTAAAAGTACGTTCTGTTCAATTCAGTAGATGTATTAAGTGCCCACTATGGATACAAATAAGTAAAAGAAATATAGTCCCTGCCTTCAAGGGGCTTATAATCTGTGGGGGAAGGCAGCGTACAAAAGGAAGCTGAAATGGGAAGGGGACTTTGGCATCATGATGATGAGGAAGAGGAGGATGGAATCACATCCAAGGAGTACGGCTGGTGGGAAATGGTTGGGTAAACTGAGAATAGGCTGGCAGAAGGTTGCCTGTGGGTATTAAAGGGGTTTTTTGGCCACAGTGACTCAAGAAGATGGTTTTCAGTGCTGTTGAGCTTTGTGATCTGCATCAGTGGAGGTTAATATGCACATCAAAGAAATCACAAAACATGAGCAGCAGTGTGCAGGATAAATTGAAGATCAATGAAATAAGTCTAGCTAATGTTTTGTACTAATACTGGAATGAATTGATAAAAATGGCGACTAAGGTGGTAGAAGAAGAAAGAGCATGCATACAAGAAGTATTTCAAATAAAGAATCACAACATTTAACAACTGAATAAATATAAATTATTTACAAGAAGGATGATTCAAAGACTAATAGTGATGAGAGATATTATCTGTGCTCATTCATGTAGCTGCCTTGCACATGTTTAATAAATACTGATGTGAGCATAGATGTGAATTTCGTTTATGTATACATATATATTTAGCCTTTTCTCTGTGTAGAGAGGATTTATATAAATGTGATAATGGCAGATGTTTTTCCCCTAGCTGTTGTATTTGTCTCTTGATCTATTTCACAGACATAAGATTGTCTGTTTTAGAGCTCTCCATTCCATTATTGAACAAGCCTGGAACAAGCATAGTACAGAATAGGCACTTAATAAATGCTTATTGATTGACTCTTGTTACTCTCTCTGTCTAAGGCTTGGCACATAATAAGTACTAAATAAATGTTTTTTCATTCAATCAGTCATTGATATATATGCTCAAGGTCACAGATAATTTTTAAAATTTATTTTTTGAATAAAAAAGGTAAAGAAAACTTCGCACTACCTATCTTTCCATTTCTGCCATGTTTTACAGATTTGGAGGGTGCGGAGTAGAATGCTTAATGGAGATTGAGTAATTATCTGTGTAGACCTCTTAAGGTCTATGCAAAAAGTTAATAACTTTTGCCCAAGAGTTTTCAAAATCACCTATAGCTAAAGGAAGAAACCTTCCAAATTACTCATCCCTTTTCTCAAACAGAATGTGAAGAATTGATGGAAGCTTTTATATCAAGTGAATGTTTTTTGGGCAGCTGCATTCTTCTTGGAACATCATCCCAACTGTTAACACCACATCTGCAGTTGGCCTGAGCTAATTATTCCCTTCTGGCCTGGAGGAATATTCCCCAAATTCATATTTCCTAAAGACGTGTTTAGTAGCTTTGCGCCTGTATCTTGACATGAGACTGAGAGCCAGCAGACTGCACCCAAAAAATTTCAGTCCTATACATTTGGCTTCAGATGTAATCACAGATTTAGTGCTGAAAGAGATCTAAGGGGTCATCTTGTTCAATCCCCTCACTTTACTGGTAAGAAAAGTGAGATTCACAGAGAAATGATTTGCCCAAGGCTTTTAGAAGAGGGTTGTGTGTATTATTGGTAGATTCTTTCATTTTTTGGGTTTAACTTTTTACATAACACAATCTCACCTATTAAGAAAGCATGTGCTACTGAATGAAGGAAAATGTCAGGAGAGAATCAACTCCTGCTCCCAGTAAGTCCCTCTAACTGCCCAGTACATACGGACAAATATATAGCCTTAATTGCAAATATATTCTGTTTGATTCTCAAATTGGAATCCATAGCACATAATTATATCTGAATCTTCTAATTGGCCATGAGGCCCTTGCAGAGTGCAAGGGGCCATAACAGCCATAGCACCATTAGGTGGTCTTCACGATTCTTTCATGTTTCCTCTCCCTAGCTAAGTTAATCATAAGCTTTTTGTAAGTAGGAACAGTAAGTGCATAGAGTGATGATAGGTATGCTTAACTCTCTTGTTTAACTATTTGATTATAAAATCTGTATAATACCTACTGTACTAATGTCATAATTTCCCCTTCCCTCCCTCCCCTTAGTCCCATGTAAATTGCTTTAGAGCAGGGACTGCTTTTTCTTTTATCCCTAGTACCTCAGATAGAGTACGTGTTTAATAAATGTTTCTTGAAATATATTGGAGCTGGAACCTTAAAAACCAACCTCCTTACTTTAAATTGCTTTCCTAAGGTGTCCCAGCAAATTAGCGGCAGAGCTAAGACTAGAACCAATTTGCTGTCTTGGAGTCCTGTGCTCCTGCTACTATATTATTCCAGTTGATAATGTTAATTGAAAGTATGCCAATCTAAATGCTTCTTTTTTTAAATTTCAGTTTGATTATGGACCATGTGCTGATGTGTGTGCTTGAAATGTTGAAAATAACAATTTGTGAAGACTTTGCCATCTAGATGCTTAACTGGATTAAACGCCTAATTAGGATGGTTTGCGAACAAGTTGGAATAAGCATGGAATCAGTGAGTATCCAAAATTGATTTTATAAAGCAGTGGTAAAATATGTCTATGAAACTTAGTGGTTCCAAATGTTAAAAAATCACAAAAGACAACCTTCTTTAAGCAGGAGTATATCAGGAGTATACTTTCTTATCCAAATTTATATAGCAGACTTATATTATGAATCAGAAAACTTAAGAGCAGAAAAGGACCTTAGAAACCCAAAAATCTAGGCCAAGCCAATTTATCAATTTTAAAAAAATTTCATTCTACCCATTGAGAAAAGAAGAAAAACCGTCTATAGCAAATATGCAGAATACTATTTTTAAGTGAAAGGAAAATTGTTTGAATTTGATACTGTAATTTCATTTAGTGTCAGTATATGAATGCTCTTGGTCTGTGTTGTGTACAAAAATTTAATACAGTTTTTATCTATGAAGAATTCAGAGCCTTTTTTTAAAAATTAATTTATTTTGATTTATCAATAATCACTTCCATAAAAATTTTTCTCCCCCTTCCTTCCCACCTCCCTTTCCAAATTTAGAACCTTTTAAGAAGACAGTGGGGCAGCTAGGTGGCTTTGTGGATGGAGTGCCAGGCCTGGGTCAGAAAGACACATCTTTCTGAGTTCAAATCTAGTCTTAGACATTAGCTATGTGACCTTTGGCAAGTCACTTAACTCTGTTTGTCCCAGTTTCCTCATGTGGAAAATGAACTGGAGAAGGAAATGGCAAACCACTGCAGTATCTTTGCCAAGAAAACCCCAAAATGGGGTCATGAAGAGTTGTACTTGACTGAAGAACAGCAATAAGAAGACAACATAATTTTAAGCTTTTGAAAAAAAAAATGTTTTGAAAGGTAAAAGTGAATACATTATACTTCCAGCTTCATTGGGAGAAGATTGTGGGAGAGGACTTGAAATGAAGATAATAAGTAAAAGAAGTTAAGGGAGGTTGTTAACACAACAACAAAAAAAGAGGAATGAGTAAAAGGAAAGGAAGTTGGGTGGTAAGCCTTTATAAGGTACTAACCATGAGAAGGAAATATCAGTTAATGTCAGTGTGCAGTTTACTATAGCAGTTTTTCAAGAGCTTCTAGCAAGAAAGACTAGAATAGAAGATCTCATTTCCAGTAATTGGAAAGTAGAGCTTTTTCAGTGACTTGAATTGAATGTGAGATGTTTGTATTTCTTCATGGCCAAGTGACAAAATTTGTTCAAAGCACAAGCTACTTTCTAATACAAAGATAAGGTAAAGAGGCTTAAGGATGACCTCTTTGCTGTTCCTCCTTAGAAAAAATGAAGTGTTCCTGTGTGTGTGTGTGTGTGTGTGTGTGTGTGTGTACACAAATGTGTATATTAAAGAGGGGAGTGGGAGTGAGAAAGTTCAAAGTGAAAACTAAGGAGAGAAAGGATTTGAAGAGACAATATTGACTTGGGTCAGAAGGTTGGAAGGGCACAGCAGCTCTTTACATTCCCCCTCAGTTGTCCCTTGGTCCCATCCTCCTTCCACCCTTTCCATGTAGAGCCTTGGTCTCCGAAGTGTAGCCTTCTGTCCCATGATGATGGCCTCCTGACTGTTTCACAAATAAGACAACTCAACATCTTGGCCCTGTGCATTTTCTCTGGCTGTCCCTCATGCCTGGAACATTCTCCCTCCTCATCTTTGCCTACTGGCTTTTCTGGCTTCCTTACAAGTCCCAGTGAAAATCCCATCTTCTACAAGAAACCTTTCCTAACGACTGTTAATTCTAGTGCCTTCCCTCTGTTTATCCTGTATATAGCTTGTTTGTACATATTTGTTTGCTTGTCTTGTCTATTTGATTGTGAGCTCCTTGAAGACAAAGGTTGTCTTTTGCCTCTTTTTGTATCCCCAGAGCTTAGCACAGTGCCTGGCACATAGTAGGCATCTAATCATTATTCATTGACTAGCCGCCTAATTAATGTGTTGGGCTTTTTAAAGCCTTTTTTTTTCTTATTTTTTATAAAGAGATTGTGGCTATCAGGGTAGGGGAGCAGAAGGAATATATAAGGAAATTAAGGTGGTATAAAAACAGAAGCTAGCAGTAATTTTTAAAAAGTTCTTTCCCCAGTCTTAGCTGTGAAAGGTACCACCTCCTGTTTTCCTTTTTATAATGAGATCTGCAGTATTTGGATCATATACTGTTTGGAAATCAATAAAGCTATTTGTTTTGACCTTTTTTGGTAACATTTTCCTTCTCAGAGTCTAAAATCTTCCTGGATAGTACCTGGTCTTAAAAACTACATGTTCCCATAACTCTAGATAGTTTACCGTCAGTTCGGTCATATAAATGTAAATTTATGCTGAAAAGGACCAGAGGCCAACTAGATAGATGGTCCAATCCACTTTTACACATGTGTGGAAACTTAGGCACAGAGCAGTTAAATTACTTGCTTCAAGGTCACACATATATAGTGACAAAGGTGAGGTTTGAACTCAGTTTCTTAGTAGTCCTCCCACTCTGCCACACTGCTGTCTTCTCATTATCCTACATCTGATACATTGAACTAAGTCTTACTATGGTAAGCTCTTCAAGGACAAAGACTATGTCTTCCACCTTCATATCTTCTCTCTGTACAAAGAAAATGTTGCCATGAAGTGAGGACGGGCAGCAGGATGCATGGGGTGAAGGACTGGCTTTATGGTCAGAGTTGGTCGATTCTAGTCCCAGCTGCATTATGTACTGGGTAAAGCATTACGGTTGGAGTCAGGGAGACTCACATGAAAGTCCTGTCTCAGACACATGCTAGCTGTGTGGCCCTGGGCTTGTCTCTTAACCTCTCTCAGTTTCACTTTCCTCATTTGCAGAATCACAGTGAAGTAACACCTACAAAGTGCTTTGTAAATCATAAAGCTCTACATTAATGCTAATCTTCACCATCACTGCTACTACTACTATTCCTGTTGCTGCTGCTGCTGTTACTGCTACTACTTTTGGTACTTCTAGTACTTGACTCCACCACTTCCGCTTTGGCTTCAGTTTCTTCATTTGTAAAGTGAAGGAATTATACTAGATCATCTCAGAGGTCCCTTCTAGTTCTATATCTATAATTCTAAATTGATATTTCTTATTTTTCGTCTTTCTATTATCTTCCCTATGCCCCTTTTTAGATTTTAAAACATATTTTTACTTCTCTATTCTTTTCCTCTTCAATGAAGAATCCCATATATGTTTTTATATTACCTATTTTTTTTTTCCCGTTTGAGGAAGCAAGTATTATGGAACTGATGGGTTACTGAGCTCTTGCTTGTAGTGGACAGCAAATATTGAATCTGTGGGGAAAGAGAATATGAATTTAGAATTTTCTTGTTGTTTTAAGGAATGAACTTTTTTGCTTCCTGTGTTCTGTAGTAGGAACATGTGTATGGCTAAGAATTTCAGATGAGAAAGAAGACAACCAAGAAAAAAAATGTGTCCTTTGGTTAGAGATTTTTATGAGAATACTAGGGAGTTCCACTGTCCTGAATTTTTTTGTTTAATGTACAACTTAATCTTCCTTTTCTTCCCTACTTCACATTCATAGGCTAAAAAAACCAAGAGCTTATTTTTTCCTAGCTTGTATTTAAAACAATCCATTCACTTAAAGTGTTCATTGGGATTAAATTTACAGTTGGTATTTCCTACTAAATATTGTCTATCAGATTATTACATGAATCCGAATAAGTTAATGTAGAACAAATTTAAAAATAGAAAATAAAGTAGAAATATGGCAGCATTAATTATAATTCCCTTTACTACTACATGAAGCTAGGGTATGTAGCCAGCATGCCTCAGACAGATGACAGCTTCAGACTCAAGCCTCACACTTCAACACCTCTACTGTACCATTTCACAATGTTAAAATAGAACAAACTGCTTTCCTAATGTCACCAGATTCCCCCCATTTTGCTGTCATCACATTCAGACACTGTTGCTAAATGTTATGGACTGTCACAACTAGATACATATACACACATGCACACTGTCTCTCTACCTCTCAAATCCTTTCCCAGAATTTCTCTTAGCATTAATATAGCTATAGTTACCTCCTTGTGTGTGCATTTGATTTTTATATATGAATACACACTGTGTGCATAGCAAATGGATAAGATCAAAAATAATTTCACTGTTTAGAAAATTTTTGGAAAGTGATCCACTTCAGAGATTAGGCAATATAAGGTCAATATCAAGTAGTTTTTACCTCTCCCTCTTCTCTGATTGCTATCTGGGTATATCCAAATAACAATATATCTTAATTGCTTCAAAATAGAGGAAATCATTTTCTACACATCTACATTTACAAGGCACAGTTGAGCCAGGAGTAGAGGGAGAGAGACCCACTTGGGTCAAACAGCCTCCCAGTGTGCAGATGGTGACTTTTCAGTACCATCTGTTCCCTATTCCTTTATAGCTATTTGCATTTTGTTCTCATGAGGGCTGAGCAGAGAAAATAAAGGAAGACCTAATTCTGTGACTCCTGGAGGTTAGCTGCTCTTTTTCTCCACTTATCTTCTTCATACTGTAACAGAAGCAACTATTTCATCCTCTCCCTAGAGGCCCCAGTGAGCAGAATGCACGGACCTTTGCCTCCTGTTTCTTTATATAGTGCAAGGTGCTGTGCAGAACACAGGTGACAAAAACAGAAGAATACTATTCATTTCTTAGCTCACTGTTGTCATTAAAAAAAAAAGTAATCAAATACAACCGTCACCTTCTGTGTTGTTCAGGCATGTTTTTGGGTTTGTTTTTTTTTAACTACAACTTCCTTTTTCTGTAAAAGCTTTGATCTTGTTTTGTTTTTCTATGAAACAGTTTAGAAAATGGTAATGTAGAAAACTTAGGACTCTTTACCTGCATGTTTACTGTACAAGCCATAGTGCCATAAGCTGGAAGAGGTATTGGTAAATCTTTTACTTCTCTTGTTGAGCTTTCTCCTTTCTCATCATATCCACTCCAGATCTACTCTTATTGAAAAGAAAATTGGCTTGCTTTTGAATATTGTCTTTTTCCAATGCTTTATTACTTGTGTGATGATCAAATTATATTTTGCTTTAACTAAATCCATTTCTTATGTCATGGTATTATTTGAACTATGGCTTACTATTAGAATTACAGGAAAAAAAAATTAAGAAAGTAGGGTATTAATAACTAAAGGTTGCCATTTTTTGCCCTAGTTTCTTATGATTCTGTTTTTAAAAGATCAAGACTAAGGAAGCCCATTGAAAAATGTTTAAGGTAAAGATTTCCTTAAATATTATCTGTTAAGTCTCTGCCTATTGCATGCCCATTCAAATTTTTTTCTTGGCTTGGCAATTGCTTTGTTTTATTTATCCATTAATAAAACTCTGTGTTGCCTCACACTTTCCATTTTGTCAGATGTCCTTCCTTTCCCATATAACCTACTTCTGTTCAAGGATATATTTAAATGATAGTCCTCTCTCTGTTAGGTGGGAATTATATCATCTAAATTTCAGATCTAATTCTTAACTCTCTTAACCCATTTTTTTTTTCTGGCCTTTCCCCACTCAGAAATCAGTGAGACCCTGAACGTGCTAAAAATGGAAATCATGTAGAATCCCTGAAGGGAGACAAATGCTATTCCTGTCCTGTGCCTCTTCCAAATTGTGTTTGGCTTTGGCCCAACTCTCAGAGTTCAAGGTTAGCATAGGTAGAGTGGAGTTAGACTTAAAACTAAGTTCTCCTTCATCTGAAGCACTGCAGAGATACTAGCTTGAGCTCAGCCTGATTTGTGATAATGTATGCCCAGGGGGCCAGTCTGGACCAAGCTCCAGAACCACCTGTGTAACATTACATTCATTATTATACCCTGAGTGACAATAACGTAGAGTCAGAGTAGAATCATAGATTTGGAGCTGTAAAGGGACAAAAGGTTGAACCTAAAACCTTATTTAAAGATGAGGAAAGAGAGGCCAAAGAGGCATAATTGACGGAGCCAAGATTCAAAACCAAGCCTCTGGCTCTTGATTTAGGGCTTTCTGCACTCAATGTATCCCCAGCCTCTGGGCTACCTGGAGAGAGCACAGTGTACTGAATTACAAGATTTCAATATATAATAAACAGGTAGAATGTAGTCACAAATATCACAGACAATGATGTGTAGTAGGAAGTATAATTCAGTCCCGTGCCACTTCCATTCTTTTCTTTAGGATTTACTTTTAATGGCTCACTTCTCTTCCTTATTAATGATTGTCTTATCCTGGTCTTCCTACTACATTGTTTGCCTTTATCTCATCTGTCTTTTCTTTCAAATAAAGTATTCATGCAATCACATATATCCTTTCAGTGAAAGGCCAGTGTACTTAGGAAAACACATTGTCAGGCTTCCTAGAGGATCCAGTGTGCATCCACTAATCCACATGCGTGCCTGGTATTATTTTCTTTTGTTAAGTTTTGCTTTTTTTGTTTTGTATGTCATACATTAATAATTATAGCTGATACTGCAGTGTTTTAAGGTTTGCAAAGCATTCTGTATCCATTCTTATTTGATGTAAAATATCTGATAATATTATTTAAATCCCAACACATTTGTGTTATGTCTAGATCTTATGCTTTGAGGCTGAATCTTCAAATTTTCTAAAATGAAAGAATTAGGTTGGCCCTTTGGTAGAAAACAGTAGGGGAAAAATTCTCTGAAAGTAGACACTGCAATATAATAATAAACATGACATCAAATTAATTATTAGTTTCAATATATTACCATTACACATGCTCTCTCCAATAACCTTTGTTGCATTATTAATAGCTTAGGCTATATGCTTTTAATTTTTAATTGGGAAATACTTGAGCTATTCCCCCAAAATGTGGAGCATTCCTCCTATTATAGTATGCCATCTAATTACGTGGCACAGTCGGTGCTTTATAATTGTGTTTTATAATTGACTGATACACCTTGTATTAACAGTGTTGTAAGGATTGTCATTAAATATTTGTGTTCTCTACTTTCTCAGGTACTCTGGTCAGGCAAACCATATGGTTCATCTCGAAGTATTGTAAGGAAGATCGGTACTAACTTATCTCTGATTCAGTGTCCAAGAGTTCAATTTCAGGTATTTTTTTTCATGTTTTAAAATTTATTCATTTATATATGTACTGTATAAATTGGGGGGGGGTTTGTATTTTTTTAAAGGAGCCATCAGACTTTTGTATTTTGCTAGCTACATTAGTCTGCAAAAACAAAATAAGGATTGGGAATGCTCAGTAATTTCTTCTGTCATAAGTCTGATTTTTCTTCCTAACCTGAGTCATGTACTTGCATCCACTTTTATTTTTCACTGTTGGCAGTGTCATTGCTCTTCACTAAGAATTGCATGGTCTTATGTTTTGGAAATAAAGATAAAGACACTGTAGATTTTGTTGTAAACCAGCCCACACTAAGGTGGCAACCAGTCATTCAACGAGCATTAGGATTCAGGTTCCTTATGGCAGAAACTCAACTTAAGAATATGTGCATGTGTCCTGAGAAGCACCTTACTAAACAAAAAGCTCCTAGGCCCCAGGTGACCATCAGGTATCCTCCATTATAGTGCAGATACAGGATGCCTCCAGTATCACTGTTGCTTTCTGTTGCTACTGGAGTTACTTCCTCTGCAAAGAGGGCTTCTCTTAGAACTCACCAGTATTCCTTTTGAAAGTCTTTTGATACCTTCTGATACTGTTAATGCCCTGCAACAAAGACACAGTTGCACTGGTGGTAGTAGTAGCACAGGGAGGAAAGCTTAACTTGCTGTCAAGAAATGAGCCAAAGGACCTCACTGATGCCAAAAACCACTTGGAGCAAGGAGAAATCTTTCTTCCTGTGCTTTTCTTTGAACCAGTTTGAAATTGACCAATGACTATGTACATGTGTTTACAGCTAGAGCACCTTCCTTTCCAACTGCAACAGAACTATTTCTAAGGTGATGAAGTCCAGAGTGGGTACATCTGCTGTGCAGCAATAAAGCTGCTAAGGGGGTCTGTTCTTTGAAAGTTTGTGGTTCCTTGGAGTGTTCTGGCAATGAAGCCTTAAATCAGATGGGGACCCCTCTCTGCCTGGGGCTTAGGGATCTCCCTAAATGTCTCTGTGTGCCATGTCAGTAACAACTCTCTTTTTGCATAGAAATACATAGTTGATTTCTCTGGCTGAGGAATTTTGAATAATCCTGTTGATATAGCCTTTGATACACTATGGCTCTATAGCCATGTTCTTGTTCTTTACAGATTTAAAACACACAGCATTATGACACAGCCTCTTTCAGCGCAACTTTTTTCAGATTTAAAGCTGAATTTTATGCACACCAGTTTCATGTCACAGGTGGCATTTTGTTTAGATATTTTGGGAAGTAGAAGAAAGACAGTTCTTCTCATCCAAGAAACTCCTAGTGCTCTGGATAATAACTGCCCTTGAGTGAGGTGAGAGGAGTCACAGCTGTTATCACTGTTCATATGAAGAAATGGAAATAGGCAGATTTAAAAATGTCCAATTAATGGTTGAACCAGAAAGACAGTAAAACAAGTTATTTAAATTCTTAATTCTAAGAAAACTGCATACTGTAGTAATCATAGTTCTAGAAATTGGATTGTCTTAGAATTTAGATAAGCCTCAAAGTTGACAGATCAGAACTTTGAAGGGAAATGGACAAAAAAAATTTTGAATTGGAATACAGAATTTTGGTAGAGGTGTGCTTTGGGTTCACATCAGAACTTGAGGTTTTGTGTAAATATACTTTATTCAGGATATTCCTAGTAACTTTTTAAAATTTCCTTGATCATCTGCAGAGTATTTTTGTTTAAATCGGTGCAGACCATTTTTTCTTTTCATGCCAAGTTAGTAGGTCGGATGAGCTTTTGAAGAAAAATGTAATTAATATAAGATTGACTATTTACAAACTTTTCTTTTTTGTTATCAAAATTAACAAAATTGCAACAAATGTTCCTTATTAACCATATTTTAGTAATTCAATTCATTTTGACATAAGTGGCCAAACTGTTAACTTTATTAAAATCTAGCATTCTTTTAGGTACTAAAGAGAAGGCAAAGGCTTAGCTCTTCTCTTCCTGCCTGCAGAATCTGTTCCTCATCACTCAACCAGTTTAGTGATTTAAATGAACCTATTAAGGTTGTTTTTTTTCACTGTGATACAGAATAACATACTTTTGTTCATGTAGTTGCTAACAAATCCAAGTATCTTGGGATAGCACTTAATTGTAACCTGAATCTGCTCTGATAATGGCCTTGTCTGACTCAGTAATTGCCAAAGAAAAGCTTCTTTAGAAAGTTTCTGTTTTACCATATTTTATTCATAGTTTAGAATTAAAAATGTTTATGAAGTTTTAGAGCTAGAAAGGACCCTAATTAGAGCTCATCTAGCCCAACCTGCTCATTTTATAGATGAGCAGCCTTAGCCTCAGGGAGGTGAATCAATCAAACACCATGATCCCGTTATCTGAAACTAAGGTGGCAATTGTACATGCCCAGTGGCTATTTCTGGAATATGGTCTTTTAAATACTGCTAAATATCAACTGTATCATTCCTCAAGGGTTCAGTGGAAGACATTTGTTTGTAACAAGTGTATTTTAACCTAGTATTTTGAGACTGAGTCATGTGAAGTGGTGCTAAGTCTATGAGGGCTCCAGAACCAAGATACCTCTCACAGTGCTTGTAATTTATACATTTACCTATGACACCCCCTGTACAACATATTTTATTTTGTCCCCAGACTTTTTTTTTTTTTTTTAATTTTAGGCCAACAGAGTTAAGTGCCTAAGAGCCCAGGGTCACACAGCTAGTAAGCATCTGAGGCACATTTGAACTCAGGTCCTCCTGACTCCAGGGCCAGTGTTCTATCTACTGCGCCACTTGGCTGCCACCTGTCCACAGACTTAAGAATTACAGTCAAGAAGAATTAACTTACTCAGTTCAAAGATGCTTACTAATCAATTTTCCTATGTGCAAAACACTGTATTAGGCACAAAATATAAATTTGACATATATGATTCCTGCCCTCATTGGGATTGAGAGGGGTATGGGTAGGAGTAGGTAAGACAATTTAACTGCCTTTCATAATCATCAGACTGATTTCTTTAAAAAAAATAAAGCAGAGATTATGTTTTGCCTTATTTCAGCCATTTTATCCCACTTATGTTTCTGAGTAGATTTTGTATTTCTTCAGACTTGTAATATCATTATCACCATGTTCAGGAAGAAAAATATGTTGGAGGTATTCCTTTGAGTCTATTTAAAGAGCCTGCTTGAACTCTTCCAGGCCTTTATAAAGTAGAATGCAGTGATATATTCTGTTTTGAAGTACTCCACAAACTTCATTAATGCTTCCAAAAATGCTTCTCTGTAACCTGAGAACATCACTTTAAAAAAACCCCAAACTTAAGGCATTTTGACTTTTTAAATAAACAATAGTAATGATACGTATGTATCAGCTAGGAGTTTACCACAACTTGGTCCCTGTCTCAAGCATGTTTATACATTTGATATAGTGCATCTCTAAATTCTCAGGGTGCTTGTTCCAGTTTTAACTTAGTGATCTCAGAAAAATGGAGAGACTTCTGCTTTTATACATAATCATCATAGTGGGCATACACACACACACATACATGCTTACATATGTGTGTGTGTGTGTGTGTGTATAATGTAAGCTTTGTATGCACAACAACCCTGTGAATCAGATGTTTTTACAGCTTTTCTATTGTAGATGACAGTCTGAGATTGAGAAAAGTTAAATAATTTGACTGTGGTCACAGGGCCACTAAAGTAGAAGAGGCAACATTCAAACCTACTTTTGCACAAGTTTTGACTAAGTTTCTTCTTACTGAAAAAATAACCTTTCCTATTGTCCTTCTTTTAAAACAGTGTAGAAAATATCACTAACATTAAATTTTAAAATTTCTTTTTGGATTTTTGTTATGAAAAGATATTTGGACACAGCATTTTCAAAACTAGTTTTCATTTATTCTTTTTTTAAAAAATTTTATTCATTTTGAAGGATAATTTGCAATCAATTAACCTATTTGCCCATTTGGAAAGGTTGTTTTTGTCTTAGTACTTTTGTGGAATGGCATTGCCATCTATTGACAGTCATGAAAATAACCACTAAATCAGGAGTAAGCTTAGGTTCATTTTTGTCCCCATGGCACAAAACAGTCTGATATCAGTCTTAAATTATGTTGGAAAAAAAGCACACGAAAAACTCAGTAGACTTTTTTTATGGTTATGAAGTAGAGAAAATAGTAAGCTGAAGGTTGTGTTATATAAATCCACCCTTGTATAACTGAAAAAACTTAACTACATATTCCTCTCCCAACTTCCCCACTCTAATTATTGCTTTGCCTAACTTGAGGATTAAAGTTAGCTTTTTAAGTGGAATGGTGGTCTGGAAAGACTATCTTGAACTTTTGCTAGCATGACCCCAGGACTAAACCTACAAAAGAAATCCCAGGCTTCCTATTCATGGACTTCACCCTAGTCTCTCCCATCTATCTGATGGGAGTATCTAAAGTAAAAAGATATACACAGGGCACAGAACCTACACCAGTGTTCAAATAACAGTAATTTCCTAGGCTCTTTTTCCTAAGTATTAATTTTTTTTTGAAGATACAGAAAATGCTAATATAATTTCTTGTCAATTCCATTTTACAGTATTCAAATTAGGGATCTAAAATCATTTAACCCAACCTCTCTTTTACTGACAGTGAAGCTGAGATTCATAGAAGTTGTAAATTCCTTAGGGACACGCTATGAGTTCGTGGCAGGGTTAAGAGTAAGACTTTGGGGCTTCCAACTCACAATACTCCTTCACAATGTATATGTTCAATATACAAAAGCAAATTTCATTAGATTACAATACGAATAATCTGTACTGTTCTGTTTTGTTTTGTTTTGTTTTGGTGAGGCAATTGGGAACTCAGGTCTTCCTGACTGTTAGGCCAGAACTCTATCCACTGTCCCACCTAGCTGCCCCTTGTACTGTCTTTCTTACAACAAAAATGGCATGTGTAGAATGTGAAAGTTGTTAGCTTTTTTTAAATAAAAAGCTGAATACCAATTGACTTACTGTTGTATTTTCTGTTTGACTAAAACCTATTGTACTAGTGCTGGTAATAAAGTATAAAGTAGAAATGTTGCAATTATCAGTTAATAGACTTATTAAGGGTCTGCTTCCTGTGCTAGTTCAGTTGAAAGGGTGAAGGATAAAAGACTGTTTACCACCATAAAAAGTGCTACCTAAACTCTGCAAAGGTACTACAAAAAATTTACAATTTTTTATTTTACAGGCCAGAAACTGAAATGTGTTGTAGCTTAATATAGTGTATTAAAAATGAGAACTCACATGACCAAGTTGGGTGCTCTAAAATTCCCTGTTCTTTGTCTCAAGTCATACAGTCTTTTTCTACTTTGCTTTTCCTTTTATCAATATTATTCTGTCACTCAGTTTACTTGGTTCAAGTTAAAATTAACCAAGTACTTTAAATTGAAAATAGGCCCAATTTAGAATGACGTAAATCATTTTTATCTACCGTTATCTAGTATTTTGTCAAATATTTTTTCAACGAATGTGTTGCTTTATGTGAAATATATTGGGATACTTTGTGATATTTTATTCTTATCAAGTGGTGATTTTCATAGTGAAATTGAGTACTAATTTTAATTTTGTCTTCTATATCAAACTCTTGAAAATTTTCTATTTCTTTCTCTTTACTATTTTTCCTTCTTTTTCTTTTCTGCTAGCAGTAGTAGGAAAGGACCATGCCGTGAAACTTCAGTAAGTCAGCCTTGTCTGTCTCAAAATTCCTTTCAGTTATTGGTGCATGTTGATGCTGGTATCTGAATCATGCTACAGATAACTATAAAACTTGACTGCTAATACATGCTGCAAACTCACCTTTAACATGAACTTTTTCTAAGTGAATTGTCCTTTGGGTATTAAGTTAGTTCTTTTGTTTCCCATACTATAGCATCAGACACTTTGCATTCTGAATGTTTTCTTACCTTCTATCTATATCAAAAATCATTGAAATTACTGTTTGAATTTATTTTATCTTTTGAGTGAGTTTTTAGTATCTTTGGGGAAATAAAACCTAAGTGAGGTTTTTTTGCTTTTTGTTTTTTGGTGTTTTTTTTTTTAAGTGTCACTAGACAATAATCATGACACATGGAAAACTTAGAAATGTCAAAATCTCTTAAGTTCCCAGTACAGTAATACTTTTAAAGTAGCATAGTGTTACTTTTCAAGGATAGGATATGGAGATCTGAGCATGTAAGTGAGTAGAGATGTATGTAATGAGTAGAGCTCACTTTAATTGATTTTGGGACCAGATCTTTACAACAGCTTGTTGAGCACCAATTGTGGACATGACCTGTTACAATGGCAGTAGGTAAATTAATGTTTTAGTATTAAAGTAAAGATAACTATAGAAATTTGCATGACTTAAATAGGTGTGCCGTGCAAAGGGTAGTACTTCATATTTATATAAAGAAATAGAATAGACAAGGAAATATATGTGATACAAGGTAACTTATGTCCTTACAGAGTATTTTGAGAAAGTAATTATGTTCCTTGATCTTTGATTGCCAAAAGACATCCAAGATAGATTTAATTTATCCATGAGAACATGAGCCAAATCAACCTTTGGGGAATGAATTGGGCTGTATATAGTGCTTATGTATTTATTCTTTGAAAGCCATTTCTTTGATATTGGATTTCTCCTTTTACAAACAAAAGTTCATGAAGAGACATATTACTTGTAATTTTTAGAGCATGGCAAGAAATAAAAAGGATAGAAATAGATTTTAAACGTACCTTTTTGACAGAAGCAGTTTTATTATAATGTTTCTTTAAATTGATTTTTGTGAAAATAGTGTCCAGAAGGTCAGATTGGGGTTTTGATATGTTCAAAAGATATATGGAGGACTGCAGATGAGAAAGCCCATTAAAATGTTGTCTTTTAGGTATAATCATCCAGGTAGTCTCATAGGGCTTGCAGAGTCATATAGTAAAGGAGCCCTAACCCAGAATCTTGGCATAGGGGGCATATAGCCCACCAACAACTAATTCAGCACCCTTATTTTACCAATATAGAATTAATTCAATATTTTAATGTATCTGTGATTTCATTAATGTACATACTTTCTCCAACTATGCAAAGTAATGCTTCTTCATCCTATGCACCTCTGAATCTTCCCATCAGTCCTCCATAGAGAACCCTCCAAATGGAATGAGAGCCTTCCTCTAGGTCTCTTGTCATTACCAGGACACCAAATTAGGCTGACCATCTATTATTCTTTGCTCTTGCTATGTGACTTTCCCAAGGATAATTACACAGTGTTACTTGGAAACTTCTCAGGCCTCCCAAAATTATGCACTTATACTCAAATTCTTAAGGGTTGATGACTCTGCTCTGCAAGGGGAGAATAGAAGTCTTCCTTTTTCTTTCTTCACAAGATGTTAATGTAGGCCAAAATATAGATTCCCAGTGCTATAAATTCATAAAGGAAAATCTGCCATATAACGAGATGGAATTCACATTTACTTTACTTTTAAAAAACTCTTAATATTCCAAGATCTTTTCATTTGTGCATGTTCTTAATTTCAGTCCCACTTACTGTAAGTTTTATTTAATTTGGCTAGGTATCCCTCAGACCTATAATATATTTAGTTTATAAGCAAAAATAACATCTTTCTCTCACTTCATCTGATAAAATAAAGATGTATTGTCATGTTTAAGATATTTTATATATTAGGATATATTAGATATAAAAATGTTTTATATTTTGTGTTTGAGAAGTACATTGAGAACAAGCCTCAAAAGAACAAGGAGCAGGGTGGTCCTCAAAATCATGCTACACAAAGATTAGCTGAAACAATTAGGAATTTTGAGCCTGGAGAAAAGAAAGTTGGGCAGAGACATGATAGCTTTCTCAGAAAACAGAACTAAGAGCAGTGGTAGAAGTTTGTAAAGAGTCAAATTTAGGTTTGATCTAAGAAAAAACTTAATAGCAATTTGAATTTTCCAGAATTTGAATGGACTGCCTAGGTGGAAGCCTCCTCCAGCTCTCAGATTCTGTTGGGCACTTTGTTCCAAAGACTATATTATTATAATTCCAATTTTTCATGCCCTCTTATGTTGTTATAACTGTTTATAGGCTATATGACTTGGGCCACATTTCGTAACCTCTCAATGCCTTAGACAACTCTCTAAGACTCTTAAGTTTCAGAAAAAATGCCAGCCTGCATTGGTAGAGGGAGTATGTTCACTGGAAGTTCGCCATGCCGGTAAAATCACAGGTCTGGTCCCTGTCTCACTAAGAAATTCAAGAATCTGATTTTGTTGGTTTGAGTATTCCATTCATTGACATAATAGCAACCCTGTACGGTGTCAAGAAATGATCTTCTAGAATTGCTTGTTTAAAAAAAAGAAGTTCACCACCTTATGGTAATGAACCTCAACGTTGAACCTCTCTGAACTAGGCTACGCTGGTTGTCATGAGATAGATTACCAGACCATGTTGAAGTTTTTCTATCTTGATAAGATCTTCCAGACTTGGAAACCTTGTTCTAGCAGAGCTTTCAGGAGACCCAAGTGATCCCCTGGTCATCATCACACGAGAGTGAGGCATTAGAATAGGATTTTATCTGAGGACTAAGTAATTCTAACTTTCAAAATGATCCTACACACCAAGAGCCAAGCAATTAAGTACTTGTCGGTGATTACGTATACCACTTATTTGGCTGTCTTTTTAATTGGAGTTTTCTTTTAAACTAATTATGTTAATGTCATGTTTCACAGAATCCCAGGGTGGAAAGGAACCTCAGAGGCTATTTAGTCTAACCCATTCCTGAATAAAAATCTCTCCTAGAATATAGATGTCAAGTGACCATTCAGCCTTTGCTTTTGAATACCTCTGTTGAGGGGTAACTGCCTCAAGGGGTGTAGCCCATTCTACTTCTGAATTATAGCATGTAAGCTCTCTGAGGGTAGGGACTCTTGTTTTTTGTCTTCATATCCCTAGTTTCTAGCTCCTCATTGTAGGTACTTGATAAATAATTTTTAATTCCATCAAATAATTAATTTTTCCTAAATCTACCTTTCTAAAGCTTCTGCCTCTTATTCTAAAATATCTTACACGTGACCAACTTCAAATACTTAGACAGCTGTGATGTACTCCCTAAGTCTTCTTTTTTCCAGGTTAAACATTCCTAGTTATTTCAGCCAGTTCTCATTTGTCATGGGCTCAGTGCCCTTCAGTATCTTGGTCACTCTTTGGTGTATGAATATCCTTCCTAAAATGTGATGCACAGAAGTGAAAATAATACTCCAGGTGAATATCTGAATAGGGGAGAATACAGTGGGATAATCTATCAACTTCCTAGTCCTAGACACTGTCTGTCTTAATGAAGCCTAAGATCACATTAGCTTTTTTTGATAACAAGTTATTGACTTAGATTGAACTTAGGTCCACTAAAACCCTCAGATCTTTTTCATAAAAAATCCTATCCAGCTATACTTCTCCCATTTTATACTTGCACCGTTAATAACTTGGCTGTAACATTTATCCCTGTTAGATTTCATTTTATTTGATTCATACCAGTGTTCTAGCCTACTGAGATCTTTAGTGGGGCCTTTAACCTATTAACTTCCTCCTTGCTTTCCATTAGCTGCAAATGTGAAAAGTTTGCTAGCTATATCTTTATCCAAGTAACTGATAAATATGTTACACAAGGGCCAAGCACAGATCACTGGGGCACCCCACCAGACACCTTCATCTGGGCCTGGTAACTTGAACTCATCAAAGATAGCTAGATTATCTTTTAGTGTTCCCCTTCTTATCTTCCTACATTTCTTTCAATGGTGAGTTGTTGGTGGGTTGTTTTTTTTCTTTCTGTGAGAAGAAGGCATTATTCAGGTAGTCCCAAGGTTTGAATAGGACAGATACCTTTGCACAGGAAGAATGGAAGTAATGATTGGTGTAATGGATGTCTGTTTTCTACTTGTTTCATTTTCATTAGCTTCTGAAATTTATCCGGCAAATACTTACAATTGTCTTGCCTTAGCACTTTTTTTTTTACAAGAGCAGCTGTTGTTTTTTCTTTTGTATTTAAATTTTTAATTCTTCCATCCAAAAAATGTACTAGCAATCAGAAGTTATATTTCAAAAATAAATCTTACTAAAGTTCATATTTAGCATGTCATGTTAATTACAGAAATATTTGTATTCGTTTTACAACTTCTAAATTCCTTTCTTAGTTTACACATCTGAATAACATTTGTGATGACTAAGCAAAAGTGTAAGGGCTACCAGGACTGAAATTGAGTTGGAATTACTTTTATACTGATGCTCAGTTTCACATGGATTCTTTTGACATGCTGGACATTTTTCTTATAAACAACCCTAGCTGATCATGGCAACTTTTTTTCCCTTTTATGTCTGCAATTAGCTTGTTATCAATATCATCAATGAGATGCAGTTAGTAAGACTTTGATTTAGAAAGTGTTTTTATGATCAGTATTAATAAATGCCTTATATTTTAGATTGTATTTTGTAGATGAAAATATTTGAGCAGAAAACAGAACAACCCTGGTTCAGTTAAAAAACTAAAGCTATTATAAACATTGACCAACATTCAAAGATTAGCAAATTGTCTTAATACCACATAGTAACTGAGAATGATATTAGTAAAGTCTTTATAGAAAATTTGTGTTAGGAAAGTTTAAAATACGCTGTTTTGTAGTTCTAGTACCTGTGGTTTTTCTTTTGGGTACGTTTTTCTTACCTTATTCATTTCAGCATCAAAATAAGAACTTTTTGCCTTGTTTCTAACTTTTAGCTTACCAGTCATTTGACAGAATTGAGCCCTAATCAACACCATGAAGATACAGTGGCCTCTTTTGCTGATGTGGGATGGGTCGCCAGAGAAGAAGGAGAGGTTTCCACAAGGCTAAGGTTAGTCTTGAAGGCCAATAATAAGAGCTGAGTTGCACGTTTACCATCAGCAATAACTAACCCAGTTTTACAATTTTGTCTTAAGCATTTGAGCCTGCTCTTTGTTCCTGTTTATAACCTAACCAGTAATACCACAGATTATTTTCATTAGCTTCTAAAACTTAGCTGGTTCACCCGTTCTTCATTTGAGAGGGGAGGAAAGGGGACATGATCAGACCCGCACTTAAGGAAGATTAATTTACTGAGTTCCCACCAGGTTCTTAACATTATAGAAACCTGACAATGCATACATTTACAAATCATTCCCACCCAAAGTTCTGAGATACAAAAGAACCAATAGAAATATGTTTGCATGTCAGTAAAAATGTGTTTGAGATTCTCTCTACAAATTAAGAACTGTGTGTAGTTCTGAAAAGCACTTTCTGAAAAAGGGGGATTAAGTCGTAATCATCAAGGAAGGCTATATGTCGAACTGCTTGCATGGAAGGAGAAAAACGTAGTTAAGCAGTGGCTGGAAGGCACACTAGTTTGGAACAAAGGATAGAGACTGGAGTATAGGAGGAAATGCTAGTGTACTAGAGGAGCAGGATTAGCTGGTGAAAAGCTTTGACTGCAATTGTCCCATTTGTATTTGGTCTGGAGGAAAGTCAGTGCACTGGGGAGGTGTAGTTTGATTTTGTCATAGTGATAAATACGAACAATGCATTTTAGCTCGAGCATGCATGATAGTTTGAAGGGCAGTGGCTAACAGAACAGTCCAAAGGTTGTAATTAGTCTAGATCAGTCAGTAGGTATTAATTAAGCACCTGTTGTGCGCCAGGCACTATGCAAAGTGAGGAGGAAGGAATATTCCAGGAATGGGAAACAGCCAGTGAAAATGCCTGGAGTTTTATGTGAGGAACAGCAAGGAGGCCATTGTAACTGATAGCAGAATCTCGGGTGGGGAGATAAGGTATGATAAGATCAGAAAGGTAGGAGTGGGCCAGGTTATGAAGGGCTTTGAATGCCTAACAGGATTGTATATTTGATCCTGCGGATGATTTTTAGCGACTAGAAGTTATTCAGTGAAGGGAAAGGGGTGAGTATGGTCAGACCAGCAAAAAGACCAAAAGTCAGGTTTTACAATAGTTCAGCAGAACTGAGGTAATGAGGATCTGCACCAAGTTGGTGATAGTATCAGAAATGAGAGTGTGTGCAAGAGGTGTTATGCAATGATCAACTGTGAAAGACTTAGCTACTCTGATAAAGACAATTTTTCAAGGTAATTCCAAAGGACCCATGATGAAAAATGCTATCCATCTCCAGAGAGGGAACCGATGAACTCTCTGAATGCAGATTGAAGCATACTTTTTTCACTTTCTTCGTGTGTGTGTGTGTGTGTGTGTGTGTGTGTGTGTGTTTTCTTTTGCAACATGGCTAATATGGAAATATCTAAGATGTTATGAAGGTTAAATTGATAGGACTTGGCAGCAGATTGGATATGAGGGTTTAGGGAGAAGGAGGAGATGACACCTAGGTTTCAAGCCCGAGTGACTGGAAGTGAGTGATGGTGCCTTTGGCAGTAATCATTACATTTGGATAAGGGAATGGTTTGGAGAGAAAGATAATAAGTTCAGGGCATGTTGAGTGTAAGATGTCTGGTTTGAGATGTCTGTTAAGCAGTTGGAGTCTGGAGGTTAAGGCTGGATAAGTAGACCTAAGAATAAGTACCATACGGGTGATAATTATATCTAAGGGAGCTGAGGAGATCACCGTGTGACATAGTATAGAGGAGGAAGATAAGAAGCTCCAGGACAGAGCCCTTTGGGACACCCATGTTTAGCAGGCATGATCTGGGTGATGAAGAGATCCAGCAAAGAAGACTTGAACAGTAGTTGTCACATAGGTTAGAGGAGAACCAGGACAGAAGTGTCACAAAAACTTTGACAGTGTCAAAGGCTGCGGAGAGCTCAAGAAGAATGAGGATTGTTAAAAGGGCCAATAGATTTGGCAGTTAAGAGATCATTGATGACTTTGGAGAGGGAAGTTTCAATTGGATGTTGAGATTGGAAGCCAGACTGTATTGAGTTAAAAAGAGTGAAAGAAAAGGAAGTAGAGGTGTTACTTGTAGAACCCTTAAGGAGTTTGTCCTCAAAAGGGAAAAGAGGGACAAGAGCTATTAAGGGTAGATGGATCAAATAAGGGTTTTCTGACAACAGGGAAGACATGGGGATATTTGTAGACGGTAGGGAAGCAGCCAGGAAACAAGGAGAGATTGAAGATAAGTGAGAGGGTAGGAGACATGGGAGAAGGCAATCTACTGGAGAAATCAGGATAAACTGGTATCACTTGTACAAGTAGAGGGAATCTCTGCAAGATTTTTGATAGTGCATACTAAGAGAGTAATTTGGATTTTACTGGTGGCATGGGAAAAAAAAGAGACGAAAGTGTAAGGAGACAAAGGTAAAGGTAAGTTAGTGGCATGACCTACCATACTGGAGAATTGGTCAAAACTATTGTCAGGGAAGGCAATTGAAGGTGTATGCTATCTGTGTTACATGTGAGTTCACCTCATATATTTAACTGTAACTATGTAAATGTACATTTATATGTGTATCATTTAAAAATGGGAATATGGAGGTTTGGGGCTTTTTTAAAAATTAGATAGCAGGAGAGATGTCTCAGGACTTTATTCCCATAGTTCAGAGACATCTGAGTGAACTCAGAGAGGTCCCACTGTATTATTAGCTGACTTGTCACAGTGTCTCAAGATCCTTCACATAGAAAAAAAGCTAGAAAGATCCCTGCTATGAAAGTTTACCTGGCAGTTAAAATGAAAAGATTCAAATAGGCAGTGCTAGAGATAAGCTATATGATGTTATACTAATGTGGTGACAAAACTTAAAATTATGTTTCCTCAAGGCAAAGTTTCCTGAAAACTTTGGTACTAGATAGACAGGTGATGACAGTTAATTTTGTATTGACAGATAATGGATATCTGAGACATAAGCTTGCACTAGATGGCTTCTTAAAACAGTTTATTAAAATATATTTTCCACATGCCTTCTTTAAGTTACTTGCATTTCTGTTGACTCTCTTTTACAATTTTTTTTTCTAAAACCTACACAGATGAAATAAAATTAGATGCATTAAACCAAATGAAAACACATTGTGGAATATAATTTTAAATAGACTCCTTATAGTGTAAAATATGAAGTACCTTCTTTTTCATAAATTTCATTTGCATTCCAAACTGCTTAATTCTACGTAGAAACATCCTATTCAGAGACTCCATCTATTTATGGCACAGTTTGTTTCCTTCTCTCTCACATTTGCATTTGTATGAAAGCAGAACCTCTTTAAGAGATCTGTTTCTTATTTTTCAGATGACGTTTTTGTGGATGACATTTCAGCACCAATTAGTTGTGATGTCACAGCATTGTGTCGGTTAAGAATAGCAACAGGGACCATATGAGTCCCCAAGAGACAAGATATTAATGCTTTTTACAGGCACTTCCTTTTTCCTTTGTATTAACAGAACTGCTTGTGATTATTTGGAAAAACTCTCCCTGCCATTTGTATTAAGCATTCATGAGTCTTTAATCAGATTAATCAGTCAACAAGGATTTATTAAGGACCGACTGTGTGCCAGGCATTGTTTTAGGCTACAAGTACAAAGAATAGGTATAATTTAGAAGTATATCAAATCTTCCCCACTGTGGAATATTAACATATAATTCAACCATATAATAACTGACTACTGTGTTTAAGGAACTGTTCAGTGGTTTTGGAGGGGGAGAATAGGTGATGCAGAGTACTAAGACATTGCTCTACTATTACATAGCTAACAGTTTTAATAAGAGGATAAGACAAGCAGATAAATATAATACACACATTTTACAAATGCTTAAGAGAGTTGCAAAGCACAGTGCTGAATGAGGTTTGAGAGTAAGGAGAGGCAGGAGGTTACATGGTATGTTCACAGGACACGTAGACCAATTGATGGGAATCTCATGTGGAAAGAAGGGTGCTTTATGAAAGTAGGCCAGAAAGGGAGAGTGGCTTCAGATTTCAGAGGTCAGACAATCTGAAGATGACTCAGGAGATCTTGGTGATGTGGTGGATGAAGTGCTGTCCTTGGTCAGAACTGCCTGCATTTTCATGGTACCACTGTTCCCACACTGTGTATACCCACAGTGTGACCCTGTGCAAGTCACTAAACTTAACCTTTTTAGCCGCAACGTCTTCATCTATAAAATGGAGTCAGTAATAGCACCTACTTCATGGGGTGGTTATAATAATGAAATAATATATGTTAAGTGCTTTGCAAACCTTAAATTGCCATGTGAATGTTAGCTACTATTGCTATGAAGATCCTTTGGAAGATGGAGAGAGTATGGAGGTAGAATGGCCTACTAGATAGTTACTGTAATTAGTCTGGGGAGGTGGTAATATGATCCTGAATTTTAATGACCTCAGTGAGGGGAAAAGAGGACAGGATGGATGTGAAGAGGGGTCAAGGAGGTAGCATCAGCAGAAATTGTTATGGATAAGCCGTGAAAGAGAGAGAGAGAGAGAAGAGTCCAAGATATACCCTACATCCTGAAGGTGCCCTTCAGACATTTATACAATTTAAATTTGAAATATGTATAGTAAAGTGAAATCATATTTCTGTAGTTCTTTAATGGGATTTAAGCTACTTCACCCAATGTTTTTCTCCATTAACTTTGCTGTTTAATTTATTGATAACATTTTATTTTGCTCACAAAAAGTACTTTGGTTCTTCAAATGTGTATGCTACATGTAGAGCACTGTGTTAGGTACTGGGAATACAAAAATAAAACTAAAATGATCCATGCTTCCATTCTACTAGAAGGATATAGGATTTTCACAGAGAAGTATAGTACAAAAAAAATCAAGGTGGGAGAGAACACATCTGGGTATGGGCAGTGTTGGATCAGAACAAGATTCATAAAACAAATTACACATGGCTTGAGGCTTGAATGAATTAATGAAAAAGTATTTATTAAACTTTACTATGTACCAAGCACTATGCTAAACTGGGGTTTTAAAAACAAAAGGAAAGACAGCCCTTGCCTTCAAGAAGCTTATGTTCTAGTCACGAGTGGATACCCATGGACAGGGAGAGGTACAATCACTTCCTTCTACTATAACTCAACATTAACGTTCCTAAAAATCACCTCATTGTGCCATATGATGCAATAAAAACCACAGAGCTCATGCGGAAAATAATGTGCAGCACAACACTCAAAAACTTTGTCAGTGGCACATAAAAAAGATAAGAACCGAATAAAAATGGTAGCAAAGTTTTATGCATATTAAGTGGTTAAGAAATAGACACTACAATTAATAATGGTGCTGTCATTGGCCTTGGCTGATGCTCAGCCTGTGCCTCAGTTCCCATAGGGCCTGGGCTGGCAGAGTTGAGTCCATGCAGGCCTGTCAGCAGAGGGCCGGCCATGACGGAGGGTGGGGAAGAAAAGTGGGTCAGACCAGCCCTACTCAACTCACAGCTCCATCTTCACCAGAAGATAGGCAATAAATTTGGCATCTGACCTTGAAAAAGACATGAGGTTTGTTGGCATTGGAAGGGTTGTAGCTTGTGAGCTATTGTGCAGTTTTTTGTGTTTTCGTTGTTTTTCTCAGATGAAATCACACAGAGCAGACACAAAATTTGTGTTATATTCAAATCATTCCCTACTATATCAGTTTCATTGGAACAAAAACCTGTTTTCAAGCAAGAGTTATACTAGAGCTGACTATATTTGGGTTTAGAAGATTACTAGAATGGTAAGTGGATTTGCAGAGGAGTTGTTTGGCACACCTTTTCCAGTAGCAATGGTAGTATTGATTTGATTATGATTCCAAAACTTAAATGTGAGAGGCAGTGTGACCTAGTGGATAAAGAACAGGCCTCAGAGTGAGGGAGACCTGGACCTCTGACACATACTGGCTCTGGTCAGGTGAGGGAAGCAATGTCATCAGGGAGGAACTGGGCCCTGGGCCTCAGTGGGTGCTAGAAGATGGAGGGAATGAGGGAAGAAGAGGGAAGGAAGCTGAAAAGAAGTTTGTTAATTATGGAGCAGGCTTTCCAAAGGACACAGAGGCAGGGATGGGTGGATCTGTAGTGCGACATGGAGAGAAGGAGGAAAAGGTTGAGTTAGGTGTGGAAATAAGGGAGCAGGCCATTAGGAATGGGAACCCTGTACATTAATAGCCCCCATACACATCACCATTCAGCATCACTGGGATGGGGAGAGTAGAAGGAGATGGCAATGCAAGGTGAGCCACTTAACCTTACTGCTCCAGGTAACTGAGACTAGAAGTGGCGAAGGATGTTTCAACCTGCCATGGTAGGGGAAGTTTCCTCATCCGGGAGTTCTCTATCGTGATGAAATACAAGTTTAGAGGCTTTTACTAAACCTATCAAAAACCAAGAACATAGTGGGTGCAGAAGTGACTTTTTGATAGCACAAGTAACACTACTGTGAGCATTTTTGTAATATGCATCTTGCTGTAATCTCTCTGGCATATAATCCTAGTAGTGAGATACCTGGGTCACAATGTCTTGCATGTGGTAGGTGCTCAAGTGGTCTTGAACAAATGGTCTGCCAACATGAAACATGACTTGATTATCCAAAGAGCACAATAACACTGAATTAGTAAATAACTTGCATTATTTATTCATTCATTCATTTACCTTCAAAAGCTACCCTTTTTTACACATGAATTCCCTTAGAACTATCTCTGCATGTTTGGGGATGCATTTTTGATCAGATTAACTCAAAGGGAGAATTATAAATCTCAATTTGGCATAACACCCACAAGTCATTATTACTTTACTATTGTTTGTAACTCATTTCTGTATAAGGCCTAGTGCATTATTAAAGTCTCTAGTAGTTTTTACATAATAATAGTACAAAGAATTATTGGGATATTATTTTCCTGTGGCTCAAAATCGGGTTACATTTTATGTTCAGTTGAATGGAATTCTTTGTTTATTTGTTTAGTTATTTTTGTTAAAGCAATAAAATGATAGGATTTTCCCCTGAGTATTCATTTGTTTCTTTAGATTTAGGTAATTTATAACCTATGTCAAAGAATGTTGAAGTCTTTCCATTTACATGGATTTGAGGGTTTTTTTCCCATGTCTGATGCGACTAATATACTAAACATTATTGCTTAACTGTTTTAGCTTCCATATAAATGAGCCCAATTTGTTCAGAAATTGTGGTGAATGCTTTATATGAAAGCAACTATGTACAAATAGAAAATAGTTTGTCCGGGTAGGGGTGTAAAAAGCATAAAAGCAGAATACATGGTTGGAATGAATATTGTTAAAAATAAGATTAACATTTATATATGAAAGTTTTGGAAAAAGTTAAAAGGGCTAAACAAATGTAACAGTAGCATTAGGCTAAAGGGGGAACTTTGCTTAACTTAATACAAAAAGCTCAGTTACAGTTTGTAACAGTGTTGTAATTTGCTATTCTCTCTGTAATTTTATAAAATTGAAGAAAACTCATTGACATTGCATATTAACCCCGACCTACTCATAACTATCACAAACCAAGTAAAGCATAAAATATTGCACACAAATGACCATTCTCCTAATTTCATTAATATTTCCATTCCTCAGTATAACTCAGTATAGAAAGGTATAAACTTTAAATACAAAAAAAAGAAGCCTTTAATCCAAAATACAGCCTGACATGATTAATATTAACTGTTCTCCTTTCCTTCTCCCTAATCTCAGGTTCTTCCAACTTCTCTTAAAAATCCTTTTCCCTACTCTTCATCTAGCCACATCACACTCCTTTTCCCCTCTATCCACCTCCCATTAAATACTCTCTGTAGATGTATAAAATGTTGTTTCTAGCTTTACTAGGATGCTCAGCAGTTGTAGTTTGATAGCTCATTTGGTTAGAATGCAGTGCTGATAAAGGCAAAGAGTATGGATTCATCTTCCAGTAATCCAGTTAGCTTTGTTTTGTTACTCAGTTAAAGATTGTACCCCAGGCCTCAGCCTTATTGGTCACAAGGAGGACTGAGGGCATGTGTGTGTATCTTCATCATGTGATGATGTCTTAACTGTATTTATTGTATCTATCGACATAGTTTTGGAATGCAGATATGTCTGAATAAAGATATGTCTGTATTTAAAAGAAGAAACAAGGTGATTTAATTTGTTTAAGGTTAATAGTGTACTTACTTGAGTGTAAGTAATAAAGCTCTTTTCTAGGAATTTTATTTTGAAACTGTCAAACAGTATTTTAGAATTTCCTTTTCAAAAAATATTCAAGTTAAAATACTTAGTGTTTGTTACTGCAAGTTTATAGTATACTTTAGACTTTTTAAAAAGTCAGGAATTTAAGAGTGTTTTGCAAGTCTTTGTTTTCGTTGTAATTACCATACCTATGTGGCAACCCTTTGGAGTGGTGTTAGCCCAGATAAGGAATGCCCTACGTTGGCTGTCCCCTATTCCTACTCTTTACTGTCCCACACTAATTCCCCTTCTGACTCCCAACTGAGATATAAAAAAATTACTGTTGGAGTTTTCTGAAAGCAACTAAGATGTTTTAAAAAGGTGGGGAAAGAATGCACAAAAGCATATGAAAGGATGATAATTTTTTTAAAAGAATAGTTTAAGGTATAAAAAGTGCTTTATTTTCTTATTGCTTTTATTCAAATATTTCTTTTGACCTTCACAACAACTTCTCAAGACATGGATTATAGACATTATGCCAAACTTCTTTTTCTACAGCACTATAGTGCCTCTCTAAATCAGTTTATAGAATCTGGTTTGCGGATTGAAAGTTGGCAAAAGTTTAGCCATGGATAAAGTTTGTTGACACAGCTTAAGAAACACCTTCCCCTCCCCATACTGTTTTCCCCCATATTTAGTGTTATCTAATGCGAGAGTATCCTAGAATTTCAATTCCTAGTAGGGAGGAGATATAATAATGGGAAAGGACCACAGATCCTTCCATTTTGATTTGATGGTGGTAGTTGTATATTTTGGTTTTTAAATTGAATGCTATGTACCTGCCCTTAGTTTGATTATTCTTCTAAGTATTGTTTAAAGAGATTGTCACTCTGAGATTGCTTAACTTCCTGTTCTAGGATAAGTGTAATCTTTTTTATATCATCATTTCTTGAATTTTCCCAGAATTATGAACAAAAGTTCTAGGTGAAACTACAAATACAGTCTTCCTTGTGTATATAAATATATATATATATGTATATATATATATGTATATATATATCTGATCTGTTTTTGCTTTAAAATCTTAACTCTATTCTTAAGGACAGTAAAACAGATTGGTTCTATTTCTGAAATTTTAGTTGGCTGTTTTTGTAAAACAGTTGTCTGTGTGGGTGATGGTATGTGTTTGTTTTTTGTTTTGTTTTTCTTTTAAGTAAGATGACATATCTAAGAATTAACAGCATGCAGTCATAAACCTTGTCCCATATATAATGAGGAAAGATATACAGCAGCTACTTTTCTGTTACAGAAGAAGTTTTACATAATAGTCCGGCAGTTTGGAAAGGTCTGGCTATTTCACAGTTACTTACTTTCACCTTCGTTCCATTTTACCTTCTAAAAATCTTTGTCCTTAAGTTATAAGATTTTCTTTATTTGGCAGGAGTTGGGGAGGTCTTGCAGAATGTGCCCATGATACATACTCAAAGTAACAGACATTTCCCAAAGGAAAACATTGACTCTATATCCAAAGGTTTGTAAAACAGTGTGACCATATAGCACAAGTATTTGTTGAGATTTGTCACATTTATCTGAATAATTTTGCTAAGGACTCTGACTTTTTTTTTCTTACACTGGTATTCAAGGTTGGAGAGGAATTTGTCCTTAATTTATAATAAATGGAAACAGAAGAATAATGTTCTCTTCAAGAATTATGTATGGAGAATAGCTTAATTCTTTTGCAGTTCCAGAAAACCTGGCAACTTTATTAATGACCTCTTCCACTGTATTAAAGTTGAGAGATCTATTAAAGGAAGCTAAACTAAAATTAATGTGGATTTTTCAGATGTTGTACATTTTACACCAGAAATTCTGAACCACTAAATATGACTAATCATAGAACTTGCTAATTGGCTATTAGAATGAAAATTTTAAAGAAAAGTTTTATGAAGAATTAGTTTAATACTTACAGAATCTATAGTTTGCAGAAAAAAATTACATGAAGATTTAATCCATTAAAGTGACCATTGTGTTATAAATAAATGGCATTTTAGCTATTGTTCAGTGGAATGAAAGATTGCAATATCCCACAATGGACTTAGTTTGTCTGGAGTCAGTAGCATCTCTACACCTGTAAGTATTACAAAAAGAGGTCACTATCACATCTTACTATGTAATTTTCAAATCTGATGGACTTTTGGGGAGATTGAAAGATTTTAAAAATAATAGCAATAATAAAACTTTAGAAACATTAAACATCCTTCATGTAAAGATGTGACCACAACAGCAAAAGACACAACTCATTCTTACTCCCTCTTACTTAGAGGCAGTTAGGTAGTGCCATAGTGCCCAGTGCATTGGGCTTGGATTCAGGAAGACCTGAGTTCAAATCCAGTCTCAAACACTTGCTGGCTGTGTAACCATGGCCATATCACTTAACCTAAACCCTAAAATGGGGTTAATAATAGCACTTGCCTCCCAGATTAATTGTAAGAATTAAGTGAGATATAATATTTCTAAAGTGCTTAGCAAAGTGCCCGGCACGTGCTAAGAGCTTAATAAATGCTTGTAACCACCCTACCCCAGTGTTCCCAGATAGTCCTCCCCACCCTTAAAATACACAAAATTACTAATGCCTGCTACCTATAGATAAGGGAATATCTGCTACCAGTACATCTGTACCTTGATAACTCTCTTTTTATCATTGGGCCAGTTTCCAGTTCTCTTTAATTGTGAGGGTGGTCTCCACTAACTGCCTAGAACCCATCTATTTTCTTCAGTACTGCATGTATAAAGTAATATCCTCTCCCCCCTGGAATTTCATTTGAAGTCCAAAATTTTATATAGGTTCTATCCCACTAGTTAATTAAGTACCTACTATGTGTTAGGCAATAGGGATATAAATATAAGACTAATAGAATCCCTCCTTGCAAGGAGTTTATATTCTGAGAGGGGGAGGGTGGGAATATAGCATCTACTATGTGCCAGGCACTATGCTAAGCACTTACAATTATTATCTCATTTGATCCTCACAACAACTCAGGAGATAGGTGCTATTATTAACCCCATTTTACAGTTGGGGAAATTGAGGCAAACAGAAGTTAAATGACTTGCCTAGGGTCACACAGATAATAAGTGTCTAAGGCTAGACTCAAGGCCAACAACTTTACCAACTGTACCACTTAACTGCTTCCTTCTAATGAGTAGGTAGCAGGTATAGATAAAAAATGTATACAGCAGGAATATAAAGGGGCTTTTTTTTTTTTTTTTTTGCTTTTTTGGTGTTAAGTGACTTGCCCAGGGTCACACAGCTAGTACGTGTCAAGCATTCAGGTCCTCCCAACTCCAAGGCCAGAGCTCTATCCACTGCGCCACCTAGCTGCCCCATAAAGTTAACAAATGCAAATATATACACAGTAGCTAAATACAATATAGATTAGGTGGGAAAGAACTAGAAGTTGAGGAAATTAGCAAAGGTTTCATGCAGAGAAGGTAGTGCCTAAGCTGAATCTTCAAGGAAGGCAGATCTCTCAATTACACAGAAGTAAGAAGGGAATCCATTCCGGATGTGAAGAATAGCAAGTGCAAAAGCATAGAGGCAGGAGATTGAGTGCTATGTTTAAGGAAAAGAAAGACGGCCGGTTTGGCCAGATAGCAGAGTGCAGGATTGGGAGTGATGTCCAGTGAGACTGGCAAGATGGGTGCAAGCCAGCTTGGTTGAGAGCTTTCAGAGCTAAACTGAGGTGTTTATGTTTTTTATCCTTCATGCCATAGGAAGTTACTAGAGTTGATTGAATAATGTATGAATCACATGGTTAGGTCTGTGCTTAAGGAAAATTTTTGTTGTTCAGTTGTGTCCACCTCTTTGTGATCCCATTTAGGGTTTTCTTGGCCAAGATATTGGAGTGGTTTGCCATTTACTTTTCCAGCTCATTTTACACATGAGGAAACTGAAAGCAAACAGGGTTAAGTGACTTGCCCAGGGTCACAAAGCTAGTAAGGGTCTGAGGCTGAATTTGAACTCAGGAAGATGAGTCTTCCTGACTCCAGGCCCAGTGCTCTATCCATTGCACCACCTAGCAGTCCTATATAAATGCTAGCTATTATTATTATTATTCAGTCCAACAAGCATTTATTAATTATCCACTGTAACACTATGCTAGGCCCTGAGAATTCGAAGAAAAAAAATAGACCCTGCCCATAAGAAATTTATATTCAACTTAAGGGGAAACGACATATAACCAGATAAATTCGTCAGATTACAGAGGTCAGTATTAGTAGCATACTGTCATCAAAGGATAGATAGATAAATGCACGTGCACACACACACACGCACATGCACACGTGTGTGTGTGTGTGTAAGTAATCCCACCTTTCTCAGAACAATAATAAAACTTAGGCAGGGAATATAAAGAGATTCCTGTAGTTGTAAGCCTGTGTTTTGTTTGGGTCCAGACCTGTGATTTCATTACTGTAGGGAATTTATGATGAGGAAACACTCCCCCTTCCATTGCAGATCCCCAGCTGTTTTGCAGCTTAGCCTTAGCTTAGCCCCAATGCCTGGGGCATTGAGAGATTAAATGATTTGTTCGTGTTGTGTCCAAGGCAGCCCTTGAGCCCTATTCTTTCCATTCTTGGCCAGTTTTCTGTTCACTATGTCAAACTGCCTGCCTTCCTATGAGGATTATATAAAGAAGCAAAAGTTATCACCAAACAAAAAAAAAGAGAGAGAGAGAGAAAATAATCATTAATGAACTGGCCACTTGTAAAATTTGTCTCCATACAATATCTGAATCCTTTCCCCTTAACGTTAGGTTCTCTTCCTGCCCATTTATTTTTTCAGTCTCTGATTATTGATCTTTGCTTCAAAAGTGAATTATTTGAATAACATAGGATTAAGAAAGGCCCTTGGGAAATTGATGAAGCTGTAGATTATTTTTGCAATGGTGCCCCTCTTTATGATATGCTATAAAAGATGTAATGTTGTTTACAGTTTTGTAGGAAAAATTATGCCCTCCCAAACACTTGATTTGATCACTTCTTTGTTCTAAAAATTAGTTCATAGATGTGATTCTAGCCTAAATTATCTTAAATATAAGAATAAAATAAACTTTAATAATATTTAATTTCATTTTTTTTAAAGATAAAGTTCCAATAAAATTTTTTTTTCATTCACCATAAAATGTTGGTCCACATTTTAAAATGGATTCAGGTTAAGTGACCTTTTCCCATTACCCATTGTCCTTATCAATCAGGAAGTATTTATTAAGTGCCTAATATGTTCCAGGCACTCTGCTAAGCACTGGGAGAAAAAGGACCTCTTGTAATTTGTAAAATTTGGATATTTGTTGGGGAATGTCTGTTGTCAAAATAAAATATTAGCACATTTTAACATATCAATCGCAAAAGTACGTAATAGAGGAGAAATGTAATAATTGACAGTTTATAAAAATTAAGTTCTGGACACTTTACAGCAGTATGTTTTTTCAACAGTGTATTGTCCTGCAAGCCCAGTGTGGCTTAACAGTACAAGAAAAAGATCTTTTAAAAGCCATTTCAGTCTTTGGCAGATGTTGTATACAGAATCAGTGACATGACAGTCCTAATATACCCTTCTTTGGTCAGACCGTATGTAGAGTGGAGGGTTGTAGTCATTTGTGGTAACCACATTTTTGTAAGGTTCTGACAAATTAAAATGCATTAAAAGAAAGTTGATTAAGCTGGATACCATTCCATGTGAGCATCATTTGAAGAAACTTGGGATATTTAGCTTTAAGAAACAAAGATTTGGAGAATTCTAATGCAGCTGTCCCACTGTATTATGTGAGTGTTGGGGGGGGGAATCTAAATTTTAATCAGTTGCCTGAAAAGAGTCACTTGCAAAAAAAAATGTAAATGAAATTTAGGAGGCAGAAGAACTTGAGAATAACTAAAAATTGTCAGCCGCCTTCTAGTTACATGAAAATAAAACTAATTGCCCATCTAGCACACAAAATTATTAGAGATTAAAATTGTCAAAGTTTAACTTTTTTCCCTTTTGAATCATTTTTGGACTTGCTTATATTGCAGCAATATCTTTTGCAACAGAATTTACTGAAACTATAACACAAGGAAAATGCTAGTGATATATGTGTGCAGAAGCTGTTAGTAAGATGAAGATCAGATGAACTTTTTGAGTTGCTTCTGCTTGTGAAAAAGCTACCAGTTAAGTTTCTCTTATTTCTCTACAAGGATTAAACAGCTTCTCCTTACTTAAAAAAAGAAAAGACAGAAACTTGACACAAATAATGTTAGAACTTATGACTCTTATCTCTTGACAGTACTGTGAAGGTTATATGGGGATTAAGAGAATGATAACTAGATAGTAAGACGTCTTGAGTTGAAAAATGTTTTGTGTTTTTAAGGATCTTATGTAGAGGGTCAAAACAAACATTCATTAATTGTCTATTATGTGCCAGGCTTTGAGAATACAAAGAAAAGCAAAAAACTGCTTTCTGTTTTAAAGGAGTTCACAGTCTACTGGGAGAATATGACAAACAAACAACTATTTATACAGCAAATTTTTATATGTACAGAATAAATTGGAGATACAGCAGAAGGAAGGCACTAATTTAAAGGGGAATTTGGGGCTAACATTGAAGGAAATCAGAAAACAGAGACGAGGAAGGAGAATCTAAGGCAGGGGTGGGGAACCTGCAGCCTCAAGGCCACATGTCGCCCTCTAGGTCCTCAAGTTTGGCTCTTTGACTGAATCCAAACTTCTCAGAACAAATCCCGTTAATAAAGGATTTGTTCTGAAAAACTTGGACTCAGTCGAAAGGCCACATCCGAGGACCTAGAAGACCTCAGACTCTGAGGCATTGGGGGCAGCCAGTGAGAATGTCTAGAGTCAGGAGAGATGGGATGTCTTATGTAAGAAACAGTAAAATGTCATTGGGTCTCAGAGTACAGAAGAATAAGAAGAAAACTGGGAATGTAGAAAGCAGTCAGGTTTTGAAGGGCTTTAAATGACAAAAGGATTTTAACTTGAAAGGCTTTGAACAAGAGGTTTGTGTGTTTGATCCTAAAGGTGATATTTAGCCACTGGAGTTTATTGAATAAGAGAGTGACATAGTCCAGCCTGTACTGTGAGGAAGATCAGTTTGATGGCTGAGTGAAGAACCGACTGGAGGGGGAAATACTTGAGGCAGGGAGACCAACTCGTAGCGGAGGCTGCTGCAATAGTCCATGGATGAGGTGATAAGTTCTTGCATTGGGGTGGTGTCAGTGTCAAAGAAAAGAAAGGAGCCTATGGAAGAAAAGTTACAAAAGTAGGAAAAAACTATACAAGTTTGCAACTAATTGCCTAGAGGGGTGAGAGAAAGTGAGAAGTTGAGGATGACACCTAAGTTGTGAGCCTTTGACGGTAATGGGGAAGTTTGGAAGAAAGAAGGGTTTTTGGGAAAAGAGACTGAGTTAATTTTGGGACATGATGAGTTTAAGATGTCTAAAGGGCATCCAGTTTCAAGATATCCAATAGGCAGTTGGAGATTTTAAACTAAAGGACAAAAGTTAGGGCTGGATAAGTAGATTTTAAAAGCATCTTCATAGAGATGATCATCTATGGGAGCTGAAGAGATCACCAAGCAAAATTGTGTAGAGGGAAAAAGAGAAAAAGGCCCAGGACAGAGCCTTGGGAGCACATGTGACCTAGATGGAGATGAGCAGACAGTAGGAGAGAGGAGGCAATGAAAGCCTAAAGGTGGCTTAGCTAAGGTTAGTCTTTGTGGTAGGTATTTAGGTGGGTGATTTCTCTGGGCTATTACTACAGTTTTGGTGGCCATGTAGCTCAGCCCTACCAGGTGATAGTAATAATAGCTAACATTTTAAGTTCTTGATTTTGATGTCTATGGAAAGGAAGGAGTATTGTATAGTTTAATGTCCTTTCCATTCTTGGATTGTACTTTTAATATTTAATTATTAAAGTCATTTAAATTGGATTTTTATGGTTGGCAACTGCTAAATTTAGGCCTCGCCCACAATATTTGGTGCTAAGAGCAAAGGAGTTTGAGAGTTTGGTTGAGGGGGAGATAGAGTGGTGGTGGTTGGTTTTTTTCAGTGACCTGAAAGTCTAATTCATTTTTTAAATAGAGAAGTGATATAGAAGAAAGAGAGCCCTGGATCATAGGCTAGTTAGAAACAGGTTCTTTTTTCCCAGTGGCAAAGGCCTTGGTTAGATTCTGTGGAAAACCTCCTTTTTGGAATAGGAGTAGTTTCTACTGTATTAGAGGAAAGTCTAAATGTGGAAAGCACTGTTTCGTTCCTGCTGGCATCCATGGAAAAGAAAATGGTATGGCCGAAGTAAGGAGAAAGAATCTAAGGATTAAGCAATGAGAAGATGTAAACAGCTTTTGCTTTTTTTTTTTTAAATCACTGAATTCAGAAGACTGCCTAATGGATTTGATGATTACCCCAAATGAAGAGGTCATTGTTAATGGAGGCAGGGACTAATAGGCTCCAAGAGGAAGTTATGCTTTCTGACTCTGTTTCTCTGAAGAGTGCCTTGAACCTGTGGGATTGAGTGCTCTAAAGGAGGATAATAGAGATAATCATGATTGGGGATCAGAGCAGGAGGTGAAAGAGCTGCGGCCCCTGTGGTGTGGGGGATGCAGAACTGGGTGGCCTTTTTATGTTAAGGGACTTAGGAGGTCACAAGAGAAATTTAAAGAAGTCATTGAAACTTTAGAAAAATAGCTGATGGTCTAATGGAGCGATTTACAACATTCCTCAGTTAAAGAATTCCATCTAGGCATTTACATGCAGATGAATTAGTTGTCTCAGTTAAAGACCCCAGGTGGAGATCTCCCTTTTCAGGTGGTTTATGAAGTGGGGAATTCTGATTTGATGGGTTTAATTTATGCCCCAAAGCCTTCCATTCCTTATGACCTACCTGCTTCAGGTGCAGTTAGTTTTCCTGGCTGTCCACAAAAACAGGTGCTCTTAGGATGATGGGCATGATTTGCACCATCAGGACATGATGAAAGTCTTTCCTATAAGGAACTTTGAATATGGCTCTTAAAACATGGAATAGATAAGATGATTAGTCCATCTGAACAAGGGTAGTAAGGGTCCTTCTACCCTACCAAAACTTTGGACATTCCTAAAAGCTCTCACCTCACCTAATTAATCCTTGCATTAAACACACACACACATACACACACACACACACACACACACACACACACACACACCCTTCTGTTTATTTACAATCATAGAAGTCTTTGTATTCATATTGAGTTACTCTGTAGTAAGTCCCCTAATGAGGAGATCCAAGGTTTCTCTCCTGCCCCCACCCTTCCACCCCAGGACAGCAGAGACTGTATACCCAAATTACTATTGCTTTGGTAGGAGTGGGGTCTGAAATGCATAAAAAAGAATGCTTGATACTAGCAGCCAGGCTACTGCTATTACCAGAACATCTTCTATGACTTTAAAAAGTATAGCCCACTTTCTTTTAGGGGCTTTGGAAGGCAAATCACCAAAGGAAAGAGGTTGGTGGAAAACAACCCCGTTTGGGCCTCAGCTATAGTGCCTGATCAAGGGAAGTGTATTGTGGACATTAATATTATGAATTCTTAGAATACCTGTTCTGAGTATTTATAGTGGTAAGTTATATTCTGGGCATTACTGATCGGGCTAAATGGAAGCCCTTGGAGTTTCCTGAACCATCCCATATTGTTAATGTTAAATGTAGGGTTGGGAGGAGGAGTTTAAAAGATTTTTTATTCCTAGTAATGGAGGTGGAGGTTGGAGTACGCTTGATACACAAATTCCCCTTATAATAACCCTGTGTGGCCAGTGATAGATAGAGGACTGTACCTAGCAATTAAGAGTAGATTATCAGGAGTTAAATAAAAGTTATAACATTTGCTGTAGCTGTTGCTGATCTTGGCATTGTAGATCAGATAGCCCAGGCCGAAGTGTGGTATGGAGTTCACCAACAATCAGCTTCTCTATCCCAGTTGCTGAGACCAATTCAGGACTGGTTTGCTTTTACTGGAAAAGTTACTTTTCTTTTCTTTGGTTTTTTATCCTCAGTGTCTCATCCTCATGATTCTTTGAACTCCCTTTCATATTGCTGCAGTTTAGGGGGGGACAGACCTTAAAGGCCCCACTTGCTGAGCACATTTACTGATAATGTGTCCTAGTGATCCAGGCTCCCCAAAGCCCAGGACAACCCACATTTTTTAATCTATCTGTCTTTCTCACAGAACAGAGATTGGGTCAAAGCAAGCCCTTCCAGATGAACTTCATTTCTTTGAGAAGCCCCCAAACAGACAAGTTTCTTTACCAAACCTCTCCCAGGAAGATCCAGAACCCAAAGTGACAGTTTTAGCCAATGACGAAGCATTGCAGAAGATCAGTGCACTTGAACATGAACTGGCTACTCTCCGAGCACAGATTGCCAAAATCGTGACTTTGCAGGAACAGCAGAGTCTTACTTCAGGTATTTGAATCTTGTACTTCTTTTCTTCAGACAGATAAAATGGAAACCAGTAGAAGGAAGTCACTTGTCCTAAAATTTTCATGCCATGATGTATACTGATAATTTGTTTCATGGGTTCGGATCTGTATCCACAAAGACACGTTCACACTTTTACTAACTTACAAATGATTTAAAAATGATAATAATCATAAACTTACATGCACATAAATGTGATTACATATGATTATATGATCTTAGAAGCAAAGACAGTTAACAGAAAGATAGAGAGATAAAGAAGAAGAAATACATCACCAATCCAAGGAAGCACCAACTCCTGAACATCTAATCGGGGGGTCCTGTATCACAGCCATCAGAGTCTCAGTTGGGAAAGTCCCCACGGCAGAGCATCCTCTCCAAGGGAGACTCCCAACGTCACTTTCCCAAGAAAGACCCTTTTTATCATCCTTACACAAAGAAGTCAGGGAGCCAAGGAATAGGTGATTAATCCTAAGCATCTGAGAGTTTTGACCAAAACTCTCCAACCTCAAGAACAGTCTTGTCATGTCAAAAATGTCTCAGGTCAATGCCCAGGAACTGGCCAAGTCCCTGGATATTTACCTCAAGACCTGTTTTTAAGGAGTAGTTCCCCAAGGTGGGTCTGGGTTGAAACAAGTCCCAGAACAATATGTTAGGGAAGTTCCTTGTCCCTTGGCTTAGGCTATGGGTAGGGAAGATCTTATACATTAACCCTTCACATGATTTTTATCATCAGCTAAATATCAGGTATTTTTGGACATTCGCTAGCTGGGCAGCATGCCCAATAAAGCACTTAGTCAATGCTTTTTTATAATAATAATCCACACCACTGGAGAATAATGGATTTGGGGAATATTGTCTCCATTGAGCCAAAAAAAGTTTACATAATAACATGACCCCACACAAATGCTGTCTTTTAATATGGCTAACTTTTGATTATATGTTGACAAATTATTCCAAATAGCAAGTGAGGGAAGCGAAGGGAATAAGCATTTGTATAGTACCTGTTATGTACCAGGCACTGTGCTAAGTAAACCATTTACAAATATCATCTCATTTGATCTCACAACAACCCTGAGAGGGAGGTGCTATTATTATCTCCATTTTACAGTTAAGGAAACTGAGGCAGACAGATTAAATGACTTGCCTAGGGTAACACATCTGGTAAGTTTGAGGACAGATTAGAACTCAGAGGTCTTCCAGACTCCAGGCCCAGCTCCCTCTCTCCTGCTCAACCTAGCTGCCTCAGATAATCCCAAATTACTTATATTCTAATTTGGAATGCATTCAGAGATATATTTAAAGAGACACATGCTCAAATGACACCCAAATTAATTACTTGCATGCTAGTCTGGCAGTATGGTAAAGTGGAAAGACAGACATGGAGTGAATAGAATCATGTTTGAGTTCCAGTTCTGCCTGTTAGAGCTGTGACCTTGGGCAGGTCATTTAAACTCAAGGAGCCTCAGTTTACTCATCTATGAAATAGGGATAATACTTTCACTACTTTTAATCGTCATTAGCGAGAAATAGACATTGGAAGAGATGGGCTATAGCATTTCAATCCCCACTCCCTACTCCATTGACTTGTAATCGTGTGATACTTTTTTATAGTTGAGAAAACTGCCTTAAGTCAAAGACGGGACAGTTAACTCATATAACTCAGTGTACTTTTTAACTTTAGGTGGCTTTGTTACCAACTTGTTAGAAAAATCGCTTTGCCTCTTATTTTCTTTTATGTGGGTTAGTCTCCTATTCATTTAATAAACTTTGCCCAGATAGTTAACTTTTCCCTATAGTCTTTTTGGTTTTGTAACTTTTTAAATTATTGTTTGGCTCTACCCCCCTCTGCTGGTAGATTGGAAAAATTGCCACAAGTGAGAGTTTTACTTGCGGGTGGGGGGTAGGAGGTGCATTCCTATACACGACCTTGCGCTTTTATTATATTATCTGATCTAGATCTTAAAGAGAAATTTCTTTTGGATTAAGGTACTTTCCTCCCAGTAGCCCCAAATTATTGTCTTAAATTCAAATTGTATGGAAAGCTCATGTCCATATAATTTCTACTGTAGTTAAATAAAATAATTTGTTGGTCTTCAACTTTCTGTGTTGGATAACATAAAATTGATGGATTCCCTTCTGTCACCATAATTTTGTTGACCTCTAATGATTATGATTTGAATGACTTAGCTTGAATCATCAATTTGTCTTTTAAAATGTATATAAAAAAAGAAATTAAGTTAGCAGTTTAAATGTAAATTAGACAAATGCCAGTGTATGTCATACATTTGATCTTATAAATTGTCAAACAGCATAAATTTTAAAGGACTGTTTGTATGGCATTAATTGCCATGCAATATGGCACAGTTTGCAGCCACTATTGGTATGAATCCAAACTTGAACATTTGAGATCACAAAAGCACCCCTGTAAAAGCAGAACTTTTCCACTCTGGAAAGCTTTGGATGGAAAACTACTGTAACCTAGATTTGGGCATTTATAACAAAGTAACTGAAACCTCATTTCCACTTATGTAACCAAGATAACAAAAAGCGTATTGTGATTTCAGTACTTTGTCACATACCAGAAAATATTTTTATTTCCAAAAAATTTTTTTAAAAAATAAATCTAGAATATTGTTTGTTTCAGTGTCAAAATAGCATTAATTTTGTTGTGATTATTATTTGTGTAGGTGTCTTAAGTCCCACCACACCTGCAGTTGCCCCAGCACCACCTGCTGCTCCACCACCACCACCACCACCACCGCCGCCACCTCCTCTTCCTTCACAAGGACTACACCAAAGTATATCTGCTATTGATCTGATTAAAGAGAGAAGACAGAAGAAAACTAGTGCTGGAAAGATGTGGATAGAAAATAACCCAAAGAAAACTGACGTGCCAAATATGCTAGAAATCCTGAAAGACATGAACAGCGTAAAACTTCGGTCTGTGAAAAGGTGAAATATGTATTTATGTTCTCTGTCCTCCATTCTCCCTCATACCTATAGTTCTGTATGATTGTAGAACCCCAGACTTTTTTTTGGATCACACAAAATGCCTGGCTCTTAATGTTTAGTTCATAATAATTTGCTTACAGTGCTTTCATTCTTGAATAAGATTCTGTTCCAGTGAATGGGCCCTAGCTTCAGCTCACTTAAGAGACTAGGAAGAAACAACTTCAAGTCAAGGTTATTTTAATTTTTAAAACAATATTTTCTCCATATATCTAAAAGTAAAGTGTTTCTTCTGAAAGACAAACCTTTATTGTTACTGCTTCACAAAGCATTGAATCAGAGTGCAGTCATCTGGTATACAAAAAAAAATGGCTGACTTAGTAAAGCACAGCTCTTTTACCCATGCCTGGACTTCACTTGCTCAATGTTATAGAGAAAGTACCCTTTGTCAGCATATGACATATTGAATACAGTGTTCACAATATTCAGTACATGAAGGTGGACAGTCTCTCACCAGCAGATTTACAGCACATTAAAATTTGACCTTTTTTTTTTTAACCTCTTTAAGATCAGAGCAAGACTTAAAACCCAAACCCGTGGACCCTGCTGACCCTGCAACCCTAATTGCAGAAGCTTTGAAAAAGAAATTTGCTTATCGGTACCGAAGTGATGGCCAAAGTGAAACTGAAAAATCCATTCCAACATCTGAATCAAAGACCACCTCAGAAACAATGTTGGTAGGTACTATTTCCTTTCTGGTCATATTGCATTCATGTAATAAATATCGATTAAATGACTACCATGTATTTGTACTGTCCAGAGTAATGCTGAGAGACATCAATCCCCTCCCCCTTAGTCTCATAAATCATGCTATCCGTGCTTTCCAGTATCTGAAAATGCAGATGAGATCATGCCAAGATACTATATTACCACCTTACTTTTTTGCATAGCATTTTATAGTTTTCAAAACATTTTCTTATTTGACATGTACACAAATTCATAGGCAGCCTTATATCATGTTATTTCTTAGTAGTACAGTCACTAAAGCCATAGGAGTAGAGAGGAAGAGAAATCACTTGGCTAGAGTGATTGCGGATGGTTTCAGGGAGATGACATTTGAGCTAGGACTGGGAGGGTAGCTAAAAATGGAAATAATTTAAGTATGGAATAAGTAATACCTATTTTTCAGGGAATGATTACTTCGGTTCTAAGGAGAGGCACTTTTGTGTTCACAATGCTAATTTTAAAATTAAGATTTTAATTTTTTTTTTTGATGTTGTAAATAAGAATTAGAACCAATAGGAGGAACCACCAGAAAGAGGAAACAAAACACAACAGGTAGAAAAAAGTAGCAAATAGTACGGTTTGATCTGCATTCAAACTCCATAGTTCTTTCTTCTTTGTATTAGCATTTTCTATCACGAGGCCTTTGGAGATGTCTTAGATCCTTGTATTGCTGAGAGGGGTTAAGTTTATCAATATTAGTCATCGCACAATGTGGCTGTTATTGTGTACAATGTTCTCCTGATTCTGCTCACTTCACTCAGCATCAGTCCATACAAGTCTTTCCAGGTTTTTCTGAAGTAAGCCTGTTCATCATTTCTTATAGCACAATAGTATTCCATCACATTCATATACCACAACTTGTTCAGTCATTCCCCAGTTGATGGGCATCCTCTCAATTTCCAATTCTTTGCCACCACAAAAAGAGCTGCTTATAAATATTTTTATAAGTGTGGGTCCTTTTCCTATTTGTATGATCTCTCTGGGATATAGCCCTAGAAGTGCTATTGCTGAGAGATTTTAATATTATTAAGTTATTTGAACTTTCATTCCAGAAATATTTATCAGTAGTCATGCCTAATGTGTTGTATGGAGGATGTTATTGCTGTTATTGAACAATACGCTTATAATAATTCCTTCTATTTGTTTCTTTTCCAGTTTGGGCCACACATGTTGAAGTCTACGGGAAAAATGAAGTCTTTAATTGAAAATGTTTCACATTCCTAAGTAGACACTAAGTAGAAGGCAAAGACTGTTTTGTTGAACTGTCGTTTAGTTAGGGTTAAGTAAGGCTGGTAGAAATCAACATTATTTAGTGAATCCTTGACTTTTATGTTCAGCGGCTGCCTGTGAAACCAAAAAGTAAATTAAACCACGGAAAAAAACACTATTTTTTGTTTCTGAAAGATGGTCTTTTCTGGAGCCACTCATGGAATATATGGATTCTGACAAGTTTTAATGTATCCAAGTTGCTTGGATTTAAATTGTCCATTCTTTAAAAAATGTTTAGATTTCAGAACATTTGTGGATATTACTCTGAGATTTTTAATTCCTAAACACTAATTTATCTGTACAAATGTTTTATTTGCATGTATTTGACAGATTTAAAACAGTTTGTGATGATGGCAATGAAGTACTGTTAAGTTATCTTCATTCATATTAAATATTAATTTTGTCTACAATGATGGAACAGCTGGTATAACATAAGTTGTTGCAGTGAAACATTTAATTTGAGATTTGAATCTTCTTGCCTGAAACAGAGCTTAAGGTTTACTTACAACTCTAATTTCTTTCTTGTACTTGTTGGGAGTTAGAGGTCAAAAAGTTGCAAGAAGACAACTTACTGCTGAAATGTGTCAAAATGCTTGTTTTTGAAGTTGAAGTGGATGACCTTGAAGGCTTCTTTCATCTCGTGCCACCCAGTACCAAGTGAAAAAAATGCGACAGAAAAGGGAGGAATGGAGTTAGTTTATGACTGAGAATCCTTTTGTTTGGAAAAACCAAATGTATCACTGTGTTTTTCCCCTTTTGATGGCTCATTGTTTGTTCAGTAGATAATTCTAAAATATCAGCACAGTGAAGGATTTCAAAAAATGTAATCCTGTAAAAAAACGATGTTTGAGTGTTTCAGAAAGTGTTTGATTGTTAGTGAACTTAGTAGGTAAGAGTAAGGAGTTGTTAAATCTAGCAGTAAGAAGAAGTAACTTCCTATTGGTATATATCTGGTCACTGTGCTGTTGCACACTAGGACATGGTCAAAAAGCAGAAATCCCAGATATTAACACTTTCTGCTATTTTAAGATACATTTCCTACTTACAGCCCTTGATTACATCTTTAATAGCACCAGCAGTGCTATGCGTCTCCACCTGACAAATTCAGCTAGAGTCAGCGCCTGAAAATCTTCAACCATGATTTTTTTTACTCATTGAATTTACTTATCTCCTTGGGAAAATCCTTTACTTCTTTGGGAAGTGGGGGGAGTTTTCACTTTTAAGTTATTTAAAAATGTGTGCAATGGCCTCCTAAATATTAAAGTTTAGTTAACGTATATGCTGTGGTCTTCAAGGGTTTTGATTATTCAGTTTTAATTTTGAACTGTGACTACTTATTTTAACATGCTGTTAACAAGCATTTTGAAGTTTTTTCTGTTTTACGTATTTTAAGAGGCAACCCTTTAAAAAAATTTCAAAGCACCTAGTTTCATAAATATTTTGGCCTTCTGAGAGGTATATATTTGTACTGGTATTGAACTTAGGCCTGTGCACAGATTTAAAGACATTACTGTCTTAAAATAAAGCAAACTGTTTTGTTTCACCTCAATAATGTTGATTTTTTATCATTCACAATAGACAAGATTCCTTTACATTCATTACAAATGAATTTCACTACCATCCTTTGTCCTTGCCTTCAGTATTTTAAGAAGACATGCATTCCCTAAAATAAGCCACCAGCAGAAGGGACTGTACTTAAATTTTAAATCTTATCCAGTTTTAACTTCGTTAAGAATCTGTAGCATAGAAATTGCCACACACACAAGGTTTAGCTAGACACTGTTTCTTGAAAGCCCAGCTTAGTTCTTTGCCCCTGGTAAATCCATCTTTCGTTCTCCAGTTTTTCAAATCTAGTGTTATTAAGAACCCCTTCCCCCAACCAACACACATCTTTACGGCAGCACAATTTTGAAGCTGGAAAAGGATAGTAGAGATGATACAGATAATATTAATTGCCTGCTATGAATTCTGCTCTAAACAGAACAGGGTTCTCAGTCAGCAATTTTTGAGATTTTTTTGGTCTCAGGACTTGGTTATGCCCATAAAAATTATTGAACATCCCCACCTCCCAAGAGCTTATGTTTATATGGGTTATATCTCTTCTTACTGTATTACAAATTAAAATGTTTCAGTATTATTGTGAAAATAGTTTTGACCTTTCAGAACCCTAAAAGGATCCAGGGATCCCCTGTGAGCCACTCACTTAGACAAATAACTCATGATGGGAAAGTGAGAAAGGAGGATCAAAGCTACTGTAGTGTTTTTGCCAACGATAGTTATTTGTAAGTTAAACTTCCATGGTTCTAAGGACATGTTTGATACCTCCACTTCATTAAGATGGTGGTTGTGGCAACCGTGCAAAGGCAACTACAGAGTTAACTTGTAGGCCCCACTGATGTTTTCCTATTTCCTGCACTTTACATCTTTCTTTGTGTTGGAATCATGGAATTCTGCAGTTGGATAGAAAAAAGACTCTACGACCAGCCTTTTTGTAACCAGGGTTTCGTGTAACCCAGAACATAGGCAAGGAATGCATAGTGCACATGGAGTCGGCCAACTAGGACCTCTACCTGGCCTGGTGCTGGTTGGGACAACGATAGAATGCAATGAAATGAATATAAATTTGCCACACCTCGTTCCTAAAGGATGATTTTATTCTGGCCAGCTCTCCTACCATCTAGTGCAGTGCCCAAGAAGGCATGTTTGCTGAGGTTTGTTCCTGCAACTGGCCCTTCCTGACAGCAGAAGTTGCTGTTGTGGCTGTTCTCAGTGCTAACTTAGCATGTTTGTAGGGCCACAGGGGAGAAAAAAGGGGCTCCTGCACCATCACTGTTACATTTGAAACTTTACCACTGCTTGGTTCTACAAACTTGATACGACTGCTCAGTACATTCTCACCTCAACCCACCCCCAGCACATACCATGCATTGTGTAGTAGAGTTCTGAATTTTCAGTGAGAAGGACCTAGGGTTCAAATCCTGCCTCTCACTCTAATCCAGTCTTTTATTAGCCCCTTCCACTGTAGTCTACTGTGTAGGATGTCCATTCTGCTTTTTAAAGAAGTTAAATACATTCTATAACATTAAAAGTTTAAAAAAAAAAAAAGGTTGGCATGACAATACAGGGTTCTGCATTTGTGTGTGTCTGTCTGCACATACACGCACTCATGCAGGTATCAAGGGAGGAAAAAGCCTTGAGTCTGCAAGATAGAATTTTATTTAACATTATATCCAAGCCATTTCTAGCTTGGAGAGATATCCAAACTGGCATACTATTTCCCACATCATCAGACACTGATAGCCCCACCACAGTTTCAAGTAGAATTTATAGGAATCTTGAACAGGGAAAAGATTTAAAATAAACCAGAGTTAACAGACTTCAGCAACCATGTCACTATCCTATTCCTCCTGGACCACTACCCTCATTCATGGAATTTTTTTTTTTTTAAAGGGACCTCCTTCCTCTCATTGGTATTTTAATCCTTTCTCAATGGAGGAAAATGTGGTCTTGGGCCAATTACTTCTAGTAGGTGGCATTGCAATTAAGGGGGACCAGACAGAAGTTATTCTATTGTTCTGTCCACTTTCAAAAAATATTTTATTTTTCCAGTTATAAGTAAAAAGAATTTTTAACATTCATTTTTAAAAATTTTGAGTTCCAAATTCTCTTTGTCCTCTCCCTCCTCATTAAGAAGGCAAGCAATTTGATGTAGACTATGTTCTACCCATTTTTCTAAAGGGAGAAATCTGGAAAGAGTTTTAGGCTGGTCAAACAACACTGACTCTCTGAAATAAAATGCCCTGCCATCTCTCCAAAATGCAACTCCTCCCTGATCTGTAGGTGCAAATCATTGCAGGGAATCCTAGCTCTCCTACCAAAGGTTACCTCAGTGGTTACAGCTATGCATTATTAGTTAACCTTCCCTTTCTTTGGAGCATTATGGAGGGTAGCTCAGAGGGTAGTGTTCTCTTAAATGAACACAGAACTTTGCAGAATGAGCACCGAGCAGGGACAGACATGGTTTGAGATGTTCTCATGGCTTTAGTTCCCAGGTCTGAGACATCAGATTTCTATCATATCAGGCTGAACCTTGTTAGGCTTTCACCTCTGTTTAAATGAGGGAATGTGAGACTAGACAATATTGCTATTTTCAGTTTTTTTACAAAAATGAGTTACACTGGCTCAAGTTAAACAATTGGTTCCATTATTTAAGTTGTGAAGTTTTTAAACATGACAAGGGACAGAATTTTTCTACTCATTGCAAAGACATCCTCATGAACTCAGGGAGCTTAGCAACTTTGTCATAGTTCCCCCCAAATTTTTTCCGCAATAACATAAACAGGTACCAAACTGAATTCTGGCACGAAAGCTAAGAAAAACTCACAGTGAGTCATTTTTTCAGCCTAGGGCAGGTTAGGAAAACAGATGTGTGAACACTAGGGATGAAGCTGGCCTGGGAATACAGCATAGCAGAAGTAGCACTAGGCTATGGCTGCAACAATGGGGAGAGCAGCCCAGTGCCCAGGGAAGGTAAATGGACTGAACACCTAGGCAAAGATGCTGGGGGACTCCTGTATTAGGAAGCAGAATAGGTGCCATCTCACGCCTCTTTCTCATTAGTTACAGGTTGCAGTTTCAGGAGAGTGTGAGGGCAGTGAACAGACTTCTCCCCAGGTCACACTACATTAGAAACACTGAAAATTTACAGGCCCTCGGCTGTGAAAGCAGCAAAGGACATGAAAGACAGAAACTCAGGTTGATCATTCCCCTTACGCCAGAAAAGCGTAAGCAGAGCCCAAGGATAACATAAAGTCCAGTGGCATGAAGTATGCTGGAAAAATAAGCAAATGACAACAACAGAGAAAGAACCTGGTCATAAAAAGATACTGTGGTGACAGAGAAGCTCACAACACAAACTCAGAAGAAGACGATGACTTGACATCTACAAGCAAAGCGTCAGAGTAAAAAACATACAGATTGGATACAAGGCCAACAAGAATTCCCAGAAGAGCTAAACAAAGAAGGATTTTCATTGGGTTTTTTAAGAGCAAAAAAAGGAAATTATTCTAAAAATCAAATATGAGCAGTAGAGGAAAAACTGGGAAAATAAATGAGACCAATGCAAGAAAATTATGAAAAGAGAATTGAGTGTGGTAAAAAAAAAAAAAAGCATAAAAAGTTGAAAACAACTCTAAAAAATAGAATTGGCCAAATGGTAAAAGAGATACAAAACCTCATTAAGGAAAATAATTCCTTAAAAATTCATACTGGCCAAATGTAAGCTAATGACTCGATGAGACATTAAGAAACAATAAAACAAATCAAAAGACTGAAAAAATAGAAAATATGAAAAATTTCAGAGGAAAAACAACTGGCCTGGAAAATAGATCTAAAGAGAATTTAATAATTCTGATTCCCAAATGCTTTCTCCCATCTTCCATTTTATAGGTGAATTCACCCCATTCATGTTCACAATTGCTGTGTATTTCCCTCCATTCCATTCTTATATTTATCCTTTCATTTTTGACATTTTGCTTCCTCCTCGTCAGTTTTACTTCTGATTGCTGCCTCCCTTCCTCTTCCAACCCTCCCCCATTTTTCTCTTAGCCCCCTTCCCACCTATTTTCCTCTTGGATAAGATTAATTTCTGTACCTAACCATGTATGTGTACATTCTTTCTTTCTTGAACCAGTTCAGATGAGATGCTTTGCCCCATTCTCCCCTCTGTCATATAAACTTTTCCTTGTATACCTTATTTATGTGAGATAATTTTCCCCATTCTTCCTTCCCTCACCCCTCTCTTCACACCCATGCCCTCTTTTGACTATCTCTAACTGTAGACTCCCTCTAACTGCCCTAGTGATAAAGTTCTTAGGGGTTATATATACATACATACATAACATATATATGTGTGTGTGTATGCATATATATATGTGTGTATGTGTATATATATGTATATATATGTATGTGTATGTGTGTGTGTATATATATATATATATATATACACATCATACATACGTACACACACATATTTTCTACAGAGGAAGTTTAACAAGCACAGTTTAGCCTTGTTTAGTCTTCCCTTATGATTTCTCACGTTAATCATTTTATGTCTGTTGAATCTTGTGTTTGAATGTCAGATTTTCTATTCAGCTCTAGTCTTTTCATCAGGAGTGCTTGAAAGTCCTCTGTTTCATTAAATATCCATTTTTTTCCCCTATAGGATTATGCTTAGTTTTCCTGGGTGGACTATTCTTGGTTGTAATCCTAGTTCCTTTGCCTTCTGGAATATCATATTCCAAGAAAATAAGGGATGGAGGAAAATACATAGTAATCAAAACTAGGAGTATGAATTGAATGAACTCACCCATAAAACAGAATTGGATAGCTGAATGAATTAGAATATAACAAAGTGTTGTTTACAATATTATGCTCCAACTGAAGTTAAAAGTCAAGGGGGGGCAATCATGATCTCAGACAAAGCAAAAGCAAAAACAGACCTAATCAAAAGAGATAATCAGGGAAATTACACTTTGCTTAAAGATACTGAACATGTAAGTACCAAATGGCATAGCAATCAAATTCTCAAAACAAAAGTTAAGTGAGTTACAAGAGGAAATAGACAGTAAAATTATAATCATGGGGAACTTCAATTCAACCCTCTCTGACCTAGATAAATCTAACAAAATAAACTAAAAGGAAGTTTAGGAGATGAACAGAATTTTAGAAATGTTAGATGATAGACCTCTGGAGAATACTGAATGGAAACAGAAGTCTATTTATTGGTGTATGGCACCTTCACAAAAATTGACCATGTATTGGGTTACAAAAATCTCGCAACCAAATGCAGAAAAGTAGAAATATTCAATGCATCTTTACCTGACCATATTGCAATCAAAATTATATTCAACAAAGGACAATAAAAAAATAAAATACATTACCCTTCAGCTCATCATCCTCAGCCTGGCAAATATATGTCCCTTACACTAACCACCCGAAAATTGAGTTGCCTGTTTATATTCTGGATGCTCAATTATGGTACCATTCCAGTCAAGTTTCTTCTTAGACATCTTCATTGGCTTTTTTATTGTAATTATCAGGAATGTTTTGGTTCATAGTGAGGGTCTATCTACTGTTTCTCTGTTGAATTCTTGTGGATATAATTCAGTTGCATATATATCACTAAACCTATCATATTTAATACTTTCTAAGTATTCAAGATATAAAATCATATATAAAAGACCCTGATCTCCAAAAGCTTAATTCTAAGTATCTTTTTCATCAAACTTCACTGTTGAATTCTGTGGCATCTGTTTATGATCACCCTTACATCTTTGTTTCTTTATGTTGGAATTATAGAATTCTAGAGTAAGAGGGAAAAGGATCCATCATTAGCCCAATTTTAAAATAGCAACTAGAGCTGGGGTGGGGAACTTGCGGCCTCAAGGCCGCATGTGGCCTTCTAGGTCCTTGGGTGCGGCCTTTTGACTGAGTCCCAAGTTTTATAGAAAAAATCCTTTTATTAAGGGGATTTGTACTGTGAAGCTTGGATTCAGTCAAAGGGCCACACTTGAGGACCTAGAGGGCCACATGTTCCCCACCCCTTAACTAGACAAAGTGGCCAAGTTAGTTGTCCAGGATCACATAGCTAGTAAATGTCTCAAGGCTGGACTGAACTATAGGTGCAGTGTTCTATCCACTGGGCCACCTGGCTATCTTTCTAGCTACCCTCTATGTTATCTTCCCTCATTAGAAAACTCTTAATATTTGAGGGGAGGGATGATCATGTTTATTTGTATTTGTAACCCCTAGTACTTGGCATATTAGAACTGGGTAGATGCTGTATGTATGTTATCTATCCAAAGCCCAGGATGAAAATGAAAAGAATTATGAGAAACTGATTATTTTAGCTAGTTGAATAACATTTCAATCACTGGATAACCATACAATAGCAATTTAATAACATTTATTGACTGCCCATGTGATAAAAACCATCCCAAGTGGGACACAAAGCCAAGAAGAAAAGCTCCTGTTCTCAAGCACATACATATTAGAAGGACAAAGGCACAAAAGTTAATTTCACATTTATGAGTAAATGTGAAATACACACAAAATGATATAAATTTAGGTGAGTGGGGGAATGTAATAACAATAAGAAGTATGAGAAAAGGCCTCGCATAGGTGGACATTTGAAATTATCTTTGAAAGAAACTATAAATTCCAAGAGGCAGCGGTGAAGAAAACATTCTAAACATAGGTGACAGTCTGAAAAGGCAAGAGGCTAGAGTTGGAATATTATGTATAAAAAACAGCAAGTAGGTTTGCATTAAATTGAAATTGATTTGAATGTAGAGTATGTGAAGAGGAATAACGTAAGATAAATTTGGAAAAGGAGACTGGAGCCAGATTGAGAAGGGTTTTGAACAGCAAAGGGATATATATTTTGTTTTAGAGACAATAGGGATCCATTGACACTTCTTGAGTAGAATTAGCTGATCAGACCCATGCTTAAGAAGATTATTTTGACGTTCATATGAATGGGGAATGGTAGAGGGCAAAGTTTGGAAATACAGAGACCAATGAAGTTACTGCAATAATCTAAGTTACTGGAGAACATTTATAGAGCATTTCAAGGTTAACAAACTGCTGTGTGTGTGTGTGTATAATGCTCATTTGACCTTCACAACAACTTTATGATGTAGTTATTATCCTTCTCATTTTATAGATGAAGAAACTGAGGATGACAGGCTAAGTGACTTTCCTGAGTCATAGAGTTACAACGTGTCTGTGGAAAGATTCAAATCCACCTCCTCTTCCTGACTCAAGTCCAATGTCCAAATGAAGTAATATTGCCTCTAGTTGTACAGAAGTTTAAAAATATATGTGGAAAAATAATGCAACCATCTAAGATCAGAGTGTGAAAAGATAAGATTTTATTCATCAAAAGTTAACAGCAACAGGCACATATTAAAATGAGTATGGCAAAGCCTTTACAAATGGCTTTACACTGAAGCTTTCTCCTCCAAAATGGCTGTTGCAACAAACTGTAAACATAATTAATAAACAGTCTTTTACAGTAACAAGGGAAATACAAATGAACTAAAAGAAAGCACCAGTTTCTCTTAAAACTAGGTTACAGTTGTGCTTACTGTACTTAAAACAATTTAAAACAAACTACAAAAATGGAATGTTTTAAGTTTAAAATTAGTTCTTAAATTTTGTCCTAGAAAACATCTCCTTTTCACATCAAAAGGCCCACTGAGGGGTAACATTTCACCAAAGGGAGGAACAAGAAAACAATGCACTTTTTTTTTTTTTCAAATCAAAACAAGAAGTTTGGTCACTTAGCTGTGTGCATAGTTTAAGGCATCTGCAGCAATTTGTTACAGCTTCCAAAACTCCCTCCCCCAAGTGTGGTTGCTCATTAAGTCATCACATTCTAAAAGAATAAATTAAAAGTTTACAGTTTAAATCCTTTCCCACAAGGATAAACACATATTCAAACACAAACATTCTCTCTCTCTCTCTCTCACACACACACACACACATACACACACACACACACACACACACTCTCTCTCTCTCTCTCACTCACTCACCCCTACACTCATCCAAAAGTTTAAAATTCCTTTTTTGCACTCTCACTGCAGCGAAAGGGACACTTGTACCCTTGGTTCTGAAGGACACATTTCCCCATCCCACTATATTTCAGATTGGCAAATACCCTGAGCTGATTATGGTGTTTTTTAAACATTCCAGCTTTTCTTGCATGTGCAGGTTGAGAGTACAGTAGTGAAAACCACATGCAGCATCTTCCCTGCAGAACAGCGAGACAGCTAGGACATTGTTCATCTTCCCACCCTGCCCCCACCTCCCCATCCCACCTCTCAATTCAAAACTGGTATTTCTACTTTAAAAACGAAATTACATTCCCACGCAGCACTGGAGTGAAAACTGGGCTGTATTCTCTGACAAAAGCTCAGTTCCCAGTGCATAAAGTAAAACCATAGCAAATGGGAGACTTGTGTGGCATCCAAATGAGGAGAAAGTCAAACAAAAAGGGGATGTTTGGGTAAAGAGCTGCAGTCTCAGATTTGATCTTAAAAAATCGAGTGGTTCTTTCACAATCATGCTCCAAGGCAAATTTAGAACCCACATTTTTAGAGTCAATTTGTAAACATCAAGTCTTGTCAGAGGCAGCAGAGGCTGGGCACTTCACATTTCCATAGTTTCCATAGTGAGAACTTAGTGGTGGCAGGCCTTCTTTAAATTTTGTCCCATCAGCCTGGTTAAGTTCCGAGAGACCTCTGCTGAAGGAGCCATTTTAAGGCTCATAGTTTTGCTTTGAAAAACACATGCATGTGGCAAATGATGAAATGTCCTCTGTTACTCCTGGAGGATCCTGTCCCTGCTGTGTTTTGCATATTAAAGGGTTCACGCAAAAGTCAACTGAGGCATATGCATATTGCTATATGTTCAGGTTTTGTAACAGAAGGTGGGTTTAAAATATCCATCAAAGGAAATCTTGGAAATAAATAATGCTGGCATCATTCGTTCGGAAACCTCAGCAGACAGGAGTTAAGTTCTTTCACCTCAAGACCCCATTTCACAGCTCGTAAAAAAATCCTCCAAGAGTCTGTCTTGTGCCACCGATTCCAGGCAGGCCAGATGGAGGAGGGGTCACAACAATCGATTTTCCTGAGGTGATAATTCAGAGTCTACTTCTTCAAAGGCAGTGTCCATATCACCACCACCGCTGCATTGTTCTCCTTGCATTCCCTTCCAACTGGCTTTATTGAGTCCCACATGACCAAGCATGGTCTGTGATAGTCTGGTATTTGAAAATCTGGCCCACTCTGCAAATAATGGCTCCACTAGGTATGTCATAAAGCCTTGAAGGGGAGAAAGCAAAAACAAAAACATCAAATATGAATCTATTTTTTACATATTATCTTTTTAAAAATCTGTCAGAAACTTTAAAAAGCCTGATTCAATATTTACCACAGTCTATAATTCCTCAATGAGACTAGTAAGTAAAATTTAATTAAACTTCAAAACAGTTAAAAACAAACACAATTACACCATTCTCACACAGAGAACTCACAACTCAGTTGCCACTGGTCAAAACGTACTTGATCTCTTTCAGGACAGCAGAGTGTGATTTGGGATAGATGGTGGGTTGGACAAAACACTAAAAGCCGAGAACCCAACAAAGTTCTGGCAGGGACTTACAGAGATTCTACAGAAAGAGGTCGTAAGACCATGGTGACAGGGTTGTATAAACAGTGGGAATGGGAGGGCCTACTGAAAATTTTGTTGCGAAGTCTAACTTTTCTTTAGCTTAATTAATACTCCATCACTGATTATATCTATGGTTGATGTTAAGTATTATTCTACTAAAATGGTATGAAAGCATAAGTCCTGATTTTAAAATGCCAAAATCGATGCATTTTGTAAAATCCAAACACTACACTAACAGAAACTAATGTGTATAATAAAGCCAACAGAATACTTTTAAATAAAAAAACTGAAACTAAAAAAATAAGTGTAACTAGTAATCTAATTAATAGCTCTAATTCATTTTCACTGATCCACAAAAGGTTAATGTACAAGTATAAAATTTCAAATTATCCCCTAGCATGCTGAGTGGTCCTCTGCCAACATCTCCCATGTCATACAATTGATTCTAAAGTTCTTCAGAGAGACCCTAAAAAAAGTGTTCTTCTGACCTCCATATGAGTGCCTTCCTTGCATGAATTCTCCATAAAATAGTCTTTTAGGCAAATGTATGTTTGGCATTTGATGAACATGACCAGCCCATCGGAGGTGCACTCTCTGTAGTAGAGTTTGAATGGCTGTGGCTGTTTAGCTTGAGAAAGGACCTCAGTGTCTGGTACCTTATTTTGCCAGGTGATCTTCAGAATGTTCCTAAGATAATTATATGGAAGCAATTCAGTTTCCTGGCATGGTGCTGGTAGATTGTCCAGGTTTTATAGGCATACAACAACGAGGTCAGCATAATGGTTCTGTAGATGTTCAGTATGGTAAATGGTCTAATACCTTTTCTTTCCCATACTTTCCTTCAGAGCCTCACAAACACTGAGCTAGCTCTGGCAATGCATGCATTAACCTCATCATCTATGTGTACATCCTTAGAAAGGATACTGCCAAGTTAAGTGAACTTATCCACAGAATTCAAAATTTCTCCACTTGCTGCAACTGATGGTTCCATGTATGGATGGTAGGGCTGGTGGAAAATCTGTGTTTTCTTAGTGTTAATCGTTAGGCCAAAATTAGTACAAGCAGCAGAGAATCAATCCATACTTCGTTGCATTTTAGCTTCAGAGGTTGCATTGAGTTCACAATCATCTGTGAACAAAAAAAATAATCACACACCAACTCTCCTTCTATGTTAGTCTTGGTTTGTAGCCTTTCCAAGTTAAATAATTTACCATCGGTGCAGCTGCTAACCTTGAGGCTGTGTTCATTCTCAATGAAGGTATCTGACAACAATGCTGAGAACATCATGCTAAAAAGCATGGGAGCAAGCATACCGCCTTGCTTCACTCCACTGGTGACTGGGCAATCATGCCATTATGAAATTGATGTACAAGTACTAATGAACTTCTCCAGGCAACCAAATTTTGATATAATTTTCCATAAGCCCTCACAACTGATAGTATCAAAGAACTTAGCTCAACGAACATTGTGTACAGACCTCTGTTCTGCTCCTGACATTTCTACTAAAGTTGTCAGGCAGCAAATACCATCTCAACCACTCCTTGGCCCTTTCTGAAGCCACACTGGCTCTCAGGTAGATGACCATCTTCCAGATGAAGGATCAACCTATGAAGGAGAACTCTGGCGAGAATCTTGCCAGCAATGATTAAGAGAGTGTGATCGTCACAGGACAATCTATTTCGTTTACCTTTACAGAGATGGACAATGGAGGCATCCTGGAACTTGGGGTGGGGGGGAGATAACTTCCTTTTGCCATATAATCCAGAAAATTTCAGTCAGCTTTTTCAGCCTTTTTTTTTTTTCATATTGTATGACATTTCATTTAGATTCCATGCATGTATTTTCCTGTGTTGCCACAAGGTTGAGATCCATTCTTTCTGGAAACTCCAGCTTCTCACAGACTGCCTCCTTTACAGGTAGGTATTGTCATATTTCATTAGGCTCTATAAAAAGGGCTGGTGGTATGTGCATTAAATTTGCTATTTTGCTCTCTCTTGGAAGTGTATTCTCTTAACATGTAAGTCTTGTTACCCTCATGGTAAAGCCTTCTGTCATTCATCCTGAGGAGCACACCATCAATTCTTAAGAAAAATCTCAACAGCAGGAAAAAGCTAGAAGGTATCATTCTAATTGTCACACTTAAGCTTGAAATTCCATGATCATGAAGTTCATCTTCAAACAACAGAACTTTCTCAAAAAATTTAATCTGTTCCCTGGCTTTCAATTTCTCTGTTATCTATATGATCTGTTGTAGGCACAACCTTTAACTTAAGTGCTTCACTAAGCAATGTTCCTTTGTAAACTGTGGTATAGGTCCAATCATATGGTCTAATAACCTCTTTGGAGTGTTCACCTGCCGCCCTGCTCTCTTGCCATTCTTCAGCACATGCTACCTTAAGCACTCCCTGGTAGCTGTTTACACATTTTAAAGCATCAGTCGCATTGAACTCAATTCCAAAGCCAGAAACATGTTGGATTCTTAAAACGTTGTCTCCAAACATCATTTCAGGAAGAGATGGCCATGTGTAGCTCATCAGCTTATTTCTCCACATTGGCTGACTTCATGACGTGCATCCTGGCTGCTATCAGCTTCCACAGCCCGAAGTACAAGTCCTGGTGACTGCTCTGGATCATCATGGCCACGGTGGCGGTGCAGAACCAATGCAAGCGGTGGTGGAGGCCTCCCTTCTCCCCAACCCCTACTTCCCCCTCATCCCCAGCCCCGCTCTGCTCCACCCCAGCCTGGCCCCCAGTCAGCTTTTGTATGAGCAGTGGACCCTCTGCCTTGTAAATCTCAGCTGGAATAGAATCAGCACCAGGTGCTTTGCCATGGAGACGAACCTAATGGCATTCAAAAATCTCTTCTTCAGCTGGAAATTCAGCTAGAGAGGGACTGACTTCAATCTGAGGTAAATGGTCAATGGCTTCAGCATTGATTGATGATGATCTATTGAGAACACCACAGAAGTCTTCAGCCCAAATCTCCAGGATTATGTCCTTATCACTAATCAATGTGGCTCCATCAGCACTGAGTAATTCATATGCACCACATGTCTTTGGCCCATAAACAGCCTCCAGGGCATCATAAAAGTGCTTTGGATCTAGTTACTATCAGCATAAAACGGAATTTCATCTGCCTTCTTACTGAGCCAAGAATCCCGCAAATCTCTAAACTTCACCTGCATTTTACTTTTGTTGGAGTTAAATGCTTCCTTCTTAGGGACAGATGGTATCCTGCTGGTAAACCCTGTCGCGTTCTCATTTTTCATTTAGCAGCTTCTTAATTTCCCCTCATTTTCATCAAACCAATCTTGATGTTTGTGAGTGTTCTGACCCAGATGAGTAAATGCAGTGCTATACACCAATCTCTGAAAGATTCCCTCTAGAATTTCTAATACGATATTGAATAATACTGATGATAATGGACATCCTTGTTTTATTCTTGAACTTACTGGGAAGGCTTCCAGCTTATCCCCATTACAGATAATACTTGTTGATGGTTTTAGGTAGACATTTCTTATTATTTTAAGGAAAAAATCAACTTATACCTATGTTTTCAAGTGTTTTTTAATAGGAATAAGTGTTGTATTTTGTCAAAAGCCTTTTCTGAATCTATTGAACCTATATTTTTGTTATTGATGTAATAAATTATGTTAATAGTTTTTCTTATATTGAACCAGCCCTCCATTCTTGGCATAAATCCCACTTGGTCAAAACGTATAAGCTTTGTTATATATAGTTGCAGTCTCCCACCTAGTATTTTATCTCAACATTGAGAGAAATGATTATTTCTCTCTCATATTAATAATCAATTATTGGTTTAGGACCAGGATTTTTTTCAGAATCCTGGAGGTTGTTGAATCTCTGAAGGACATCGCTGAAAATGAGATTAAATGTTCTCAATCTTGCTCAGACCCCACCCAACCATACAAGGTGGGGAAGCTCATTGTGCTCTATACTGGTACGGTGGGAATAAATTCTTTGATTAGACTACCCAAGGTTGGGCAATTTAGGCATAAATGACATATTTAAAGTTATACCCCCCAGTGCCTCATTAGAATAGGACCACATCTCTGTAATATTCATTCCTTCTCATTAACTATTAACCAATCAGTTGATTGGCTATTTGATAGTTGATCAACTATTAACCAAGAGTTAATTGCCACCCTCACTAACACCCACTCTTCTAAGGGCACATAAACTGTGAAGCCCACTGTCTTGATTCATCTTTGGCATTTGAGAGTGTCACTGACCCCTTTTATTGGTAATATGCTACCATTATTAATAAAATGATTACCCACAAATTATATCTCTTCAATTTTTTAAATGTCACAACAGTAGTGAAATTGGTTTATAACTTCCTTCTCTGTTTTTGTTCTTCCTGGTTTAGGGATCAGCACCATATTTATTTCATAAAAGGAGTCTGGTGAGACCCCTTCTTGTCTGTTATTCCAAATAATTTTGTTAATATTGGAATTAGTTGATCTTTAAATGTTTGGTAAAATTCACTTGCAAATCCATCTGGTCCTGATGCCCTTTTTTGGGAAGCTCATTTATGGCCTTTTCAATTTCTTTTTCTAAATTAACTTGATTTATATATTCCCTTTCCTCTTCCGTTGATCTGGGAAATTTATGTTTTTGCAAGTACTCTCCCATTTCACTTAAATTGTTATATTTATTGGCATATAAATGGGCAAAATACTCCTAATAATTGCTTTAATATCATCTTCATTAGTGATGTATTCACCTTTTCATTTCTGACACTACGGATTTGATTTTTTTTCTCTCTTTTTAAAAATCACATTAACTAATGGTTTATCTATTTTATTAGTTTTTTCATAAAACCAACTCTTAGTTTATTAATTCAATGGTTTTCTCACATATAATTTTATTAATCTCACCTTTAATTTTCAGGATTTCCAATTTTGTGTTTAATTGGCAATTGCCTCCCTAATCTGCACACCTTTCTAAAAGTCTCTCTCTTATCCTATCCCCTTGCCCTATTTTTTAATCCATACACCCTTCTAAGAACCACCACCCCACACTATCCTCTTGCCTGCTCTATTTCTCTCTAAGTTAAGAAGACTCCTCTACCCTATTAAATATATATGGTTGTTCCCTCTTTAACCCAGTTCCAATGAGAATTAAGGTTTCTATACTACCCACCCTCCACTTCATCTTCCCCTTCACTATAACAGTTCTTCCACTCACACTTCTTTTGTATGAGATAATTTGCTCCATTTTACCTCTCCCTATCCAATTTTATTTTTTAGGATTACTCCTTCATCAACTCAAGCCCAAGATTTCTATATATACTCTTTCAAACTACCCTAGTAATGGTAATACTCTTAAGAGTAACAAATATCATTTTTTCCCATATAACAAATAATCAGGTTAACCTTATTAAGTCCCTTATAACTCAGTCTTTCTTGTCTACCTTATGTTTCTCTTGATTCTTATAAGTCAAATTTTCTTTTCAGTTCTGGTCTTTTCCTCAAGAATACCTGGAAGTCCTTTTGTTCATTAAATATCCATTTTTTTTTCCTCTTGCAGGATTACACACAGCTTTGCTGGGTAGGTTCTTCTTGGTTATAAACTCAGTTCCTTTGCTCTTCAGAATATTATATTTCACACCCTTAAGTCTTTTAATGTAGAAGTTGCTAAATCTTATGTCATCCTGACTCTAGCTCCACAGTATTTAAATTGTTTCTCATTGCTTGTAATATTTTTTCCTTGACCTAGGAGCTTTGAGACTTAGCTATAATGTCCTTGTGAATTTTCATTTTGGAATCTTTTCAGGCAGCAATCAGTTGTTTTCTTCAATTTCTATTTTACCCTCTAGTTCTAGAACATCATGGCAATTTTCTTTAATAATTTCTTGAAATATACTGTCTAGTTAGATTATTATTATTATTATTATTTTTAAAATAACTTCCAGGTTGTTTGACAATTCTTATATTCTCTCTCCTTGAACTGTTTTCCGGATCAGTTGTTTTTCTAATGAGATGTTTCACATTGTCTTCTATTTTTTCATTCCTTTGATTTTGTTTTATTATTTCTTCATGTCTTATGAAGTCACAAGCATCCCCCCTTGCCCAATTCTAATTTTTAAGCAGTTTTCCCGCTTGGTAAGTTTTGGGGTCTCTTTTTTCAATTGGCTGACTTTTTAAGTAACTTTCTTGCTTTTCTTGCATTATTTTTATTTCTTTTCTCAATTTTTTCTCAACCTATCTTATTTGATTTTTAAAGTCCTTTTCAAGCTCTTCCAAAAACTCTTTGGGCTGGTGACCACTTTATATTTTTCTTTGAAGCTTTACAAGAAACTATTTTTCCTTCTTTCAAGTCTGAACTCTGATCTTCTCTATCACCATAGTGGCTATCTATAGTCAAGTTCTTTCTCTCTTTCTCACTCATTTTTTAAAATGACTTATTTCTTGGCTGTTAACTTTATGTTAGATTTGGGCTTTGCTTCTAGGTGTGGGGATAACATCTCAGGCTTCAGGTTTTTCATGTTCTTGTTTACTGAGCTCCATCTGGGGGGCTCTGACCTCCTGCTTCTTTTGGTGTTCTATAATTCAAGACCAGGTATAGTCACTGCTCCTCCAGCTCATGCCTTGATCTATGAGTGACCGTAGGTACTCCTCTCTACTCCTGAGCCTCAACCAGAGCCCCCAGCACAGCTGCCACCACAACAGCTTCTGTCCCCTGAAGACTCTCAGGCAGCTCCAGCTTGCTTAGCTGCCCTGGAACCAAAAACTGAAACCAGGGACTCTGCTCTGAGAGTCTCTACAACCAGCAGGGTCCCTGCCCCTCTGTGACCACATTCACCAGTATTTGCTTGCTCCTCCTTGCCCTTACCCACAGGTTGAGACCCTTATCCAGAGGTTAAGACCCTTGTCTATTCAGTGCTTGTTCCTGGGCCCTCTGTCCAGCACCAGCAGAGGCCCTTGCAATCTTTTTTTGATACTGTCTATGGGATGAAAGCTCCCAAAACTAAGGCTACAGCTGCCCCAGCTGCCCCAGGGCTTGCTACTTATTGACTCAGCAGTATCTGCCTAGAGGCATCTGAACTTCCCTCCCATCAGACCACGACCCTAAGAGGTCAGATCTTTCCTAATGTCCTCTTAAGTTGTCTTAGGCTGGAGGACTGCTTTACCCTTTTAATTATTTCTGCCACTCTAAAATTTACTTTGAGGCATTATTTTAAGTTATGTGTTGGGGAGAATTTGGGAAAGCCATGTAGTTTCCTGCTTTATCCCACCATCTTCCCATAATTCTCTCTGAAAAATAGATTTTTTAGAAATGAAAGGGGTCATTTTTGTTTTACCAGCCGACTTAACCACTGTTGCAAAGTGACCACTACTGAGATGTACATGGTGGTCTTTTAGGCTGTACTTGCCTAAACTAGGTATTATTTTTTTTCTCCTTCATAGCAAACCAAATAAATTAACATGAAGTAAAATAAAAATGCTGGAAAATATTTTAATAGAATAAGACAATACTGAAGGTTATATTTCAAAGATATTTATCTTGAAAAAATGAAAATGAAAGCAAGTAATGACATTTTTCTAAAAAACAACACAAAATATATACACTTACCAATCTGAATGTTGGCAATTGATTCTGTCTGCCGATCACACAGCGGACTCACACTCAAATGATATTTTTTTTCAATATCTCCTACACAGGAAAAAAATGATAAAGATAAGAGAATAGTCTGTTTCTCCAACAGTAAAACATTGTCTCTGATATCCTTCTCAGATTTAAGATTTGATACTATGAGTCAGTAGATGTAAATGATTTCATTATATCAGAATCATTCAATGCTAGAAATGGAAAGTACACCACAGAAAGCATTTTATAGACAATATAATACTCTTAAGAGATTAAAAAATTTCCCAAGGCATGCAACTGAATTAGTAATAATGGTGGGATTAGAACTCAGGTTTTCTGGCTCCCAGATGAAACGCTATCACAACACTTGCCTACTTACATGTTTGTAAAATTACAGACTTAGTATTGCCTGTAAACTCTATGAACACAGAACAAGATGTCTACTAATCCTTCCATGAATTAATTTTGAGCTGGTTTAAAAAAATTATTCAGTCTCTGAAGACTAAGTTAGCATCCTGTCAAATGAAGAAGCTGAAAGATTTACTGTATATTCACTACTTAATAAGTAATTTCATCAAAGTGGAAATTCTTGAAAATAATGCAGATCACAGTATATCTTTACCTCATCCTGTTCGATTTTTATCTATGTTATTTTGTCCATGTATTTCCACATGTGATACAGTCAACACGCAGGAGGGTTTCATCTATTTCTTTTAACATTCGATGTGTACCAGTGCAGCATTCAAGCTATTTCTTGCTCTTGCTACATAACCAGACCACCTCCTTCTCCCACCATTAAAAGAAGTGTGGCAAAAGGGGTAGTTCTGAACTTGGAGTCAAAAAAGACCTGGATTCAAATCCTATCTCTGGCACTTCCTATACAACCATTTACAATCACTTCATCTCTCTGAGTCTTAGTTTCCTTGTCTGCAAAACGAGGACTACTGTGAGGATAAAATGAGTTAACACATCAAACATTTTACAAATTTTAAAATGCTAGACAAATGTCTATTATTACCACAAATTTCATGTAGGATACATTTTGTGTCCCTTCTTTTGAACAAATCATTATTAGTAATATGCTACTGCAATATTCTATTTATGCTCATTACATGCTTCTCCATAGCCCTCTTTTAGGTCACTCAAAATTTTAACTTGTTGAGAATGTAGGAGAACAGTTTATGATCTATTACTGATAATAACACTGGGAGAATACTGGTATTTATCAAATAGATTTGTGTCAGAGTAGTTTAGGATTGTTAAAAACACTATGTAATCTCCCCAAAGCAGTCCAAGTTGTTCCTTTCTTCTAATCAATTCCAGGTTCAGTTCACTATCCATCCACAGAGGATGTCTAAGACATATATACTAGTAGACTAACTCAAGGGACTGCCCATCCAAATGCGTATCAGAAACTGAACAATAAGCAGTCTTCATCCTTTTAGTTTGCTCTGTGTGGATCGTTCAACTTATCCTTCCTGTGGTGGCAAATGTTACTGAAGACTCTATATTATTCTGGGGCTTTTGTGCAATGCCATCTGCAAAGAGAAACATCTAGATGATCTTAACATCTACAGAGGATGTCTTTTATATTTGGTCTCTGCAGCTCATCTTGTGTGACAATAGTGAGTCCTTTTGGTGGGCATGTTTTCTCCACATTTTATGACCTTCTTGATATTGGTAAACGGCAGATCTTTGATTTTTTTGTGTCAAGGAATTTTGTAAGATCTTAACATATTCATCAGTCATCTTACTCGAAAGAACCTTTAAGACCATATTTTATATTACAGTCAAATACATTTTTTTTAAAGCAGTCAACCAATGTATACAGCAGGATCTTATAAATAATGTAGTCTGCTGCAGAACACTTTTTCCTATTCCCTTTTCATATTTCCATGTCACATGTACTACTGAAAACTACACATTCTGTAAGTAACTGAATCCATAGCCTCTTCATCTGATACCCAAACTGAGTGAATGAGTTGTAATGTACATCTACCTTGATGGAAGAATTCTTCTGTGACTTTTTCACTCCACTGCTTGCTTAGTTCCCAGGTCCGGCAAGGGTTGCATATATCAGCACACTTCAAAGCCATCTAGACAATACAACAACTATTATAATCATTACGTACAAAAATAAAATACTTCCATTTTCATTGTAGAGTATAAAATGTTCCCGTTAATTTCTCCAGTACTAAAATTAAAAACCACCATTACATTATGCATAGTTATTACAAAATAAAAAACTCATTATCTTTTACTTTCTGAGATGATGCCGACTATATTTATGTGTGCAGGAAAATGGCTAAAATGTCTCTATAAACTTCAAGTCTTTCAATATTAAGTATCAGTGCAGGATTTCTAATAAGCATCAGTTGGGATTAGATTGGCCTTTGCAAAGTTGTTTTAATTTTACAGGTTGACCTCTTGGAGTGCTGACTTCACCATGCTGATGTTCATAAAAGCCTCTTCAGGTTTCTTGAAAAATATACCTTTCATCATTTCCTTCAACACTGTAGTATTCATCAAATGCATATTCTATAATTTATTCAGCAAGTTCCCAACTAACAGACACCACCTAAGTTTGCAGTTCTTTGTTTTTATAAAAAGAGCACTGCCATAACAACTTTTGCACAAAAGTGTTCTTTTCTTCTTTCCTTGACCTATAGGCCTACTCATGGCTAGTTCCAACAGCTGTAGTTTAATGACTCTGGGGGCGTGGTTACAGTCTACTTTCTAAAATGACTGGACCAATTCACAGCTCTACCAACAGTGCATTAATGTGCTTATTTTCCCTCAGCTCTCCTAACAAGTGTAATTTTTCTTTTTGGTCATTTTGCCCAACAGATGGGTATTGAAGAATCTTTTCATGCAGCTATTGATAGCTTGAATTTCTTCACTGGAATACTGCCCATTCATATTGTCTGATCATGGTAAAGTTGGAGAATGGCTCTTATTCTTATAAATTTGAGTCACTTAAAAATCTTGGAAACGAGATCTTTATAAAAAAAAAACTGCACAAAAACTTCCTTGTTTCCCTTGTAATTTCAGATGCATTAGGTTTTGCTTATACAAAAACTTTTAGATTTTATGTATTTAAAATTGTCCATTTTACCTCTTGTGATCCTCCCAGCCCCTTGTGTGGTCATGAACTCTTCCTCTATCTATAAATCCAAAAGACACTTTCTTCCTTGCTCAAAGTAATTTGTCTATGATGACACCCATTTTATTTAAATCATGTTGAGTTTGCCTTGGTATTCAGTGTGAGATGTTGCTCTATACCTAGTTTAGGCCAGATTCCTTTCTAGTTTTCCTTGCAGTGTTTGTCAAAGAGCCCTTAACTCCTCAGTAGCTGAGGGATTTGAAATTATCAAGCACTAGGCTATTAGGTTGGTTTGTTGGTCTGCTGGGTACCAAATCTTTTCCAGTGATTGACTTCTCTGTTTCTTAACCATTACCAAATTTTGATGAAGTTTCATAGTCTAGTTTGAAATCTGGTACTGCTAGTCTCCATTCCTTTCCACCTTTTTTTTTTCATATTCTCCCTTTAAATCTTGATCCTTTGTTCCTTCAGATGAATTTTTTACTTTTTTTCCTAGCTCCATAACTGTTTAGTAGTTTGAGCACTAAACAAATTGATTTAGGTAGTATTGTCATTTTTATTATATTGGCTGGCACAAGAACAATTAATATCTGTTCAGTTACTCAGTTCTGTCTTTACTTCTGTAAAGATTGTTTTGTAGTATCATTCATTTAGTTCCTGCATATGTCTTTTTAAGAAGACTCCCAAGTATTTTATATACTAATTTTGAATAGAATTTTTCCTTTTGTCTCTTCTTGCTAGTTTGCATTACTAATATACAGAAATGTGGCTGATTTATGTGAGTTTATTTTACATCCTACAACTTTATTGATGTTATTAATCAGTTCAATTTTTTAAAAACTATCTAAGATTCTCTAAGTAAACCATTATCTATAAAATATCATCTACAAAAAGCCATAACTTTGCATCATCAGTGCCTATGTTTATTTTTCTCATGTCTTTTCTCTTCTTACTATAGCTAGCATTTCTATTCTCATGTTAAATAGTAATGGTGAGATGGACATCATCACTTTAACCTTTATCTTATTGGAAAAAACTCCTTTCATATGTGTTTATGTTACACACACACACACACACACACACACACACACACACACACACACACACCCCTTGCCAAGTTTTTGATAAATATTACTATGCTGAGGAAAAAATCTACTTAGTCCTACGTTTTTTAGTATTTGCAACAGAAGTATTAGATTTTATCAAAAGCTTTCCCTGCATCTACTGATATAATCATGTGGTTTTAAATTATTTTAATTATTATCCATTATGTTTACAGTTTTCTTTACATTGAACCAAACTTTTCTCCTTGGTATAAATCCAACCAGTTTATAGCGCATACTCTTAATCAAATGAGATAATAATGGTGCCTAGGCCATAGTATGTTCTATATAAAAGTCAGCTATCATTATTGTAGTTTATTTGCCAAAATTGTATCTAACATTTTTGTATCAAAATTTATTAGAAACATTGGTCTACACTTTTCTTTCTCAGCTTTGTCTCTCCCTAGTTTAGGTATGAAGACCCTACTTGTATCATAAGAGGAGTTAATTTATTGTTTTTGCGAACAGTTTATGTAATAATGGAATTAATTGTTCTCTTGAGTATTTGACAGGATTCATTTGTAAATTCATCTGATATTAGACTTATTTTTCCTTTGAGAATAATTTATATTCTTCTATTTTTTCATTTGTGACTGTTTATTTTTCTTTTTTTCTGAGAGTAAGTTAAGTAACCAATTCCTTTATTGATTATTCTGGGTATTTGATATCTTCATAAATATTCATCCATTTTATCGTTTTGTTGGCACGTGAGTGGGTAAAGTAGGTTCTGATAGTTTCCTTTATTTCTCCTTCAACTGTGGTGAATTCTACTTTCTAATTTTTATAACACTATATGGTCTTGCTATCAGATTATTTTTGCCACATTAGCTAATTCTCAATTTATTTCATTCCTTAAAAAAAAGAAACTCCTACTTTTATTTACCAACTTAATTTTTTACTTTCAATTTTAAGTTCTTCTTTCATTTTCAGTATTTCTACTTTGTTGCTTTTTTTTTAGTTGCATACCCAATTAGTTGATTTTTTTTTCTTTCGTCGATGAAAATATTTAGACATAAATTTCCCCCATAGGATTGCTTTAGCTGTGTCCCACAAGTAGTTGTGTTATTATTGTAATTTTCTTTGATGAAATTTTATATTACCTCTATGATTTGTTCTTTGATCCATTAATTGTTTAAGATTAAGTTATGTAGCACAACAACTCTTTAAGATCATCTCTAAATTGATACCTGTTTTGGTAGACAGGACACTATAAAACATCTTTAATTTCATTATTTTTCTAATACAGTGTAAGTAAATTAATTCAGAAAGTACTGTCATTTTTGTTAACTGGTTCAGCTTAACAATAAGCAATTACAATTTCTCCACATTTATGTCTATTTTTATTTTTATAAAGAGTATTTTGTAGTTTCATTCATATAGTTCTTGTGTGTGTTGCTGGTGGGCTCCCAAGTATTTTATACAGTTTTAGGTTATTTTAAGTTTCTATTTCTATCTCTTCTAACTGGATTTTGTTGGTAATATAAGAGATACTGATCATTTATATGGCTTCGTTTTATACCTAGCAACTTTCCTGATTTTAATTAACTTTAGTTGACTCTCTAAGTAAAGCAACACACCATCCGCAAATAACTAAGTTTTGTTTCATTGCTGTACTATGCTTGTTCTCAATTTCTCTTTCTTCTCTTACTGATTTATCTATTATTTCTGGCATTATATCAAACAGCAGTAGTGATACTGAATATATCCTTGTTTTATTCTTTATCTTATTGGAAAGGCATGTAAGTTAACATATGATACTGGTTCTTGGTTTTAAATAGATACTACTTAGCATATTAATGAAAGGTCTAAAACAAAGGTCTGTGTTTTCTAGTTTTTTGTTGTTGTTGTTGCTGTTGTTGTTTTTACAAAAATGGCAATTGTATTTTGTCAAAACTTTTTTGCATCTCATGACATGATTTTTCTGGTTCATGTATTAATAATGTGTACAGCCCATTTCTGATTCAGAAATAAAGCTAAAATTAAGTCAGCTAATTCTATCAATTTTTAAGATTCTAACCTGAGACTGAAGATTTTCTTCAAAGAGTTTTTCCCTTAGAGCACTTTATCAGAAATTTTCAGATAAAATACTTTAAAATAACTTTAAACACTTTAAAATAACAGCACTGAGTATTTCCTAGTTGTTATTTGATGCATTAAGATATAAACTGATTCATCTTCATTGACTTGAGTGTTTATTAGATGTGGATATACATATATCCCTTTTTTTTTAATGAAAAGGCTTTATTGCTATAGATCTTAAATCAATTCTACCTTAAGCATAGCTGATATTTATATCCACAAAATGCTACTATACTTCATTTCACTTGCTACAGTAAACCTAAGAAGTAGGTTTCATGTTACAAATGAGGGAACTATGTTTCATAAAGGTTAAGTGACTTGCATATGGTCAAATAGGTTCTAAATGTAGGAAGTGGCATTTGAACCTACATGCCTCCTGATTCCAGGCCAAGAATTCTTTTCACTACACTGCACCACCTCTCATTGCTTCTAATATACAACCAAATAATGTGAATATAACTTCTCTCCATGGAAGTCATAGCACTTTTATTCTCCAAGGCACAGGAGTTAGCTTAACTTGGTTCTGAGAGGGCACAAATCCAGCCCTGTCCACCACCTCTAATGAAGCACAGAGAGAAGGAAGTTCAGTGATCTACTCCAGCTTTCACTCCCTGGGGTTCTACCAAATAAGCTACTGCCAGGAAACCCTGTGGAAAAAAAGGAAGGAAAGAAAGAATAGAAGGCAGGAAACAGAGGAAGGAGAGCTTGAGCTCCTACTTTCTCCCTCTCAGACTCGCTACACTGAAAGGAAGGGAACATTCACCAGGGAGCTGCAGTTAGAGTCCTTAAGGAACAGAGATGGGAGAGGAGTAAATAAGGAATACGTAAAAGCAACAGAAATTAACAGTGGCTGTCTTTGTGCCTCTGTGACAGAAACAGGGAAAAATTTTATATCTATGTCTATATATGTGAGAGTTTCCTTCCATATTACCTGGTTTCTAATAGGCAATATTGCTGCCAAAGTAACATTTAATCATCTAAATATATTTCAGCGCTGGAAATCATGTAGGCCTATGTAAATTAGTGGGTCTTAGTACTTGAAGAACGTGAATGAATGTGAAAGTAAGGATAGTGGAGAAAGGAAAGTATTAGGTTCCCCCTCCATTCTATTCACATCTTTTTTCTCTTCCTTCCTCTAGAGGTACAAATTTAAAAGGTGCATTACATTCATCTTTTATACACAAGGAATAAATATTTGTTTTTAAAGTATGGCGTAGGGGCACAGCCAAGATGGCGGTGTAAAAGCAATGACTTGCTTGAGCTCTTCCCCAAACCCCTCCAAATACCTGTAAAAAATGGCTTTAAACAAATTCTAAAGGAACAGAACCTACAAAAAGACAGAGTGAAACAAATCTCCAGCCAAAGACAACCTGGATGGTTGATTGGAAAGGTCTATCATGCTGGGCAGGGAGAGGAATGCAGCTCAGCTTGGATGCGCAGGCAAAACAGGCCTCAGCGAAACTGGAGCAGGCCTCAGAGGACTGAATCATGGGCAGCTGTGGCAGTTTCCAGACTTCTCAACCCATAAACGCCAAAGAAACTTAGAAGTTCAGTAGGAAAAGTCCATGACTGCAGTGAGAGAGAAGCTCAGTCCCAGCCCCAGTCCCTGGTGCAGCCCCAAGGTGGTGGCTGCTTCCAGAGCTCTCGGCTCACAGACTGAGGGGGAAATGGAGTAGCTGATCACAGAGGGATTGCAGGGATCTCTTTGCTAGTGCTGAGGCAGTATTCTCTTGCTTTGCCCATGTCTGGATCTGGGTGGCGGTCTTGGGGCAAGGAGGAGTGCTGGCATGGTGGAGCTTGTAGTGGCAGTGGAGAGGGAATCCTCCTCACAGTTCCAAGGCAGAAAAGAGTGCTTGTGGTCACTCATAGACCAGAGCACAGGCCAGAAAAGGAGTAAACACCTTGCCCTTGTTCATACCACCTTAGAAGAGCTGAAAATTTAGAGGTCCCTAGAAGTATTTCTGAAAACAGCTACATGAAATCCCTGAAGCTTGGGACAGTGCATTCTCCACACTGGAAGCAGACCCCTATCTTTACAAAGAGTTTATAACTAAAGTAATTGGCTGTGATTATGAGAAAACTGTGCAAAAAAAGTTGTATCATAGAATCTTTCTTTGGTAACAAAGAAGATCAAAACATGCAACCAGAAAAAAGTGACAACAAAGTCAAAGCTCCTACATCCAAAACCTCCAAGAAAAATATGAATTGGTCCCAGACCATGGAAGAGCTCAAAAAGGATTTTGAGAAGCAAGTAAGAGAAGTAGAGGGAAAAATGGGAAGAGAAATGACAGTGATGCAAGAAAATCATGAAAAACAAGTCAACAAAAATACTGAAGAAAATAACATCTTAAAAAATAGCCTAACCCAAATAGCAAAAGAGGTCCAAAAAGTCAATGAGGAGAAGAATGCCTTAAAAAGCAGAATTGGCCAAATGGAAAAGGAAGTTCAAAAGCTCACTGAAGAAAATACTTCCTTAAAAGTTAGAATGGAGCAATTGGAAGCTAGTGACTTTATAAGAAATCAAGACATTGTAAAACAAAACCAAAAGAATGAAAAAATAGAAAACAATGGGGAATATCTCACTGGAAAAACAACTGACCTGGAAAATAGATCCAGGAGAGAGAATTTAAAAATTATTGGACTATCTGAAAGCCATGATCAAAAAAAGAGCCTAGACATCATCTTTCAAGAAATGATCAAGGAAAACTGCCCTGATATTTCAGAACCAGAGGGCAAAATAGAAATTGAAAGAATCCACTGATCTCTTCCTGAAAGAGATCCCCAAAGGAGAAGTCCTAGGAATATTGTAGCCAAATTCCAGAGTTCCCAGGTCAAGGAGAAAATGTTACAAGCAGCCAGAAAGAAACAATTCAAGTATTGTGGAAACACAATCAGGATAACACAAGATTTAGCAACTTCTACATTAAGGGACCACAGGGCTTAGAATATAATATTCCAGAGGGCAAAGAAGACAGGATTACAACCAAGAATCACCTACCCAGCAAAATTGAGTATAATCCTTCAAGGGAAAAAATGGACATTCAGTGAAATAGAGTACTTTCAAGCATTCTTGATGAAAAGACCAGAACTGAATAGAAAATTTGACTTTCAAATACAAGACTCAGCTGAAACATGAAGAGGTAAACAGAAAAGAGAAATCATAAGGGACTTATTAAGGTTGAACTGTTTACATTCCTGAATGGAAAGATCATATTTGTAACTCATGAGACCTTTGTCAGTATTAGGGTAGTTGAACGGAAAAAATTATATGTATGTATATCTAGATAGATAGATAAATAGAGGGCACAGGGTGAGTTGAAGATGAAGGGGTGATATCTGGAGGGGTGAGAGTGGATTATACTGGGAGGAGAAAGGCAGAGGTAGAATGGGGTAAATTATCTCACATAAAACAGACAAGAAAAGGCTTTTACAGTGGAGGGGAAATGGGGGAAGGTGAGAGGGAATGATTGAATCTTATTTTCATTGTATTTGGCTTAAGGAAGGAATAACATACACACTCAATTGGGTATGGAAAGTTATCTTACCCTACAGGAAAATAGGAGGGAAGGGGATAAGAGAGCGGGGGGATGATAGAGAGGAGGGCAGACTGGGGGAGGGGGTAATCAGAAGTAAATACTTCTAAGGAGAAACAGAGTTAAAAGAGAGAATAGAATAAATGGGGGGGTGGGATAGCATGAAGGGAAATATACTCAGTTTTTCACAACATGAGCACTATGGAAGTATTTTGCATGACTATATATGTATAACCAGTATCGAGTTGCTTGTCTTCTCAATGAGGGTGGATGGGGAGGGAGGAAGGGAGAAAATTTGGAACCCAAAGTTCTAAAAACAAATATTAAAAACTGTTTTCACATGCAACTGGAAAATAAGATACACAGGCAACGGGGTATACAACTCTATCCTGCCCTAGAGGAAAACTGAACGGGAAGGGGATAAGAGAAGGGGGGTGACAGAAGGGAGGCAGATTAGGGGAAGGGGTGTTCAGAATGCACATCATCTTGGGATGGGGGGAGGGATGAGATGGGGAGAAAATTTGGAACTCATAATCTTGTGGAAGTAAATGTTGAAAACTAAAAATAAATAAATAAAAATCGGAAAAAAAAATAAAGTATGGAATAGTTGGAGTTGGTAGACTCAAAAATGTCAGGTTGATTCTGTTTTCATATGCATCTGCAAGGCAGTTTCATTAAAATAGTATTAATCAAATACTAATCGTTCTGCTTTTCAAAAACATTATTACAATATAGTATATAGTTTTCTGCTGTTCTGACAGTAAACAGTATACTCAGATTTTAAACAAAAATAAGAATATAATCATACATAATCAACTTAAGGGGATATCTTAAAAATAATACTGTAATACATTAAAAGATGATATTATAGTCAAAGGTACCTCCTGCTAGCAACTTATAAACATTAAACTCATAGCACTGCCTCAGGATTTATGCATCACTAGAATACCAGTCTGATATTAACATTTTATTTTTATTCTGAAATCTCTCTACATGACATGCATTAGAAATACAAGTTTTGTAAGTCAGTGTCACCTGTAAAATGAAATGTCGGTGATTGGGATCTTCTAAACATAAATCTCCTTTGTCCAAATGGGATCTAAACAATGACAGATATTCATTTTGTCGACTAATGTCCGTGGCTAGAATCAAAGCACCTATCTGGTTTTCCATCTGTTGCCTGGAATGAGAAAAATAGACAAATTGTGAGATATATATTTACATAGAGCAGAAAAACTATAAACACTTCTCAATTTTTCTTAAAAGTTTTTATTTATAAAATATCCAAATTCCAATTAAAATGATTATCACAGGATGAACATATCTATCTATAACCACGATGTGAATTACTCCTGTCAAAAGAACTTATTTAAGCAACTACAGCTATGTCTTAAGATGGTTTTCAGAGAAGTAGGCATATCCAAATACTCCAAGGACAACACTTACACATTATCAGAACTAAGGTGGAATTGTGTGCTTTGGTAAACTTCCAGAAAGTTTAAATGACCAATTATCCAGTATGTTATAGAGGCAATTATTCAGTATAGGCTGGACTAGATAGCCACTGAGGTTGAACTCTGAAATTCGACGGCCAAGATGGATCATTAAAATTAATCTGAATCTGGATGCCTTTTAGGATTTTTATCTAAATTATTATAGTCATTATGTACACTATTTTGCTTCTGATTCATGTCTCAGAGGACACCTAATCCAATCCCCACATTCTACAGAAGAAGAAACTAAGGCCCAGGGAGGTTAAGTGACTTGCCTCAGGTTACACATGTAGTGCCCACAGGAGATTGGATTTGAACCCTGTTCCTCTTTAGAGCCACTGCTTTTTCTATTATACAATGATGCCTTTGGTTCATTCTAATGTCAGTCAATAAATCCTTTCCCTCCTATGTCCAAAATTGTTTTACTTTATTCTGCACTCTGAGTCCTTCATTTCTCTGTCAGGAGGTGGACAATGTTTCGTCATTAGTCTCATGGAATCCTGATTGGTCACTGAACTGATAAGAGCACAACAGTATTACATCATATTTATATATCATGACTTATTTATCATTACTCAATTTACGGGCACCCTTTCAGATTCCTGTTCTTTGCCACCTCTAAAAGAGCTATAAATATTTCTGTACACCCTTAAGAGTTCGTTTTGCTTAGGACTAATCCTTCCCTTAAACTGTCCTCTATCTACTTTTTACTCCTCCCTTTCTCCCTTTTCCCTATTTTCTGGCTGAGTGAAATGCATTTCTGTACCCAACTCTGTGTGTGTGTATGTTTCCATCTATTGACTAATTTGGACCAGAGTGAGGTGTAGTATCAGTCACTCTACCACCTCCTCCTCATTTATATAGATTTCTCCTTATGTGTACCCTCATTACATGAGATAATTTCCCTAACTACTCCCCCTCATCCCCAAAAGTATTTTTTCCCCTTTCTTTCCATTCTTTTCTTAAAATCATCAAGACATAACAAAACCATTCCCAGACTTTGTCTAATTGGACTCCTAAGAACCCTGATGATAAGGTATGGAAATACATACATCATCTTCCCAAAATTTGGATGTAAGCAGTTTATCCTTGTTTAGACATTTACTCATATTCATTCATGTTCATCTTTTTATGTTTTTCTTTACTCCTAGGTTTGAACTTCAAAGTTTCTCTGCAACTCTGGTCTTTTCATCATAAATGCTTGGAAGTCCTCTATTTCATTAAAGGTTCATTTTTCTCCCTGTAGTATTATACTCAGTTTAGATAGAAAGCATCTTAGAGGGGAAGGCACAAACAGCTGGGAGAAAAGGTAGTTTGTGTATGGACCAGGAAAAGCCTCCTGTAGAAGATAGGATTTGAATTGAGTCCTGAACTTAGTCAAGAAAACTAGGAGGCACAGCACATTTCAAATATGGAAAACAGCCAATGCAAAAGCATGGAGATGGGCTGTGGAGTGTCATGTTTGAGGAAGACCAAGTATGCCAGGGTTGCTGAATCACAGATTGCACAGACAGGAGTAAAGCATAAAAAGAATGGAAAGGAGTAAGAACCAGGTTATGAAGAGCTTCAAATGTGACACAAAGGAGCTTTTATTTAATCCTTGAAGTAAAAGGAACCACTGGAGCTCACTGAGCAAGAACAAGAGATGGTCAGACCTATGCTTTAGAAAAATCACCTTGTAAAGTCAGAGCAAAACTAGAAGAAATAAAGCAAATAATCAGGACATATTATACATGTAAGCAAAACTGAAAACACAAAAGAAATATAGGAATACTTTAAAAAATATAAAATACCCAGACTACCAGAAAACCAGTTGGAGATCTTAACTTGATCTCATAAAAAAATGAAAAAGCCTTTAATAAAATACAACACTCTTTGTGCTAAAAACTCTACAAATCCTAGGCACAGACAGATCTTTTTTTTTGTTTTGTTTCTTGTTTTTGTTTTTTTTTAGTGAGTCAACTGAGGTTAAGTGACTTGCCCAGAGTCACACAGCTAGGAAGTATTATGTGTCTGAGAACGAATTTGAATTTAGGTCCTCCTGACTCCAGGGCCAGTGCTCTATCCACTGTGCCACCTACCTGCCCCAATCTCTTTTTAAATAACATAAAAAGCATCTGCCTAAAATCAAAAGAAAGCACCATATGCCATGGAGATATAACCTTTTCCAATAAATATGAAAATGAAGTAAGGATACTCACTCTCCCCACTATTATTTGACATAGTTCTGTAAATTATAGCAAAAGCAATAAGAGAAAGGCATTAAAGAAACAATGATAGGTAAAGAGGAGATAAAACTATCCCTGTTTGCTGATAATATGATGATTTACTTGGGAAACCCCAGGGAATCAGCAAAGATACTAAGAAAATTAATAGATCCAATGAATTTCAAACTACAAAACAAATCTTCAAAAACCAAATGCATCTTCTATATATTAGAAACTAAACACAAGAAGCAATAATAGAAAGGGAAATCACATTCCTAATAACTACAAAATGCATAATATATCTGGAGAGCAACCTTCAAAAGTACACAAAAGATTTGCTTAGATTCAATTACAAAATGCTCCTTAAAAAGGGCAGCTAGGTGGCGCAGTGAATAGAGCTCCAGCCTTGGAGTCAGGAGGACCTGAGTTCAAATCTGGCCTCAGATATTTGACACTTACTAGCTGTGTAACCCTGGGCAAGTCATTTAACCTCAACTGCCTCACCAAAAAGCAAAAAAAAAAAAAAAAAAAACACCCCCCAAAAAAACCAAAAACCAAAATGTTCCTTAAAGAAAGAATAACCTAAATAGCTTGAGGAATATTCAGTGCTCATGACTAGGCCCTGACAATATAATAAAAATGACAACATTATCAACATTAACCTACATTTTTAATGCTATAACAATCAAATTACCTAGGGGATACTTTATAGATCTTCATAAAAACAATAATAAAACCCATTTAGAAAAACAAAAGCTCCAGAATATCAAGGGAAATGATGAAAATAAGTAAGAATGAAGGGGGAATAGCATTTCCAGACCTCAAACTATATTATAAAACAATAATCAAAGCCATCTAGTATTAGTTAAAAAATAGAGTGATAGATCAATGGAAGGGAATAGACAAGAGAGATATAGAAACAACAGAAGTTAGTGTCTGATAAAGTAGAAAACATGTTGCCTAGGGGAAAAACTCCCTATCTGATAAAAACTACTGAAAAACTGGAAAGCAGTTTGGCAGAAATTAGGGTCAGACCAACACCTTATAACACATAACACAATATAGTCTCAAAAGATGTATGATCTTAATATTAAATAGTACTATAAAACATTAGAAGAGAGATATCTCTCTCACAGCTAGGTATGAGATAGTTTCATAAGCAAATAAGTTAGAAGTGATTACAAAAGATAAAATGATTACTCTGATTATTTAAAAGTGAAAAGCTTTCCACAGACAACTTTAATGCATATAGGATAAGAAGAAAGTGGTTAAATGGGGAAAAAAATCTTTGTTTCAAATCTTTCTGATACGGGTTTGATATCCAATATATATAAGCAATTAATAAATGTATACAAGTATGTCTGTATGTGTGTGTATATACACACATACACGACTAATAGCCATTCCCCAATATATAAATGGTCAAAACAAATGAACAGCTCTCAAAAGAACTGCAAAATATTCACAACCATATGAAAAAAATGTTCCAAATTATTAATAAGAAAAATTCAATCAAAACAACCTTGAAGTTTCATCTTACACTTTGCAAATTGGCAAAAATAATAAAAATGGCAACAAGTCAATGTTAGAGGTGTTGTGGGGAAATAGGCAAACCAATACACTGTTGGTAGAGCTGTGAAATAGTATAAACATTTTGAAAAGCAATTTGGAATTATGCAAATAAAGTGACTAAAACATCCATATCTTTTCAACCAGAGACTCCATTGCTGGACTTATACCCCAAAGGAAATCACTGGTAAGAAAAAAAGTCCCCAAATATTCAAAAATATTTATAGTAGCACTTTTTATGGCAGCTAAGAATTGGAAACAAAATAGATGACCATCAATTGGGAAATGGCTAAACAAATTGTGGTACCTGAATGTAATGGAATATCACTGTACGGTAAAAAATGATATAGGGTAGCTAAGTGGTGCAGTCGATAGAGTGCTGGGCCTGAAGTCAGGAAGACTCATCTTTCTAAGTTCAAATCTGGCCTCCAACACTTACTAGCTGTGTTACCCTGGGCAAGTCACTTAACCCCCTTAGTTCCACATCAGCAAAATGAAGTGGAAAAGGAAATGGCAAACCACTCCAGTATCTTTGATAAGAAAACCCCAAATGGGGTCATGAAGAGTTAGACACAACTGAAACGAGTCAACAATACAACAAGAAAAGATGTGATGAATGCAGAGAAGCATGGAAAGATCTATCTGAATTGATACAGATTGAAGCAAGCAAAGCCAATAAGATAATCTATACAGTGACTACCACAACATAAATGGAAAGAACACATTAAAAAACTCAAAAGTAAATGTAACAAAATTATAAAGATGAAGTGGGACTTGAGATTTGGGAAGACAGCCCCAACCTATCCCTTTTGTGGAGGTGGGTTGTTCACACATTATACACTGCACATGTTCTTGGACTTTTTCAATGTATCAATAAGGTGTGTTGACTTTTTCCTCTCTAAAAAATACTGTCTTATGGGATGGCTCTTGGGAAAGGAGTAGAGGAGGGATACATGGGATACTATGGTGATGTAAAAAACAGAAAATAGGGGCAGCTCAGTGGTGCAGTGGATAGAGCTCTGCCCTTGGAGTCAGGAGGACCTGAATTCAAATCCAGCCTCAGATACTTAACACTTAACTAGCTGTGTGACCTTGGGCAAGTCACTTAACCCCGATTGCCTAGCAAAGAAAAAAAATAAAGGGAAAAAACCCAGCAAATATTGGGGCAGCTAGGTGATGCAATGGATAGAGCACCTGCCCTGAAGTCAGGAGGACCTGAGTTCAAATCTTGCCTCAGACCAAACACTTGACACTTACTAGCTCTCTTACCCTGGGCAAGTCACTTAACCCCAATTACCTTAAAAAAAAAAAAAGAAAATATCAATAAAAACTAATTTTTAAAAAAATCACTTTTGGAGATGAATAGTAACAAACAACATTTACAGAATTAATTGTAATGTAAAGTGACTAGAAGCAGAGGGAACAGTTAAAAGACTATTGTAATAGTCTAGCTGAGAGAGGATAAGAGCTTGAAAGTGGGGGGTGTCTATGAATGAAGAGAATAAGACATAAACAAAAATGTTATAAGATAAAAATGACAAAGATTTGGCAATGGTTTTGGTATGTGGGGTGAACGTAAAGAGTCCTGGACTGCAGACTAGGTAAATCCTTATATTCCTAATTTTTATGACCATTAGGTCACTGCATTTATATGTTATTCTGCAATTTACGGGTACCCACTCTATTTCTAGATTTTGGGGGCCTAAAAGTTATTTTTATGATCTTCTGGCATCCACCAAGTCTGAAGGGCTCCTATCCCACCCAGAAGGTACCTTTTATATCCCTAGGTGACCAGGAAGCCATGTCAACACAGCCAGAGGCCACAAGGAAGCTAAGTCAAGGGCCTTGTTCTACAGATGTCAAATATAGAAATAAAGGTCCTATGTACTCCAAAGCATTTATAATAGCACTTTTTGCAGTACAAAGAACTGGAAACAAAATAAATGTCTGTCAATTGGGAAATGGCTAAAAAATATATTGACGTATCAATATAATGGAACACGATTACATCATAGAGTATAAAGAATATTGTTAGGGGCCCCGCTCTGGACGGTGGCCTCCAGTGGGGTAGTAAGAGACGCCTGGAGGTGCTAACCTGCCCCTATGGGTACTGGGAACGCCTCAGTAACAGCGCTGAGCTCCACCTACGGGGAGGAACATGGGCAAGTTCCACCCACGGGGAGGAACAGAGTCAGGGCATATAAGAGCAGGACTCGGGGGTGTCTGGGAAGCAGAAGCAGAAGCAGAAGCAGAAGCAGCAGGCTGAAAAGGAGCAGGAAGGAGCCGGGACCTTGGGAGGCAGGAGAGCATGTAATCAATAAATCGTGTGCAGCTGCCAGCTCGGGTGTTCTGTCTAGTCATTCCCCTCCACCCTCGGAGGGGCCGGAGATGTCCGAAAACCGGGAAGGGTAAGTATCCAAGCGATGGTCCGGGTGTAGAGACCCCGGACAGAATATAAGAGAAATAATGGGAAGACTTATGTGAATGGAGACAAAGTGAAATATGTAGAATCTGGAAAATTATGTTCACAGTAACTACAACAATATAACTTAAAAAAAACAGATAAAAACAAAAACAATCTATGAAACCCAACACTAATTATAATGTCCAGGCTCAATCCTGAAGAGAAAATGCATTATCCTCTTTTGCATATAATGTTAGACTCTGTTGATATGTTTGCTACTTTTGCAGAACTGACACTGCTCTCTCTTGGTTTTCCTTCTGTGTGACTATTCCTCTATCTTTTTTGATGGATTTTCATTCAGGTGCCAACTGCTAACAATAGAGGGTTGAGAACCCAGGCTCTGTCCTGGGCCCTCTTCTCTTCTGTTGTTGTTCAGTCATGTCTGACTCTTCCTGTCTAAGGCCAGATTTGAACTCAGGAAGATGAGTATTCCTGACTTCAGGTCTAGCACTCTATCTAGCTGCCCCCTCTCTTCTCTTCTACCGCTATACTATTTTACCTGGTGACATCAATTCTCTATTTTCAATTGCCATCTCTACGCAGATAACTCACAGATACACATTTTCAGCCCTAACCCCTTTCCTGACACGCAGCATCTAATTTCCAACTGTCTTTTACACAAACTGTATGTCCCATAGATACCTTATACTGAACATGTGCCAGACTGAATTCATTATTTTCCCCCCCAAACCCTTCCCTTTTGCAAAGTTCCCTAATACTGTCATGGGTACCACCATTCTCCCAAACACCTAGACTTGAAATCTAGATATCATCCTTAACTTTTTATTCTCTATTGCCCTCCATATCCAATCAGTGGACAAATCCTTTTACTTCTACCTTTATAATATCTCTTGTATGCACCTTCTTCTCTGTTCGGACATTGCCACCAGCCTGGTGCAGGCCCTCAATACCTCACCAATAACCTGCTGATTGGTCTGCTTCCCACTTCAGTCTATCTTCCAAATGATCTTCCTAAAACACCCCCCCCCAACCCCCACCCCTGCCACACGATAAGCTCCAGTGGCTCCCAATTACCTCCGGTATAAAATATAAAACTCTCTGTTTGCCTTTCAAAGTCATTAACAACTGAGCCCCCTCCTACCTTTCCAATCTTCTTACAACTTGGTCCCTCTCTACCCCCACATACTCTGTGATCCAATGACACTGGACTTCTGTTTCTCACACATAACATTCCATCTTACAACTCTGGGCATTTTCACTGGATGTTCCCCATGTCTGAAATTCTCTCCTTCACTGTCTCTGTCTCTTACCTTCTCTGGTTTACTTTAAGTCTCTACAAGAAGCCTTTTCCAGTCTTCTATAATATGTAACTTTCCACTGAGGTTTACCCCAAATTTATTTCATATATATGTATATTATGTGTGTATATGTACATATGTATGTATACATCTATCTAATATGTACATAGTTGCATGACGTCTTCTCCATTAGACTGTGAACAGAAAACCAAGTTTTTTGTGTTTTGTTTTTATTTGTGACTTTTTTTGTATCCCCAGCATTTAACACAGAGCCTGGAACATATCAAGTATTTATTAAATGCTACTTGACTTTTTTTTTTAAATTCTTTGTTATAAGAGATGGCTTGGTAGATAAGGAAAGGAAGAGGGATGTATCTGGTAATAAAGATGATGAAAACACAGAAGATATCAATTTAAAAAAATTTAAGTGGCTCCCTCTTGCCATTAGTATAAAATACAAATTCCTCAGCTTGTAACTTAAATTCCTTCATATTCTAGTTACAATCTACCTTTCCAATCTCATTTCTTACTACTCCCTTTCATACATATCCTACGCTTCATAGCCAAACTTAGCTACTAGCTGATTACCAAAATCAGCATTCTACCCCTTGTGCCTCTGTTCCTTTGCACAGGAAGTCCCCTATGCTTGGAATATATTGCCTCGTCACTTGTCTTAAAATCCTTGGGTTCTTTGAATGTTCAGTCCTGGTGCCACTTTCTCTGACAAATTTTTACCACCACCTCTAAGTTGTTAGTCCTCTCTCTTGCTCACTCCAAATTGTCTTATATTTACTTATCTATTCAAAGGTTATATATGTAGGAGAATGTAAACTCCTTGAGGGCAGATACTGTTTTTGCCTTTTTATTGACAATGCCTAGAACAGTACTTTATATATAATAATCTCAATATTTTGTAGAGTTCTGACTGCATCAATATGGTTACTTTCCTCTATAATGTAGATCACAAACCTATCCATCCCTGACCATCATCCATATCCTATGCTAAATCAACCATAACGTGCTGAGGGGTCTTCCTCTAGGTCTCTATGATACACGGTTGACCATGAAGTTCGTGGACTGTCCATAAGGTATCCCTCACTCTCATTACATGAACAGCCCATCTTTTTATATGGTCACATAGGTCTCTAATAACATTTTTATGCTGATTTTCTTTGGATGTAGTAATCATTTAGTATTTGTGAACTGAGTCATCGCATTCATGACAAGTCCACATTAGGAGTGTTTTTGCTTATAGACTGTATGGAGACATCAATAAATTCCTTCATATGCAGAGTCATTAATGAAAAACGAGCCAATGTGATAATCTTATAATAGTGTATAGCTCCCAAAATGACTTCTATAATTTTTCTTTCATTCTGATGTGTTACTGGCTTTGATATGTCCTTTTATCCTGAGAGCAACAGAAATGTCTACAATGCAAAGAACTTTTGATAACATTTTGGTTACTGTATGTGAAAACTTCTAAACAGTGAATCTTGTGGAGATTAAAAACCAGTAGATTTTATAGATTTTTAGGAATTTGGACTTTAACTACTTTTTCTTCCTTTCCCTATTTGTTTGAATTCAGCCTTAAAGGGAAGCTAATTTAGCACCTATTTGAGATATTCATGGTATAATCTTAATATATGATTCACTCCATTGTATGGATGGAGTGGAGATGTAAATTTTAAAAACTCAGCAGCATAATTCATACAAACTAGAATATTAGAATGAATTTCTATAAAAATAAGTTTTTGGTAAAATTCTGAGTTAATTTTAAAACTAACATATATACTCTCCCAAACAAAGCCCCAGTTGTCATCCATTAATTCCAGGAAAAATACTGGAAATATGAGAGATGTCACATATATAGAAGCCTATATGTATTTTTATGAATATGCATTTTAATACATACATACATATATTATATGGATATAAATATATTTTTCTTTTTCAATTTACTGAATAGTCAAACAAAAATTTGTTAAATGGCAACAGGAAAATACTAACTTCAAAACATTTGGTAAAATAACTTTCTATGGTTCATAATAAAATGAATTTAATGTTAATGAACTACATTAAATCTATCCAACATACCTGTTTTCTAATGGCATATGGGCAAATAAACCAGATTCTCTCAACAACCCCACTGCTGATCTCCAGTGGTGATTTTCTAATACTGAGGTATTCTAAAAATAAAAGCAAAGCATTAAGTTATTTAATATATTTTAGTGATGTTTCTAAACATAAAGAATGCTTCAGTCAAACTACCTAAAAATCTCATCCCAAGAGAACTTCTACTCATTATTCTCACTCACAATATTTCACATTCTAGTGTTTCATAATTCTAAAATAACAAGTTTACTTAAGTTTTATTTTATGTTATAATTGTACTTACCTTGTATAAAGTCGCTAAGTAATGATTTGTTTTAATAAGGAAAGGTTGATTAACACCTGGGTGATCAAGATCATGTGTTGCAGCTGCAATTAAACTCAGCAAGATGTCCCAAGGAGTTACAGAGTTGGCAAGCTATAATTTAATAAAATGGATTATTAATCACCTGAATACATCTGAGAAATTCTGTACCATTACTACCACTGCATTAGTCAAAATGGATATTATACCACTTTTATTTTAATGAAGTTCTCTAAATGTTGTTCCATAAGTTAATGTAAATTACAACTACTTTTATTTTTAACAAACCTAATTTACCTATTAGTGATACTGTCTTATTAGAAGTCCTTCCTTTAGGAATTAAAAGGTCTATAGCTTCTTTCATTATTAAGTTACAGAAATCTCTTCTCTCCTCCAACATTGCCATCTCCTTTATATAGGCAGGCCCTCATCATCACATACCTGGCCTATGGCAATAGCCTGCTGGTTGTTCTCCCTTCTCTGTCTCTCCCCCTCTAGACCATCCTCTATTCAGCTGTCAGATTGATCTTAAAATGCAGGCTTTATCATGTCATTCCCCTCATACGATAAATTACAGTGGCTCCCTATAACCTTAAGGATTAAATATAAAATCCTCTGCCTTTTACAACCTGGACCCTTCCTACCTTTCTAGTCTTCTTACAACTTATTCCCCCCAGCATATTTTGCTGTCCAGAAACACTAGCCTCTTTGATATTCCTTGCATATGACATTCCATCTTCTGACTCTGAGCATTTCCTCTGGATCCATGCCTGGAATTCCCTCTCCCCTAATTTCTACCTCTTTGCTTCCCTGGCTTCCTTCAAGTGCCACCTAAAACACTCCCTTCTACAAGACGCCTTTCCTCTGTTAGTTACCTCTAATCTCTACACCCCCACCTCTCTGTGTCGTTACACTACGAGCTCCTTGAGACTAGGGACTGGTTTTTTTGCCTTGTCTTAGCACAGTGCCTGACACATAATAAGAGTTTAATAAAATGCTTGAGTGTTGACTAATTCTGGATTTTGGTTCTGACATTCCTGATACTTTTCCTTTCGGGGTTTCTTTCAGGAAATAATTGAATTCTTTCAATTTTCATTTTGCCTACTGGTTCTAATAGCTCTGGACAATTTTCACATAACATTTTCCAAGCCAAGGAGTACAATGATTCTTAAATTATCTTTTCATGACCTTTTTTTCAGGTGAGGCTGTTTTTGACAGCTGATAGCTTACATCTTGTTCCATTTTTCAATTTTATGATTCCGTTTGACTAATTTTTGTTGTTTCACTAATGTTTTGTTGTTGTTTTGTTGGGAAACCCCATTGATCTGGGGTTTCTGAGTTATGTGAACAAGAGGGAGGAGTAGATATTTTCTCTGATCCTCACAATGTCTCAAACCTCTCCAAAACAGAAATTATGCATTAGATGAAACAAGAAACTCAGCTGTCTTCATGGTCTAGGAACATCAAAAACCCTAAAGAAGGCTTAAAAAAAGCTATGAACCACTAACTATCTTGAGCTTACTTATTAAACCCTCCTACTGGCAGGAAGGCTGAACTAGCTGAACTACTCCACAGACTTACAACAAAATACACCCTGGTTCACTTCCTTCTTCATTCCAGTGCTATGGGAGATCTAAGCTCCAAACTGCAAAAATTTGCTGAAGCCTTGGCAGCCAGCATTCTGGAAGCACTCTATGATGCAAAAGATCTCTGCAGAAGAGTGGACAAACAGAGGGAAAGGGACAAGAGACCTGTCTGGTCTTGAAGTAGGGCTCAACCCCACTCTCAAACTTCTCTGGGCTCCTCCCAGAATCTCAGAGATCTAAAGGCTAAAAGACGGAAATCAATTCTTGATGCCACAACATCAGGATAGCAGTGCTCTTGACTACTAGGCCAGGAAACTTTATGTGGGTGTATGGGTGTGATGGCTGTGTGACACTCCACTAAGCCTAAGGAAAACATTCCAACATCCAGCTGGGGCTAGTTCTTTCCCACAAGTCACTAAAAGCAAAGACCCTGGCTGATGAATCTTGACTTGCTCTATATGGGATGGCTGAAATACTTTGAGACCCTAACCCCAGGGAAACCACCATCAAAGGTGAGGTAGTCAGAAAATAAGCAGAAATTGTTATTTTTCTTGGAGTGAGGTACAATGGAAAAGGGGAATCCACGGTGCAAGCTCTACAAGGCAATGGAAGAAACTTCTTAAGAAGGAAGAATCCAGAATGATACCTCACAAGCTTTGACTCTATGAAGAATGCTGAGAATAGAGAAACACTAGGCAAGTAAAGGGGTCATGAACCAAAGAAGGGGGGGTCTAGAGAAGACAGATAATTAAAAGAGTGAGAAAAATCTTCTCAGGAAAGAGATGCAAAAAAAAAAAAGGAAAAGAAAAAAGAAAAATGAAAGCTAGAATTACTGATTTCTGTTAAAAATACTGAGAATTTTGGGTCACTAAAAGAACTCTTCACTTTCCCCAAAGTCATTTCAGCCTGCTCTTTTCCTCCCATTCAATTCTTGATCCAGCATATTATCCATTGGTTATATCTGTCCTTCCTATAGGTATTGACATACTAATGGTGTGTCAACCAGATAATGTAACTGTTTCACCTTTCCCCCAAATTCCTCAAGTCTTCTCCATCCTAAGAAAAGGACATGTAATATTGTTGATTATTACTGTAATTGTTACTTATTTTTTCAACATTTATTAAGCATATATTTGGTGTAAAGCACTGTATTAGTTGTGTTAGAAGATACAAAGATGAAGCAAATAGTCTCTGTTGACACTGAGCTTTTAGTCTACTAGGAAAATATGAAGCACACACATAACTAGTAAAAAAATAATACATATAAGTGCATAGAGAAGGACAGAGTGCTAGGTGAGGTCCAAAAGAGGAAGGATCATTTCTGTATGGAAGAAATAAGTCAAGTTTATAGAGGAGTTGGCATTTAAGATAGGCTTTAAAGGATGGGTCATCCATCTCTTCTATGGGTCCTCAAAGTCCTATTTTGGATTCCTCATTGTGGAATGGAGGTGCTCTGGTTTCTTGAAGGCAATGCAGTAGAATACAAGTAAAACATTAAAAGTTTAAGCACAAAACCTAAGATGGACTATATTTTTGTCATCTGAAGATCAACTTAGTTTTGTCTGGATACACTCATCATGCTGGCCAAAGGGTGATAATTATTTTGCATTGGTAAGATTAATCTGGCAGTAATATGAAGGATGAATTAGATGGGGTAGAAAGTATAGGTGGGAAAACCAGCTTGGAGACTAAGTGGAAACTGAAATACCTGGCTAAAAAGAGGTGGATAAAAATAATGGAGAAATATTCAAGACAAATAGTGCCAATGAAGCAGTGACCACATATATCATTAACTACAGGACCCAAATTTGTAGGCAGATCTAGTCCAATCATCTCCCGACCCTTGACTTAGGCTCTCTTATCATGCCATCTAGAAACCTTTACTAGTCCAGATGCTATCTTTACATAGGCAGTTACTAATCTTTGATTTAAGACACCAAAAGAAATATGAAACATTTGAAATGAATATTCAAACATTCAAATTATGTTTTTTTCTTGTAGTAATAGAATCAATGTCAACATCTTACCTTAGGTTCTTTCAAATAACAGTGCATGGCCTGAGTCACATCAGCAGCATGAACTGCATTGTGATAAGGATTTTGACTATGATAATCTTCTTGAATCATAACTAAAGAGAGAAATATGAATTTAATTATAATGGAGAAATATATTAACATATGATAAATGCAGATTATCTATTAATATACATTTTGAGTACTCATCATCTGAAAATGACCTGATATATTTTAAAAACAAGTCACCACATACTTTAATCATATTTAAGTAATGAGTATATGAAATAATGATTTCAAAGCTTGGAATTTGTGATACTGTTAACATTTTTTGTTTTGATAAGATTCAATGCCCTGACTACAGGTTGAATGAAGGATCTGACAAAAGTATTTCTAAGAAATTTCTTACTTAATTTCTTATATTTTAAACAAAGTTTTAAAAAAATTTTCCCTTAAGAAACAAAGATGTATCATGGATACTAGTTAGAAAAGATAACTACTTGTTTGGAGTAATTTACAAGCAATATGCATATTTCTTACACAAACATACTACATGCATATCCAAACTTAGGTTTCCATTACATCCAGGGGGTGCTAAAGCCAGCTTATACCAGCTTGTGAGAGAATATTGTTTCAACATTAACACTTATACCTTGGAAATCAACAAATGCTAAAACTGAGGCTTAATTTGTTTTCTTAATTGTTTTAACTTAAGAAAGTGACAGAGAAAATGTTAATAATGCAGATTAAACTTAAGTGTTTCCTGCATTTTCAGAGAGCAGGTAATTAAACATTAACCCGCAAACACCCTGATCACAGTAAATCACAGAATTCTTTCTGCTTCTATTGGTTACTATTGGTTACAGTGGTCAGGTAGGAAAAGAGTACAGCATGAGATATTACAGTGTGCGTTCTTCTTGCAGTCTCATATTTAGGAAAGAAAAAACAGAAACTTTCATTTTTTATAGCAGGATACAACATAAAAATTTAAACAAATTCTTACATAACTTTAGGTAATTACCATGACATTAGCTAGAATTTCTTACCTAAAAACCTACGAAGCTTCATCATATCTAAGTGGAAGTATTCAATTAGTCCATGAAGACTAAATAAGTGAAAGGTTAAACTCACTAGACTGTTTCCTAAAAAGAAAAAGGAAAATGTTATGCCAATATAAATACCAGCACCTAAATTTTTTATTCCATTTTTAACCAGGAAATGCATTTGGCATATCTATAATATTAATATGTCTCTGACTACATTTACAGAGTTTTCTGTATACGTACAGACATCACTAAATATAATGTACTATCTTATGATTTTCATCTTCATTTTTTCCAAGTCAGATTTTAAAAATGAAATTTTATTTCTTATTTCTTATTTACATAAAAACGATTTCTTTATAGTTATTTTTTCCAAATGAGGATTTGACCTTTACATATTATTTTAGAAGGTGAATAAGTACAATGAATTATGAACAATGAAAATCCTCCTTATAAAACAATTTTGCAAAAGAACTACCTCATGTAAATTGATAGCATCCTAGATTTTTAACATCTTCTCTGACAGAATACTCTTTGGCAACAGGAAACATGTCTTATGCATTATTATATTCCCCCAACACCTATTAAAGTGACATATATGGTGAGCAATAAATATTCTAAAAATGAATTTCATCACATTTTTTCAGCATTTAGAAAATAAAAAAATTTAAACTTAATCAAGGGATTCATTCAAATTAATGAGTTAATAGTAGGCAGTAAGGTAACATAGAAAGAGTACTGGATACTGTCATCAGAAGACCTGAGTCTGAATCTTGCATCTGTGCTATCTTCGTGACCTACAGGTAAGTCATCGAGCCTCTTAGCACTCAGTTTCTTGATAGTAAAATGATGGGTTGAACTAGATCTATGAACTTCTTTTACAGTACACCCCCTATCAGCAAAAAAATTTTCCATACATGTGTCCTATATATAGTTAATAAGTTATATACTTATGTTACTATATTATTATATTTTTGTAAAATAATTTAAAATAAAACTTTTAAAAGAAAGATGAAATAATATTTGATCCTAAGGGTTAACAGGGAGCCATTGGATTTTCCTGAAAAGCAGAATGACATGATCATTGTTTAGTAGTCTTTTAGTCATGACCGACTCTTCATGACTCCTTTAGGGGTTTTCTTGACAAAGATACTAGAGTGGTTTGCCATTTCCCCTTCTCCAGCTCATTTTCCAGATGAAGAAACTGAGGCAAACAGAGTTAAGTGACTTGCCCAGGGTCACACAGCTAGTAAGTGACTGAGGCCACATTTGAGCTCAGGAAGATGAGTCTTCCTGATTCCAGGCCTGGCGCTCTATCTACTTTGTTACTTAGCTGCCCCTTGTGACATGATCAGGTCTGTGCTTTTGACAGCTTTGTGGAGAACAGATTGGACAGGAGAGAGACATGAGACAGTGAACAGTCCAAGCAAGAAGTGATAAAAACCTGTACTAGGGTAGTGGCTGTGTGAATGGAGAAAACGGATGTTGTAAAGATGAAAACAACAAAACATTACATGAAAACAACAAAAGATTACAACTTATTCATTCCACTGCTCCAGATCACAGAACCAACTAAGGAGAAAAGAGCAAGCTAAAGGATATCTATGGTAGCCACAAAATTATAGGGGGGGGGGGGGGGGCGGGGGGGGGAGCTGGCAGGAAGAAATAGCAAGAAGGAAGGTAATTGATATGCTGGAGGAAGGGTAAAGGGGGACTTTCCCGATATCATGTGTGCAGCTGCTGGTTACCCTGCTCAGAGGTTAGGACACAACCATACCAAGAGGTGCAAGACAGAGCTGGGGGAGGGGACTTAGAGTTTGAACAACAAAGGAGGCAGGGTGGGGTACTGTTGGGAGTTAATAGGTGGAGGAGGGCCTTGTGCTTGTGTTGCAGATAAGCTCAATGACTAGCTATTGTGTGTGTGTGGGGGGGGGGAGACCCACGTAAACCAAATTCCCAACCTCAAGTTGGTTGAACACATACACTCTTTAGACGTAGCGAGTTTAAGATGCCACCTAAAGAACATCTACTTTGAGAAACCTAAAAGGCAGTTCAAAAACAAGTACTTTTATGAAACTGAAAAAGTATCACGATTTACTAAACAAATAACAATAATTAATAAACATGAACTATGTGGTCTGGAAAATCCTTGTGAAATGAGTAAGCTATTCCTGATCCTTGTTCCAAATTTCACCTAGATTATCTAATCTGTCTCAGGAAAGTTCGCAATTATTTCCATAATATTCTATAAATGATAAATATCATGTTATCCCTACATTAATGTAGTATTATTACTACAAAGTGATACCCAATAATTTCTTTCACATGAATATAACCTATCAATTTCCTGTGGCTGAGTGAGCATGGGGCTCAGGAGTCTACGGTCTACTTTGATGGGAGAATATCCCCATCTTCTGGGGATCAGAAAAATTGCACATTGCGAATATTACATAAAACAGGACTGTAGCACAAAGGAAGAAACTTATATGTATCTAATAAAGCTTGGAACACAAATTAAACCAGAGAGGTTTTGTACATAACAGTATTTCCTTCACTGTTCCAAAATAGGAACTAATTACTATAATAAGAGTGAATGAGAAAAATTACTCAGATCAATCTATGATCATATAAATTTGGCTGACCCATTTGATGACAAAGATTGTAATCTATTCATACTTGCTGATCTTGTGCTGTTCTGGTTAAAACCAGTGGACTCTTTAAAAACATTCAATTTATAAAAATTTGAGACTACAATAAACCTTATTTTTATCATCAAAATCTACTGAAATATTACATAACAGTTTATGCTAAATCTAGGTACATATCAACAGTAGGCAAACAAGAAGTCATTTTTTTGCCAGTAGTACCATTAAGTGTTCTATTTATGTGTTAAATTTCAACTTGGCCAGTAATATATTTATTTACCTAGCTTTGCTTAGCACAGTGCCCAAACATACAAATATGTGCTAGACACAATTTATTATGATGATGGGTATGGGGGAAAGTGCTGGATTTAGAATCAGTAGACCTAAGTTTAAATCCTAACTCTGATATTTATTGCTTTTGTGACCTAGAGCAAGTTACTTAATTTCTCACTTCATTTCTTCATCTCTAAAATAAGGTTATACGAGATGACCTCTGAAGTCCCTCTCAACTTTGTCTATGGTTCTGCATACAAATGATATAAAATATGTTCAATGTTCATAGATTAAGTAATCAGTTTAACTACCTACATTGTGAAAGGCAGTATGACAGAATGGATGGAAGAGCAACCTTGGAGTGAGGAAGATCTGGGTTTAAATTAGAGCAACTGAAGTTCCACCTCATACCCATCAAATAGGAAAAAAAAAAAAAGCAAATGGTCGTGCCTGACACCTCATGACCATATTTGGGATTTTCTTGGCAAAGATATTGGAATAGTTTGCCATTTTCTTCTACAGCTCATTTTACAGATGAGGAAAGTGAGGCAAACAAGGTTAAGTGACTTGCCCAAGGTCACACAGCTAGTAAATATCTGAGCCCAGATTTGAACTCAGGAAGATAAGTCTTCCTGACTCCAGGCCTGATGCTCTATCCACTACACCCCCTAGAGGAAGAAAAATATTTTGGTCCTTCTGGCAGTGACTTATTTATAGAAATCAAATTGAGCATTTTTTTTAGACTTTCATTCTTTCTACTGTCTTTCTTTATTCCCTCACATTTCTCTACTATGGATGACTTTTGCTTTGACAGAGTAGATTAGAATAAACCATTCTTTACTTACCATTAGTTAATCTATCGAAGAGAAAGATATCAAAATTCCAACTGCCAACTTTTTCCAACATACACTGAAATAAAATAAAAATGTTTCCACTATTAACATAATTTCAATCAACATTTTCTGTTATCTGTGACTGCTTCCAAAAAAAGCAATGGAAATTGAAACTGACTCGCTCATATTATGAAGGAACATGTTACCAAATAATACACTTGTTCAAAGACCTGTCTACTTGATTCAGAAAGAGATAAAGTTACTATGATTTGAAAAATGAATCATTTCATATTTCTTTAGTGTCTGGGGTTGGGAGGGAGAATGACAGCAGAGAATAAAGCAAGAAGAAGGGGTTTTGGTCTTCTTATTCCCCATGTAATTTTAATAATCCTGTGTAAATATAATTTAAGGTTATCAACTATTTCAATCGAAGTTTTTGCAAATCACAAAGCATCATAACATTATGATGTTGATCTGGCTTATTATTTGGGATAAAGAATTAAGTTAATATGGACAATCTATTAGATATTAAACACTGCCTCCCTAAAAACAAAATTAAATAGCTTTTACCTAAACTGAAGATTCTTACTTCTATAAGGATGTGGTTTAAAACTATTCTCAACAATTCAGCCTTTATAAAATGTCTGCATAGATGTTAAAAATGTGTAGTACTGGAAGGTCTACATGGAAATAACAATTTTGCCACTGATTACTTAGATGAGCTTAAGCAAATAAGTTCTTTAAATCTCAGTTTCTCATCTGCAAAATGGAAAGGCTGGACAAGAATGTTCCTAAGGTATCTCTTAGCTCTAAAATCCTGTGAAATAATACTTGCCTAACAGCCAAAAGACATGGTGTCTATTTCTAGCTTTGGCATTAATTTCTTATGTAACAAGTCGAGTCAATCTCTCTGAGCCTCAGTTTCTTCATCTGTAAAATGGTAGGGTTGTAACCAATTTCCACATCTTTTTTTTTCCTCAAATATTATGTTCTAAAAATCTACTTTTTACTCAATGTTAAACCAATATAAGAGTATGCTTTCTTTCACTACTGCACAAACTCACGTTTTGTACCTTTCAATTTCAAAGGCAGTCATTCAAAAGAAAAAAGAGCATACAAAAGGTTAGCTCAAAAATGTATCTCAAACACTGGACTAAATCTCCATAAATTATTATGTTAGTATACATACGTGAAATTCTTTGCTTAATTTATTCAAAAAATTGAAAATGTTAAAATAAACTGTACAAACCTTAGCTTGTCCATTATAATCATCATCTAAAATGTTTAATGAATTTGAAACAGCAACACCACGGAAAAAGTGAGAAGATCTAAGATATCGCTGGAAACTTAGTAACCTTCTTATATTCCTGGCAGACACAGACACTTCAATTTCAGATTGTGCTGAAAAATAACAACAAAATCAGTAGATCAGTCAAAACTATTATTCCATAAAATATACAATGTCTTTCTGCCAATCCCTATGCTTCCACAGAAGATTTTTTAGAACTTATCTACTTAACAATTTCTACCATGCTAAGGAAAAACAGGCAATATTAATCACATTTTTTCATTGAGGATGAAAGTTGAAATGGCCTACCTGATGATCACCTGAAGAGCACAAAGAGACCCAAACAAAAGCCAGACTTTGTGCCTCTCAGACCACCTACCCCTAGCTGCACTGTTATTTGGTCTTTCTACCAGTTCTAAGTAGCATATGGACAAAATTGCCAAACCTGGATTAATACTAACTTTCATACTTAGAAACCGTTTCCAAGCTACATTTGAAACTCTCAAAATTATCTTTTAACTCTTTAGACTCTCTTAAAACGCTTTCCTAAAAAAAGAAACTGCTTTCACTGAGAGAAAAAAAAAAAGACCAAGTTGATTTAAGGATGATTTCTATAACTCATAGAGATGGGAAACAAATTTCCTAAAAGCAACTGACTGTAATTTACATTGTTTCTGGCAAATACAATATAGACTATTTTTACTAATGTTAAACACACATGTAAACACACCAGGCTAATAAAATGTCATCCAATACCATAATCTACAGTTTGCTCATTTCCAAAAGAAAGTAATGCATTTAACAATTAACTATTTTATTCCAAAACAAATATTTTGCCTCAAATAAAAGTTGTTTCAGCAAGAACAAATTTTACTTTTCTTTTCATTTTTTTAAAAATGAAAAATATTATAAAAATATAGTATAAAAAAGTCTCATACTATAAAAAATAGCCAATTAAGTCACATTTGAATGGTTAAGTGTAATAACCATGTGATCAGCTGAATACTTGCAATATCTTTTCCTAAGTCCTCTACCCTTTAATATTCCTACTTCTACCTCCCTCCTCACCTCTATTATCATCCACAAGGGGATGTGGATTTTTAAACGTTTTAAAATTTATAGTTTAAATTTCAAAAGACTTATGATGGAAAATGCCATCCACCTTCAGAGAAAGACTTGATGAAGTCTGAACGTACCTCAAAGCATACTATTTTCACTTTCTTTGTTTTTTTTGTGTGTTTTTTTTTCCTTTTGTTCAGTTTCTTCTTTCACAACACAGCTTACGTGGAAATATGTTTAACATGATTGCACACATATAACCTATATCAATCAAATGGTTTGCTATAATGGGGACAGCGGAGAAGAGGGAAGGAGAAAAATTTGGAACTCAAAATCTTATTAAAAAATTAATGTTGAAAACTGTCTTTATATGTAATTGGAAAAAATAAAATACTATTTACATAAAATTTATAGTCTAGTTTTCCAGTGTCACTCAGCTTGCCTGAGGATCATTAGTAGCAATGTGGCTGAGGAAATATAATTGCTAAATTAAGCAAAATTTAATTAGAAAGTAAATCTGGTGTTGCTAAAAATCATTTGACATCTGAATGCATTAGTCAGGTTTGTATTTGCTATGCCCCTATCTGTATATTACTAATGATATTCCCAAATAGTCATAAATGTCTAATGCTATATTCTGTCATTTGTACTTAAAGGAAAACATGTCCAATTTATTGTCAAATCCTCTTAAATCTATTTTCAAAATATCTCTTGTATAGGCCCCTTTCTTTCCTTTGAGACACACCTAGACTATCACAATAGCCTGATGGTGGGTCTGCTTGCCTCAAGTCTCCAGTCCACTGTCTACTCACCTGTTCAAGTGATCTTCCTAAAGTTCAGGTATAACCATGTCACCACCCTATTCAATAAGCTCCTTTGGCTCTCTAGCACCTCCAGAGGTGGCAAAGTGGTACAGCAGATAGAGTACTTGGCCTAGGGTCAAGACTTCAAATCCAGGCTCAGACGATCATTAATTGTCTGATCCTGGGCCAAGTCATTTCATCTCAGCCTCAGTTTCCTTATCTATCTTGTTTTACCTTACTCCTCACCACATACTCTGTGATCCAATGACACTGACCCTCTTGCTGCTCCTCATACAAACACTCCTTGCAGCTCTGAAAATTTTCACGGGCTGTCTCCAATGCCTGGATTTTTTTTTTCATCCTCAGCTCCATCTCCAGAGCCTGTCTTCTAGTCCTAGCTAAAATCTTATCTTCTACAAGAAGCCTTTCCCAATCCCCTTTAATGTTAGTGCCTTCCTTTTATTGATTATCTCTAATTTACCCTGTATATACCTTGTTTGTACATAGTTGACTCCACCCCTCCAGGCCCTCCCTCCCCACTGAAGTGCCTGGCACTTATTAAGAGTTCAATAAATGTTTGTTGACTTGATACTTTAATTTTTCAAAAGCTTACTTTTAAAATGTAAAGAACTATAAAATTAATATGTTACAACTATCTCAGTCTTGGGCTCCCCAATCACTAAACTAGAGTAAATCCCCAAATGCACAGTCCCTCAAAGCTACTTTTCCTGGTTATTATTCCATCACATCTAAAAGCAATTAGTTGAACTATAAAATCAATTTTGTAATCATCAATTTAATATCACCTGCTCTCCCCACCCCATGCGGAGGAATAGGACATGCCTACTACATTCAGGGCCAAGAATAAAAACAGGCCTCAAATATACAATTACTGATAAGAAGGCATAGAGTGCTAATAAAGATTTTATATGCTGAAAAGTTAGAATATGCTATGGACCCACTGTGGAAAGAAGAAGTCAATGCAAATCACTAAGAAGTAGTAAGAGGAAGAAAAATGAGCTTGGCCAGGGAAAGTGTCAAAGGAAAAATTATAATGAAGCGCATATGACTTCTGAAGTCATGCTTAACCTGAGAATATCAGAGGAGAAAAATACGACATTGGCTTGGCAGGATGGGGGGTGGAGGGCAGGGAGAAGTCCAAAGGATTTCGGCAATCACTAGAAAAACATATGTAATCGTTTAAATTTCAACTCTTCTATCTGTGAAGCAGTGTGATAACATGGATAGTGCGCTGGCCATGTTATCAGCAAGAACTGGCTTCCCATCCTGCCTATGATACATCCTGGCCATGTGACTGTGCGAAAATCATTGAATCCTTTACTGCAGATGAGCTGCTGATTTTTATCACTGAAGGGAGTTCCCCAACCAAGAAGCCCTCCACAGCAATTAAAAGTATACATGTATGTTGTTATGTAGTAATAATGTTCATGACTGCTAGTAAAAGTTCATGATTAGGAAAATAAGTTAATAACATGATCATGCTTTACCTTTATGTTTGTTTGTGTCCATTCATAGACTGTAATAACATGAATAGGATATAGGATGAATTCGTAAAAGTCGGCTAACTAGTACACTGAATACAGCACTGGGTCTGGAGTTGAGAAGATCTGAGTTCAAATTCTGCCTCAGACACCTACTAGTTATATGACCCTGGGCAAGTCACTTAACCTCTGATTGCCTCAGTTTCCTCAACTATTAAATGGTAATAATAATAGCAATTATTAGGATTAATCTGAAGATCAAGTGAGCTACTATTTGTAAAGCACTCAGCATGGTTTCTGGCACATAGTAGGTACTATGTAAATGCTACCTATCATCATCATCATCATCATCATCATTACCATAAGACAGAAGTGGGAGAATGCAAGTTTTGTACTCTCAATGGAAAATACTAACAAAAGAGGGAACTGAATCAATAAAGCTTCATTCTATACATTTCAAAGGATTAGTATGTGACACCTAAACTGCTCATAATGTAGAACAGGTTTTCATCAGCCAAAATAGAATGAAATAATTCCTAATAAGGTATAGAAATGCTTCCCCCCTCATCTGCAGCCCTATGGAGAAGAGGCCTACCATCCTCACTATCACCAATAACAATGGCTGGCCGACCAACTTCCATACAACGCCTGAGACAATTTTGTGTACAGAAATATTCAAAGAAGTACCAATTCATTAGATTAGAACCTCATCATAAATAAATTCTACATGTATTATGTGAAAAAAAATCAACATAATTGCAATTTGGGAAAACAAATTTAACTTGATCCATATCATATTCTCTACTATTGTAATGGGGAGTGATAGAAAGCAGAAGTTGCAGATATCAGGAGATTCATGTGGTAAACAGATGCATTTGATTTAAATGCAGAGATGGAAAAAAATCAATTCTAGTAACTTAAAATAGGAAGACAAGACAGTTAATATATTAGCTGAAACTTTTATTTAACAAATATCAAAATGTCAACTTAACAAGTCCTAGATAGGAGAGTCATGGATACAGAGTAGTTCATTTAAAAAAGATACGGGCAGGTAAAGAAGGTTAAAGTGCTTTGAGGCTGCAGGGAAATCCCTTCCAGCTCTACACCTATCTATGCATGATCAATGCACCTGTGACTAAGAAGGTGAGAGTCTTGCTATATTATGCCATGGTCAAACCACATCTGCAATACTGTGTTAATTTCTGGGAGTTACATTTTAAGGTTGTGTTTATCCTTTGTACTCGAAGAAGACCAATGACATCACAATGTTGGGGGTCAAGATATAGTGTGTTCAACTGTGGCTGACCAGTTCAATATGAGCTTGGAAGGCTCTGCCACAGGTTGGGTACAAACAATCCACATGAACATTCGGGAAGGCGATGTCTCTAGATTTGTGCATCTCAAGTTTCCTCTATGTTACTGGGATTCTGCTTTGCATAGCACCTTCTTTGATGCTGGCACGCCATGCTGGGCAGTCTTGTGCCAGTGTCTCCCATGTCTTACAAGCTCTTCAGAGAGACTTTGAGAGCTTCCTTGGACCACCCACTTCTTCCAGAGAGCACTGATAAATTATAGAGTATCCAGAAGGACAAACAGGATAGTGAAGATCCAGATTCATGCCAAATGAAGATCTATTGGAGGAACTAGGGTGATTTTGCTTGATAAAGAGAAGACTTAGGAAGAACACAGCTGTCTTTAATTACAATGGCTGCTACTTGTTTTGCTTGGCTGAAAAAGACAGACCTAGGAACGAGTGGAAGAAGTAAACAGGGAAATATAAGGAAAAATATTTCTAACATTTAGTATCATCCGAAAGTGGAATGGCTGCCTCTGGAGATGGTGGATTTCCTCTCATAGGAAGTGTCTGAGCAAAGGCTGGATGACCACATGTTACATATACAATAAAGGAGATTGTTGTTTAGTTACAGATTGACTTCTGAGACAACTGTGACATTCTGTAGCTTACATAGTCTCTAATAATTATTAAAAAAAAATTTGGGAAGGATTTATAATCATGAATGTTCATAACTGTAACAATTACCTTCAAATTATTTTGTATTCCAATTCAATTAGGAGGCAAGAGCTAGAACCAAGGCCATTACATACAATGGACCAATAGGAGCACCACTAGTAGTCTGGCTACCGTATATTTATATTTATATTATATTTGCATATTATATTGTACATCTTGTTGTCTCCTCAGATAGAACGTAAACTCCTTAGGGGCAAGAAGTGTTTCATTTTTATCTTGGTATACTCAATTCAGTGCCTGGAGTATAGTAGGCACATAATCAATGCTTGTTGATTGAATGAATGAAGATGAGTAATGTGCAATTAGGCTGGAGAAGCTGGAACAAGATTATGAAGAATGTTAAGTACCAAGCTAAATAGTTTATCTTAGAGACAAGAGAGCACCCTTAAACATTTTTGAGCAAGAGAGTGACCCAGGATCAGACCTATCTAACAGGAAGGTATTTGGCAACCGTGTGAAGCTTGAAGCAAGGAGAGCAAGAAATAGGCTGTAACACAGTCCAGGCCGGATGTAATGAGATGCCAACAGAGAATGGTGGCAGTAAATGAATTGAGAAAAAAAGAATGCATTTATGATTTGAAGTAAAGGTAAAACAGGACGTGACAACAGATTTTACATGAAAAATAAGGGGAAAGGATGAATCAAGAGTGATGCTGATGTTTTGAGCCTAGGTGACAGAAATAGGAAAGAAGGGCCAAATTCAGAGGGAATATGATAAATTCAGTTTTGAGTATATTGAGTTTGAAGCACCAGCAGCATACACATGACAAAGTCCAGTATTACTGGAGTTCAGTCAGTGGAGAAATTAGGACTAGAGATCATGGTCTTTAGAAGCAATGTGGCATAGTGGATATAGAGTTGGACATGGTCAGAATCAGGAAAATCTGGGTTCAAATCCTGCTTTACACACTGTGTGAACCTAAGCAAGTCACTTAACCTTTCGCGTGACAGTTTCCTCATCTGTGAAATGGGGATGATAACAATTACATGTACTTTAAAAGGTTCAAATGAGGATCAAATGAAATAAAACATGGAAAGCACTCTGCTAACCTTAAAGTACTATAAAAATGTCAGCAATTATGATTTAGTCAACAAGAACACCAAGTCAGAAGACCAAGGTTCAACTGCCAGTTCTGACATTTATTAGCTCTATGACCTCAAGTCACTTAATTTCTTTGTGCCTCAGTTTCTTTAATAAGTTAACAAGCACTTAGTAAGCACGTACTAAGAATGAAGTACAGTGCTAAGAACTGGTGATACAAACAAAAGTGAAAAACAGTCCCTGACTTCAGGGTTATAGCAATTGTGCATATAGTTTTCCTTGTTCTGGTTACCTCACTGCTCTACACCATTTTATAGAAGCATTCCCATGTTTTTCTACTTTCTTAATACCCATTTTTTACTATGATACAACTGTTAATTCCACTGTAGCCATATACCAAAATTTGTTTATAGTCATTTCCCAATCAATGGGCACTATATTGTTCTTAGTTCTTTGTTACCACAAAAAGTTTCATTATGAATATTTTAGTTTGCATAGGACCTTTCAGCTTGTTTGATAGCCTTAGGATATGGACACAATTTAGTATTTTTAAAACACAATTCTATAGTTTTCCAGAATGGCTGGGGCCAATGCACAGTTTTGTTAACAGGATATTAGTGTTACTATCTTTCCACAGTCCCCAACATTATCTATTTCCATCTTTTGTCATTTTTGTCAGTATTATTTGTGCTCACATAAATCAGGTGGTAGTGGCAGTCAATCATTTTCATAAGGCTTTGGAGGCTTTTGTATATCTTGTGTATAAATGCCTTAAAAGAAAAAATGGACCTTTCTTGTTATCAGTTCACAAATAGTTTCCTCAATACTCGAGCACAGAATCACTAACCACCCCTTCTTCTCACTTTTACTCTATGATTTACTCACAAGTCACCCTCCTTGCTAAAAACCCATGCTCCCCTCAACTTGCCCAACTCTTTGTCCCAACAAATAATGCTTAAGATTCCATCAATGTCACAAAAACCGAGGTTATTTCTGTTGCCAATGTTAAGATCCTGTTTTGTTGCCTGAGAACATTACTAATAATACGGCTTTCAAATTCATAAAATTTCTCTTTACTAAAGCTCAGCTTTTTCAGGCTCAGACTAAATTCTTTTAAACTATAAGTTAGTTCTAATTTGCATCATTATCTAATAATCCATCCCAACAAGTAAAAGCAGAATGGCTCAAATTACTGTTATCTTTCTCAACTCAATAAGTATTTACAATATGCAAGACACTGTGCTAGGCACTGGGGAGACAATTTTTTTTGTTTTTTTTTGGCTAGGCAATGGGGTTAAATGACTCACCCAGGGTCACACAGGTAGTAAGTGTTATGTGTCTGGGCTGGATTTGAACTCAGGTCCTCCTGAATACAGGGCCAGTGCTCTATCCACTGCACCACCTAGACAATTTTTTTTTTTTAAAACAGTTTCTGTCTTCCAGGTACTTAACATTCCACTGAGGGTGGAAAAGACAATATATAAATCACAAAGACTTAAAGTAAATACAAGATAATTTGATGAGGAAAATTGCACTAACAAGCAGAGGTATCAGAAAGATTTTCCATAGGAGGTGGTACCCAAGTTGAGCCTTGAAGGAGGGTAGGGACTCTTAAGAGGAAAAGATGGGGAAAGATTACTTTCTAGGTAGGTGGGACCACTTGTACAAAGGAAGGCTTGAAGGTGAAAGACAGAATACTGAGGAGGCCATTTTGGCTGGAACTTGGAATTGTTTCATTCTTTGTATTTTAGCACCTAGCACAGTAAGTACTTAATAAATACTTGTTGATTAACTGATTGAAAAGTAGGCTGGAGCCAGATTTTAAATGCCTCCTAAGTGTTGCTCCAATGATTCATCATGGCATAAAGTGACCCTCAGCTTTCAAAACATTTAACAGTAGCTCAATTCTGGCAGGTTGCTACTAAGATACAAAAATTTCAGAAACATATCCAGTGATAGACTTTGTTGTCCAAGGGCCAACCCAGCCTTAGGAAAGGCTTATAAATCACCAGAAGGCAGGCATGAAGGCTCTTTTTTTTGTCCTGCCAAAGCAATTATTTTTTCTTTACATTTCTCTATTCTATTCTAAAATAAGAGCTAAATGTGTGATAATGGCAAGCAATTTAATATAGGTCTAACCAGGGGTGGGGAATCTGTAGCCTCGAGGCCACATGTGGCCTTCCAGGTCCTTGGATGTGGCTTTTGATTTGTTCTGTGAGTTTGGGTTCAGTCAAAGGGCCACACTTGAGGATCTAGAGGGCCACATGTGGCTTTGAGGCCACAGGTTCCTCACCCCTGGCTAAGCTATTAGTGAACCAATTAAGAATGTGTACCAGGAACATCTCTAAGACCATAAATTACACTCTGGATTCTCAAAAGACAATACTGCTGGAATACAAGCTCTTGGAGGTCCTATCAAGTTGATGTAGACACAGTGAGGGACTATGATTTTATACAAAGACAAAAATCAAAGTCTGCCGTCAAGTAGCTTACAATCTAGTGAAAAGACAACACATGTATGAAAACACGTACAACATAAGTAACAGACAGTTTTGAGGGCAGCATGATATTGTGGGGGTAAGAGAGAAAGACATATAGCCTTAGAGTCAGGAAGATTAGGATTCAAGCATCATCTCTGATAGAGCCTTATTATCCCTCATCCCCCTTCTTACACTCTATAGTTTAGCCAAACTGACATGCTTGTTATATGTGAAACCAAGATAGAGAAAAAAAAAAAAGTAGTAGTAGTATCCTTGGAGGCTTGGAGAAGCCAATAAATGAACTGGTAGAATGTGCTTTATGGTGTTCTAAAGGGCAACAAGAAGAAACCTTTCTTTTCCCACAGGCAATTTGGGTTAAGTGACTTGCCCAGGGTCACACAGCTGTAAGTGTCAAGTGTTTGGTCTGAGGCCGGATTTGAACTCGGGTCCTCCTGACTGCAGGTCCGGTGCTCTATCCCCTGTGCCACCTAGCTGCCCCAGAAGCAACCTTTCTTGGGGTATTTGGTCAGCTTATATTTCCATATTCTTGATAAGTACGTATAAAAGAAGATCATCAGGAAAATAATTATGGCTTATATGCCAAAATCTGTTGCTGCAGATAAAGTGGCAGAAAATCGATGAAGAATTGAATAAGATGCTCCAAACGAAATCAGGATAATACTTTGGAACTAAGTGAATTCAGTGTAAAAGAAGGATAGGAAGGATGGCAAAAATGTATGCTAAACTATAGTGCTCAGTATTAAAAAAATAATGAGGTCAAAGGCTCAGTCTTATCAAAAGCTTCATGCCTAACTATTAATTGATCCATAAACATTTATTAAGTGCCTACTACATGCCATACATCATGAATACTTTTTTTTCAATCAGTAGCTAAAGGATATGGTGAAAACTAAATAAGCATCATTTAGAAATGAAAAGGGTAAAAATTTAAGACAGTTACCACTGCGAGTAACTTCTGAATCACTTATCAGTGTATAGTAATGCCATCAACATGATCAAAATCATTATCAAATTAAAAAATAAGCATAAAAATGAGAATATGGCATGCAATTAAAACAGTTTTTACATAACTTAAACAGGCTATTGAAAAATAAAATAAAAATTAAACAAGCTACTGAAAAATGCAAAATGGATAAAACATACATTGCCACTATTACCATTTTCTAAGTAAGTTTAGCTAATGAAAATCAATTGTCATAAAAAGGAAGCCAAAATAGCCCAGAAATCACCTCAGTTAGCAAATATTTGACCTCCTCAATAAATGGGGAGCTATGTCTGCAAAGAATAACATTTATCTTCTGCCTTTTGGAATATCATATTCCAAGGTCTTTGCTCTTTAAAAATAGTAGCAGCTATATCTTGTGTGATCCTCACCATGGCTTTTTGGTGCCAGAATTCTTTTTGGTTGCTTGGAGTATTTCTTCTGTGACACGCGAACTCCAGATTTTGGCTATGAAGTTCCTCGAAGTTTTCCTTTTGAAGTATCTTTCAGCAGGTGACCAGAGAATTCTATTTTGCCCTCTGGTCCTAACAGATCTGGACAGTTTTATTTCATGATTTCTTGAATTATGATGCCCAGTATACTTTTCTGATCATAGCATTTAGGCAGTATGATATCAATCCCATGTTCTCTCTCCTTGATCTGTTTTCCAGATCAGTTATTTTAAATGAGATACTGTACTGTTTTTTTAGTCTTTCGACTAACATTTCTTCCTGTCTCATGGAGTCATTCATTTCTGTTTGATCTTTTAATTTTCAAAGAATCTGTTTCTGTGAGGTTTTATACCTCCTGTGCTAAACTAATTCTACTTGCCAGTGTTCCCTCTACAACTGTCATTTTGTTTCCAATTCTTTCCTCTATGACTTACTTTATTTATAAAATCATTTTAATTTAAAAATAATCTCTCTTTATTTCTTGGAGGAATTCTAGTTGAATTTATGTCCAAGTTATTTGTCTTTGAAGCTTTGCACGTAGATGTTCTGGAGTCATGTTTCTGGAGTCTTCTTCTGGGTTTGTGTCTTTGGTTTATCTCCTTGTCACCTAAGATTTCTTTATGGTGGGGATCATTTTTCATTTACTTATTTCATCCAACCTTACTTTCTGAATGGGTATTCTGTCTTAAGGCCAGCCTCTAAACATTTCTGGAAGGAAATGTTTGTGCTTTGCTTAGATCTATTTTCTATTCTCTTGGCTCTGCTGCTGCTTTCTCGGGATACTGCATGCTGTATTCTTCAAAGATCTCCAAGAACACAGCTTAGACTGCAAGCTCTGAGTATGCGCTAAGCTTTCAGATCCAGAGTAATGTCTGATTGTTGCCTTCCTGGTCTGAGCTTCGCAGACCTGGTTTAGGTCTGGGCAAAACAACTGTGGGCTGGCTCCCGGTTGGAGCTCCAATAGACAAGTGCTTGCCCTAGCTCCCATCAGTTAGCCAGAAGGCTCTACAGATTTCAGACTAGGATAAGAGCTGAATCAGAGAACACACTTAGGGTTCAAAGAAACACAGATGCTGGTCACTTCAGTTTCTGCTCCTTGCCTTGGACATAGCCTCAGGCTAAGTACTACTTCTTGCCCCGGATCACCACTCCAGGAGCAAATCCTTTCTTCAGTCTGCACTGGATCTGTGGCATAGTTCTAGAGTATGAGTAGCAGAGCTACCAGCTGGCACCATTTTCTGTTCCCAGATTAGTAGCAGGCCTAGCCCTGTAAGATACAGGACCTCTCTTGACCCTAATGCACAGATGCAGACCTTGGTTCAATTTCTATGCTGAACATCTGACACAGGGCCACCCTTCTGTCTAGACATCATTCCCAGTTCCATAGATCGCCATCTCTTATGCTGAGTTGGACTAGAAAAATGACTCAAGTGTGATTTTTTTCCCTCAGATTTTCTTATCAGGCCATAATCTGATGCTTTTTCGAGGTCTTTTTAAAGTAGGCAGCTAGGTGGTACAGTGGATAGAATTCTGGGCCTACAAAAGGAAGACATGAATTCAAATCCCTCCTTAGAAATCTACTAGCTACATGACTCTGGACAAGTCACTTAACCTATTTTCCTTGGTATCCTCACCAGTAAAATATAAATAAAAATAGCATCTACCTTCTAGGGTTGTTGTGAAGGTAAAATGAATTATTTGTAAAAGTGCTTTGCAATTATATAAATGCTTAGTTATCATTATCAGCAGTAGTAGTTGCAGCAGCAGTAGTAGTAACAGCAGCAGCAGTAGTAGTAACAGCAGCAGCAAAGTAGTAGTAGTACATGGTGGTGGTATCGTCGCGGTCATCACTGTTGTTGAGATCTGAACTGTAACCACTTCATTATACTTTGCCTTCTTGGTTGGTCTCCAGTAAATTTCTTGTTAAAATCTAAGCTGGTTGGTGATTGTCTGCGTATCATATCACTCTCAGCTGACAAATCGCATTTTTTAAAACCATTTAACATTAACTTTTACAAACGGATATTTACTTCAAAGATATAGCAAGAGCAAATGTACAAACATTCTCCTCCTCAACACCTTGGGGCATAACCCCCCCCATGTCATCTGCGAACAGGGGTGGGAATTAAACTCTAAACTTAGGTCAGTTTCTACAGAGCATCATTCCCACCAAATTAATGTCCAAAAGAGGCATTGCTGCCAAATAGGTCCTTGTTTCAGGTTTTGCTGGTGGGGATATAAAAGGTCACTCCCAAAGATCACGCCTTGATGCACAGGCTATCAATGAGACACTGGTGGGAAAACCTAGCCTGATTGTGGTTCACTTCTCCAACCTCAAAGATCAGGGACTACATCTTGTACTTAAGAATGGAAAAGAATGAACAAAAAGGCTGAAAACCTAGGCTTATTTCTCACAGGGGAAGAAGGCCTAAAAGCCCTTCCCTTTATATCACACCAGATGCCATTACAACACGAGTGGGCAGCTGAAGAAAATGAAGCCAAGAGGGCTGGTTGAAGCCAACTAGGGACTTTAAAATTCTTATTAACTACTACTGATTATGCAGTTAGTGAAATAGAACATCAATGCCATCTCCACAGCCTCTCTCAGGAACTTTGTTGAAACAACATCAGGACTATGGGAGAAGCAGGCATCTGGTCTCTCAGATACTTTGTGCAAGTCCCAGGCTTCCATTCCATGTTTCTTTATGCTCTCTTAAAAGTTACAAAAAAATGTTCTCAAAAAATTACTCAGCAATTTAAGTTTTAAATGACTTCATTTTTAAGAAAGAGATATATATGAAAGGGCTATAGTATTATAGCTATGCTTTTGCTTTGAAAATACCACGTTTACCAAAGACCCCAGCTTCTGGGATAAGAACCCACTCTTTGGAAAAGAACTGCTGGGAAAACTGGAAAAGAGTATGGCAGAAACTAGGCATAGACCAAAATCTCACACCATATACCAAAATAAAAGTCAAAATGGGTACATCATTTAGCTATAAAGGCTGATACTATAAGCAAACTGAGAGAGCAAGGAATAGTTTACCTGTCAGATCTATGGAGAACAGAAGAATTCATGACCAAACAAGAGACAGAGAACATTACGAAAAGCAAAATAGATAATTTTGATTACATTAAATTGAAAAGTTTTTGAACAAACAAAGCCAATGCAACTAAGATTAGAAGGAAGGTAGAAAATTGGGAAAGAATTTTTACAACCAGTCTCTCTGATAAGGGCCTCATTTCTAAAATATATAGAGAATTAAGTCAAATTTATAAGAATGCAAGCCATTCCCCAATTGATAAGCGCTCAAAGGATATGAACAGACAGCTCTCAGATGAAGAAATTAAAGCCATCTATAGTCATATGAAAACATGCTCTAACTCACTATTGATTAGAGAAATGCAAATCAAAACAACTCTGAGGTACCACATCACACCTATCAGAATGGCCAATATGACAAAACAGGAAAATGATAAATGTTGGAGAAGATGTGGGAAAATTGGAACACTAATACATTGTTGGCAGAGTTGTGAAATGATCCAACCATTCTGGAGAGCAATTTGGAACTATGCCCAAAGGGCTATAAAAATGTGCATATGCTTTGACCCAGCAATAGCACTTTTAGGGCTATATCCCAAAGAGATCACACAAATGGGAAAAAGACCTACGTGGACAAAAATATTCATAGCAGCTCTTTTTGTAGTGGCAAAGAATTGGAAATTGAGAGGATGCCCATCAACTGGGGAATGGCTGAGCAAGTTGCGGTTATATGAATGTGATGGAATACTGTGCTATAAGAAATGATGAACAGGCTGACTTCACAAAAACCTGGAAAGACTTGTATGGTCTTATGCTGAGTGAAGTGAGCAGAACCAAGAGAACATTGTACACAATAACAGCCATGTTGTGTGATGACTAATATTGATAAACTTAACCCTTCCTGGCAATACAACGATCTAAGACATCTCCAGAGGCCTTGTGATGGAAAATGCTATCCACACCCAAAGAAAGAACTATGGAAGCCAAATTGTTATTTTTTTCTCTTCTGTTGAGTTTTATTTCCTCTTTCTGATGGTTCCTCCCATTGATTTTAATTTCTACTTACAACATCACTAATGTGAAAATATGTTTAATATGAATGTAAATGTATAGCCTAAAAAAAAATATACCATGTTTCAACTTTGTCACTTCACTCCTAAATCCACTGTTGCTTATATAATTCAATCAATCAACCATTCAGAAATTCTTATCAGGCATTTACATTTATTATGTCCAACTAGTTATAATAAGCTAATTGAGTTCAGAAAAGCATATTTTAAGTTATGCTAAGCTTAAACATTCAATATTCTTTAAACATAGGTCTGAATAGATAAGCTCACTGAGAGAACATATTGCCTCAATTTTGTATTTATATTCTCAGCACTTAGCACAGTAACTGATACATAGCAAGCATTTAATAAATACTTGATGACTGATACCTGTGTATAACAAATGTCTGTAAAACAAATACCATTTAGTATCAGAGATTTAGGCCCTTAAGAGATCATTTAATCTAACACTTTTAATCTACAGATGAGGAATTGCACTATTACAATATGATGCTATAGTCTGAAAACCTTAGAGTCAACTAAAAAAATAACTTCAGCAAAATCACAGGATTCAAAATAAACACTCAGAAATCATCAAAACTTATCCTGATTATTTATTTAGAATCTTAAATCCCTTTCTACTAAGAACTGAAAAGATACTTCTTTCATATTGTTATTTTTTTAAACGCCCTAATACAAGGGTGTTATTGCTTTGAAAATCTGCAATTTATGTTGCTGAAATAATACGAAAGTTAAAATTTCTAGTTTTTAAAAAAGCCTCAATGAGAAGTATTTTTTCAACTGCTATACTTACAGTGAAAAATACGAAAATCAATGTATGGATGAGAACCTCTTCTTTCTGATTCAAATCCTGCCCGACTCCTTACTCGTACATCTCCTAGATAGGGTCAAGAATAAAATAGAAGCTTGCAAGACTGTAGAGATAAATACACAAATGAAAAGAAGCTGCTGTCAGCAATACACAGCAGTCTCAAAATTAGTGATCTACACAACTTATCTAGTAATGATTTCTATGGGTCAAGTAGCTAAAAACATTGACAGAACTCATTTCTAAGGATAGTCTACTGTGATTTTTATATTACAAGAAATCCCAGGAATTTATTATATTATTTGTTTTAAGGTATGATGTCTTAAAGGAGTTAAACACAAATGGATGATAATCCTATTTCTATAAAATGAGCACAAATTGCTTCTGAATCTCCTAGAACAAAAAACCCAGCTAAACTAATGCAAATTTGTTAAATGTCAAAACAATGGTTAGCACAGAAAAATTTACTTCAATAAATCCAAGATTTAAGCACAATGTATGAGTTGTTTTAAAGTTAAATATCTTATCTGCTACTTTATCAATTTATAGCTAAATTTTAGTGAGTTTATGTAAGACAAAAAAATTGATTATTCAGAGTACAATAGCACTCATTAGTTTTATCATTCTAGAAGTACTAAATCATATGACTGATCTGAACAAAGAAATATAAAATACAAAGCAGTTTTAAAAGTTCCTTGTCTTCTAAGTTTATCTAACAGAGGTAAAATTCCACACATTATAGGGGAAAAAAGTATCTTCTGTGATTATATTTGCTACTGCAGTGAATATAATAAACAGTGTATTTTTTTTCTGTTGATTAGGAAGTATGTTTGCAATAAAGAAACTGATTTTGGTGGGTTTGAAGTGGATTTATTACTTCATGATGATCTCGCACATGTTTTCGTAACTCCAAATACTCAGGTAAGTCCTTTAGAAATAAAAGTTGATTTTTTAAAGGAAAATTATTTTACTGGTTAGTGAAAAATCAATTTACTTTTTCTTAAGCCTACTCCTAAACTAACATGGATCTCAAACCCTTATGTCCTAGGGACTTACCTAAGGCATATGCTAAATGATTTCACCCAGTATATCATAGCTCCTAATTGTCAGAGGCAAAGTTTGAATCCCACTGATTGAGACCCAGTATTTTATGAATACTTGGCCTTTACACTATCACAGCAAGGCAATCAACAGATGGCGACATACACATAATTCTCAGGACATAGAGATCTCAGTTAAAGAGCACCTGTTTCTGATAAGAATAGGCCAGTTATGATTGTATTTACACAGAATTCTTACAAATAATGATCCTAGAAATCATAACTATTGAGTCAGAGTCCTTAACCTTAAAATGAGGGTACTATATTAGATTAAATCTAGGTTCTCTTACATCTCCAAGATTTTCTTGATTCTAATGAATGGCTCATTTTAGAATTAGAGTGGATTAAAACTTATGAATGAAAAGAAACAAATCTAAACTCAAATTAACATTTTCTTCCACAAGTAAACAAATTAAATCTATCAATTTGTGTTTTACAATATACATAAACATCTTAGAAAGCACTTGGTAATTATAAAATGAAAGGAGCATCTCATCAGGTCTGACTGGCACTCATACGTGAATTCTTAATATCTATACATCAAGGACTCATAATTTCATTAATTCAAGTACTGCCTTCACCAAGAAAGATTACAACTACTCTAACTTTTAGCAGACAGCCTTCATAAGTTGTTATGATCAAAAACAGCTAACATCTAGTACGCTGTTGGTATTAAACTTAAATACCGGAGTTGTGTCCACTTCCCAGTATGACTTTGCAGGATCAGACAGCAATAACAGAAAGTTAAGGGTGATTATATATTAATAACAGATACTAGGCACTGATATGAATGCTTACAGATTAGGAAGAGCAAGTTTCAGTCAGCTAACAATATTAATTGACTTCTAAAAGAATAAACTTCAACATTACTATTTTATAGAAACACTCCTTTCCTTTCTTGCCAGGTAACTTTTTAAGGAAAAAGTTTTTTTTTAAAAAAGTCAGATACCCTGACAGTAAAATATTTACTGAGTTCTAGGATAAAGCCTTAACTGCAGAAAAAAAAAAAAAGAGCAGACCACATATAACACGGATACTAACCAGTCACATTCTTTATAGATCCAAACAATAGTTTGGAGAGTTTCAGAGTTACTCAACCAATAAGCATTTTTAAGGATAAATGATATTCAGAATACATCTGCTGATAAGAATTTAAATTTGCAGGCTCCTTTTCTTTTTTGATACATCAAAGTGAGTCACATTCAATTTTTTCAACATAGTTTGGTGTTTGTGTTGTAGTGAAAAGGAGATGGTCCAAAAAGTGAGAGTTTACACAAATATACAGGCAGATAAACCAATAAAGAAGATCTGTTTTTAGATCTGTTGATTTATCTGCCTAGTGCTAGATCTTTATTCAGACTTCCTCTGCTTACTTCCTGGTGTTTCAGCTTTCTTTCTGTATTACCACTCACTCTTTGGGCTCTCCTTTCCACTGCAATACAAATACCCTTTCATGCTGAAGGGGTCAGCTGGGCCCAGGCCCATGCACTGAGAAACCTCTTGGGAGACAGTATTGGCCTCAAATGCTTTGTTAGACTTTATACTTGCCTCCTTCCAGCCTTTGGTTTTAAACACTATGTGCACTTTTGCTGCACTTCTCAAAAGATTTCAATTTACCATTCCCAACCTTTCCTTTGACTAGCTGGGTATAATTACTGCCTGTTGCTTCTTGAAGAGTCAGGAAGGTTCATTATCATCGAAGATTCCTATAGGAGAACCCTTAATCACAAGCCCCTTCATATGTCTTGCTCAATAACGTGAGCAGGTAGTTATCAGTTGGAGATAAAGATACTGAATGAGAATTCTAAGTATTGAGTTCTCCAGAATTAATTCATGATGTGCACAGTGGAGGCAGATTCAGGGGCGGGGATTCCCAGTCTTTTTATCTTGTGGTTTTATCTTGTGGATTCAATTATAATTACTCTATGTCTGTTAATGCTTTCCAATAAGGTTTGGGATCTGGAAAACTTTGCAGCAAAGTTCAGCCATCTTGCTGGTGATGTGAAGGTCTAATCTATTCCATCTTCCATGTGATAGCCTTTCAAATGCTTGAAGATAACTAACTACCCACTAGCAGCTCAAACTCAGCATGTTCATCTTTCTTTCAAAACCTGTTCCTTCTGTAGACATCCCTCTTTTTGTCAGTGCCAAGCTTAGTATTCTATATTCAAAAATAGTATAATTATCTTTTACTCTTCTCTCACCTTTAATACTGCATCAGTTAATAAATCTTGTTGAATATATTTCAGCTATTTTTCTCATATCCATCTCTTTTCTTTTCTATTTCCAATCTAATATAGAGCCTCACTGCAGCCCATTTAGCCTATTGAAATAGTCCTCCAATTCATCCTAATACCAATGAAAGACTAATTCCTTATGCATTTTGCATTTCCCTGCCTTAGAATCTTCAGTGGTTCAGTGGTTCCCATTTACATAGAAAAGAAAAAAGTCACTAGCCTGACATTCAATCTACTGTATATTTCCAGTCTTATTTCATACTAATTTGCTTCACATATACTACAGTATAGCCAAATTGTCCATGCTATCTAAAGTACCTAAAATGAATGTTGCACCACCACCTCCCCAACCTTTATGTTTAATTCTAATCCTTTTAAATAACAGTACAAATTCCAAATCTTCCAGGAAGTATTCTCTGAACTCTGCTTCGCCCTTCCATAGAACTTTATTTCCCCTGTCCCTTAAGACTTCTATGTATTTTTTAAAAGTAGTTATCTGTGTATGGATGAATGAACCAATGGGGAAAAAAGCATTTATTAAGCACTACTTGCAAAATCCTGTGCTAAGCAATGGTGATACAAAAAATAAAATAGAAAACTAGGAAGGACAGGCAAAGAAGGATACAAAAGACAGTCCCTGCTCTCAAGGAGCTCACATTCTAATGGCAGAGACAACACATATAGTAAGTTTCAGCCTTAAATTAGATGGAAAAAGTCTCATGACCCTTAGGATACAGTGGCAAAATAGATGGCAATGCACTTAGTAATAATATTTATTCTTTATTGTCATTTAGATTGATAAAATCATCAGTTTCTAATGTTGAGCAATTTGACAGTGCCAACAACTGTGGTGGCAAAAACCTTCTTTTCCTGTTCTTCAGGAGTTTTGCAAAAGCAATTGAAAGGCTTATCTCCACTAGTGTTGCTTCCTGGGATGATGGCTCTGGGGCCTGAGCTTAAAGCAAGGCCAGTGGTCTAGGTCTTGCTGTGGGGCTCAGTGTCCTGGGCTATCTCTTTTAGGGTCCAAGGAAGGTGGTAGTCAAGGTAGTCGTGTTGGTTTTAATTGTCTGGCACTTGCTATTTCCTGTCTCTCCTTCAGGATATTTTTGCTGCTTCAGCTAGGCAGGTTTGTCTACCCTAGAGGTCAAGTAATTGGTAAGAATGGTTAGCCCCTTCTTCATAGGAGTTGCTTCTGTGGATAAGGGCTTTGGGTAGCATAAATCTCATCTTCCAACTAGACTGAAAGCTACATGAAGGCTGGGACTATATCTTAGGTAAATTTTGACTTTCACCAAAAGTTTGGTATAGTGCTATACACATAACAAATGGTTATTAAATGTTCGTTGAGGTGAATTGTTCTGCAGAGTAGACTTCAGTTCTTTTAAGGGTTCTGAATTCATTTGATATAATAGTTGATACCTTCGAAATAACAGAAGCTCTTGATATCCCAAGGAAGAACTTGATTCTGTGAATTTTTTTTCTAGAATATCCTAATAATTGAATTTTCCATAGATTATAATAAAACCTAGGAAATTTGAATAATACGTAATTATCTAATATTTTAGTAAACTCATTCAGTTACATGATCTCAGTGAAGGAAGAAAAATTTCATAAAATTTTCAAACATTATGGGTTAAGTAGCTTTTATATGCTGATTCACTTGTCTTAAATCACAAAAAATCTTCAATCTATAAGAAAGCATAAGACATTCTACTATCTATAGCTTTTGTTACTTATTTCAGAGGGGATCCCATAGCTGTAGTCCAATCTAAACATATGTAACACAGAATATCTTTGGCAAAAAGACTTTCTAAATACCCAAAAGCAGATGGAAGCATTCTTTCTTCTCATTTAAGAATCCAATAACAATCACAGATCCTGCATCCAAAGGCAAGGATGATTCACCATATTATACTTTGAGAAAGTGTAGCCTTAATATCTGCTTCCTGCTATTCACCTGGTCACTATTTCAAAATTTCATCTATATAGTAGCATCAATTTTTGATAGATACCAAGAACTAGGTCACACATATGAGATGTAATATAAGATATATCTAGCTATATAAAGCAATTTAATGTCAGTGACTTTCTCATTATTGTATATCTTACTTTTTATCCAAACTATTTTTGTTATGCCTTAGAATTTAAACTTATAAAATCATCTTAACACATTCTTGGTCATGAATTTTTGTTCTGAGGCCATTTTGTAATACTCTGGAACAGCAAACAACAAAAGGCAGTTAAGCATAAATATTAATATATGACAGACAGTCTCCCAAGACTTGTCAAATCTGATTACCACTACCCACTTCTGATGATTCATGCAAAAAGCAGAGTAGTGTAGTATGAAGAACACTGGATCTCGAGTCAGAGGACCTGAATTCAAATGCCAACTCTGTCACTTATTATCTATATGACTATGAACAAGTCACTTTCTGGTGCACATGCAAAAAACGCATGAACTAAATGATATGACTTCTAAAACCCCTTTTATTCTTAAATCTATGATCCTATGATACTACCAAAAGGACCCTGGAAAACATCTTGAGACATTACAAAGTCCTGAGTGGGAAACTAACAATAGATGGTATTTTTATCACTACCAGTACTTGAAGATAAGAATTCAGAGGAGACAGGAAAAAATGGAAAGTGAGCAGCTAATTAGGTAGATGATGTCAAAGAATGACATTTGGATTTCAGGACCAGAGTTTAAGATACAAGAATAATGAAAGAATCTTGGTCATGATTACAGTATCTCTGAGTACCAAGAATATATTATCCTAGAGAATTACAGACCTGATCAAGAGGATTTTTTTTTTTGCTTTTTTTTGGTGAGGCAATCAGGGTTAAGTCACTTGTCCGGGGTCACACAGCTAGTAGGTGCCAAGTGTCTCAGGTGAGATTTGAACTCAGGTCCTTTTGTCTTCAAGGTTGCAGCTCTATCCACTGCGCCACCTAGCTGCCCCAGATCAAGAGGATTTTAAACTGAACTGAGACAGGGGTAAAACCACGCATTAAGACTTGCTAAGCAATGTATCATAGAGAACAGTAGATATGATGCAGCAAGGATTGCTGTGGAAAGGACCATTAATTCAAAGGAGACAATACTTGAGAGCCAACAATAAAATTCATGACCTCAGATGTCTATTCACAAACATACAAAGGAATGAATAAAGGATAACACAGAGAACTTAAAAATGTCAATTTAATCTAACTGGATATCAGTGAAACTTAGTAAGAACAGAATAATGACTAGAATATCTACAGAAAGGTACTCCTTATTGAAAAAGTTCCCATTAAATAAGAATGGTAGTAAAATAGGATTACACATCAAGAAGATACTTTCATTGAAGAAATCTAGGAAGTCCACACAGAATAATCAGCTAAGAGAGGCCGAGCAACTACCTATGCTCTAAACATCTGCTGTTATTCTCTTCACTCTCATTCTAGGGATTGGAGACAGACTGCAAATGTACCAAGATGGGAGCTGGTATGATCATTCTAGGGTTTTTGAAGGATGGGGAAGACATGGGCAGGTTTGTAGACATCAAGGAAGAAGCCAGTACATACAGTGTGGGACCTTACCTCAAGGACTTTAAATTGTATTGAAGGAAAAGAACAGGTATACAGGTGTAGGAAGCCAAACCATTCTGTCTCCAATCCCTGGAATACACTCCTCCTCCATCTCTGGTCTTCAAAATCCTTATCCTCTCAAAAGCTTCAGTTTAATAAGTACCATCCCTTCCATGAAGTTTTAGTAAAACCCATTCTTCTTCTTTTTCCTCCTTTCGCCTTCATCCTTGTCAGAATTTCCTGTATACTTTCTCTATATTTCTCTTCTTCTGGATATTTTGTCTCCTCTAGGTTTTCGTGACACCGTTCTCTCTTTATTTTCCATTACTTTTTGACCATTAATTCTCAGTCTCTCTTGCTAGAGGTTAGCAACCACGTCACGTCCACTGAAAACAAGTGACCCCAGGGTTTGTCCTGGGCCCTTTTCATATTCTCCCTTTATAGTACCTCACTTGTTGATCTTATTAGCTCTCATGGGTTCAACTATCAGCTCTATTCAGGTTATTCCCAGTTCAATATAGCTAGTCCTAGTTTTTTTCCTGAGCTCCAGTCCCCCAACACCAACTGTCTTTTAAACATAGTGAATTAGATGTTCAATAGGTATCTCAAACTCAACATGTCTAAAGAAGAACTCACTATCATTACCCCCAACTCATTCCCCCTTCCAAACGTCCAAATTACTTTCAAGGGTACCACCATTCTTCAAGTCTCCTAGGTTATAATCTAAATATCATCTTCAACATAGTACTTAACTCATATTCACCCCACATATCCAAACTGTTGTCATTTCTACCTTCATAACTTTTCTCACATATGTCCATTTGTCTCCACTCACACACCAGCACTATGGTATAGGCCCTCATCACCTCATGTCTGAGATATAACAGCCTTCTCATTGGTCGGCTTGTCTCAAGTCTCTTCCTCATTTAATTTATCTCTACTCAGCTGCCAAAGTGATTTTCCTAAAGTGCAGGTCTGCCTGTGTCCTCCAGTTGCTACCTATAATCTACAATAACCTCAAATATTCTGTTTGGGGCACCTAAGTGGAGCATTGGATAGAACACTGGCCCTGGAGTCAGGAGGACCTGAGTTCAAATCCAACCTCAGACACTTGCCACTTACTAGCTGTGTGACCCTGGGCAAGTCACTTAACCCCAATTGCCTTGCCAAAGTAAAATAAAATAAATATCCTGTTTGGCATTTAAAGCCCTTCACTACCTGTCCCTTTCTTGCCTTTTTGGTCTTTATACACTTTACTCCTCACCAAGTATTACATGGTCCAGCTATACTGGCCTACTTGATATTTCTCATACACTAGGCTTCGGCCCACATCTCAGTGCCTTTTCACTGACTGTCTTCAATGTTTCTAATGCTTTCCTTCTTTACCTCTGCCTCCTGGCTTCCCTGCCTGCCTTCCTGCAAAATTCAGTTGAAATTTGACATTCTACAAGATGCCTTTCCTGGTGTTATTCCCCTACTCTCTCCCCCATGATAGTGCTTTGCCTCTGATATATTAAGATATAAATATATCCTTTTGTGATATGTATATATATGTACGTGTGTACACACACACACACACACATAAATGTATACGTGTGTGTGTGTGTGTGTGTGTGTGTGTGTGTGTATGTTTTAATGTTATCTCACCCATTAGAATTGTGAACTCTGAGAACAGGGGCTGTGTTTTTGCCTTTCTTTGTAACCTCAGCCAGTGCCTGCCACATAATGAGTGCTTAATAAATACTTGTTGACTGACTGACTGTAAAATCAACATGGGACCAACTCAAATATATGTATTTTGCTCTCTGCCCCACTGCATAAAAAGGTAGTAGTTGCTTTGTTTTGATTGAGAGTAAGTGAAACAACTTAGATAAAACCCAAGAAAAAAGCTATATTCCAAAAATAAAGCCTTTCCCACTCCAGTGATTTAGTAATGCCCTTTCATAAAAGGTATTGGGGTTAATTTTTTTTTAAAGTACATTATTTCCTAACAATGTGATTCCAGCATCAACACAGTTTTGCCAAACAACAACAAATTGTGAGTTTCGTGAGGACAGAGACTCTCTTTTGCCTCTTTTTGTATCTTCAGCACTTAGCATGGTGTCTGGCACATAGTATTCAGTATGGGTGCTTTAAAAAATTTTTACTAATTGGTTGACTGATTTTATTTGCTTGTTCACAAGCAGATGTTCTGAGATTTGGTGGCTTCTAGCACCTACACTACACAAAACTGAGCTAGAATAGTTATATTATAGCAGAGAAAGTTTTTCTTTCAAACAAAATTTGTATACAAACCAAGATTTTATAATGCACATTTTACTCTGCACTTTGGCAATGTCAATCCAGAATGATAGAAAATATGTCTATAAGAGCAGAAGTTAACCTGAACTACTATACATTTGGATTTCCCCATTTTCTTAAGGAAAAAGTAAAATCATCTTCCATTATGGTAGTTAATTTGAAATTCTCTTCAGAACAAATATGGAAACAAGTTTAAGAACTTTCTTTCCATTTAAATTTATATGGAAAGAGTTTTGTTATTCTAGGTTCTGTACTTTTGTGAATGCTGTATACACTTCCTGCCCAGAATGCTCTCCTCCAAATTATGGTAGAGTAGCACAGTTTGATACAGGGATTACAACATTAGACCATGAGTCAGAAAATCTAAGTTCCAGTCCTGTCTGGTAGTATCAGTTGTGTGAAGTTAAGCCATCACTTCATTTTGTTGAGCTTCAATTTCTTCATCTGGAAAATAGAGACAGCAATAGGCTATTCCTGATAGAAAGTGCACAGTATCCTAAGACTCTTCTCAACAATCTTTACAGTTTTGCACAATCTGTGGCCCATAGGCACCCCAAAGGATTTCAGGAGGTTTTGAAAAATGCAGAGGATGTTTTCCTCTACATTTCTCATATGCCACTCAAAATCTTTTGGCGTGCCACAGTTGTGCAGGCCTGGTCTAGACTGATCACAAGTCTATATACTAATATATACTAATACATGTTAGCATAGTATTAGTATGTTATACTAATTTATATACTAATATATAATTAGTATATTATACTAATCACTTACTCTAGTACATCCAAATACAATTTATACATTATCATGTATTCCAACAGTTTCATATTTGTCTCATATTTGTTACAAGTTCAAGAGCAAAGATAATAGCCATTTCTTTTGTTTCTCCTTTCCCCTCCCCCTGCTCACATGATACACAAAGTGGTAGAAATATTTCATTACTCCAATCCTAGCCAAAAAGATTTCACATTAGACTCCTAATTTTAAAAAAAATTTTTGATTTACTCTCACATCCCATATATTTCAATGAAATAATGTCTTATCTTCTCTCTTAAGCAAATGTCTGTAGATAAGCAAAACTCAGCTTCAAAAACGTATTTTCCGTATAAAAAAGGAAATTTCAATTGTCCAAAAAAGCTCTGAAAAAGAAAATGTTACTATACACTCAATTGGGTATGGAAATCTACCTAACCCTACAGGATAACAGGGTGGAAGGGGACAAGAGGGGGAAATGATAGAAGGGTGGCCAGATTGGGGGAGGGGGTAATCAGAAGCAAATACTTCTGAGGAGGGACAGGGCCAAAAGTGAGAATAGAATAAACAGGGGGTGGGACAGGATGAAGGGAAATACAGTTAGTTTTTCACAACATGACTACTATTGAAGTATTTTGCATGACTACATTTGTATAACCTTTATCGAGTTGCTTGCCTTCTCAATGAGGGTGGGTGGGGAGGGAGGAAGGGAGAGAATTTGGAACCCAAAGTTTTAAAAACAAATGTTAAAAATTGTTTTTACATGCAACTGGGAAACGAGATATACAGGCAATGGGATATAGAAATCTATCCTACCCTACAAGAAAATAGAAGGGGAAGGGGATAAGAGAAGAAGGGTGACAGAAGGGAGGGCAGATTAGGAGAAGGGGTATTCAGAATGCATGCCATCTTGGGGTGGGAGTTGGGGAGAGATATGGAGAAAATATGGAACTCAAAATCTTGGAGTGAATGTTGAAAACTAAAAATAAATATTTAAATTAAAAAAAAAAAAAAAGAAAATGTTACTCCATAATTGACATTATTTTTTGCAGTTCTCATTGTGAACTTGTATGACTCACAAGGCAGTGAGGTGGTGCAGTAGATAGAGTGCCAGACCTGGAGTCAGGAAGACTCATCTTCTAGAGCTCAAATTGGGCCTCAGAAACTTACTAGCTGTGTGACCCTAGGAAAATCACTTAACCCTGTTTGCCTCAGTTTCCTCATCTGTAAAATGAGCTGGAGAAGGAAATGGCAAATCACTACAGAATCTCTACCAAGAAACCCCAAATGAGGTCATGAAGAGTCAGACACGACTGAAAAGAAATGAACAACAAATTTTAATCATTCATTTAAATGTTATTCTCTTTCTATTAGAGTTTGTACCTAATGATATCTACACAGTAACTATCTTACCAAATTAAAATTTAGTGCATATGATTTGACAAAGAAAATTCATCTTGCAAAATCTTGCTAAAAATATGCTTTCCTTTCCCCTAGTTTGGACCATCTTGGAATATCCACATACATAACGAATACAAGTATCACTAAAGTCTCTTCCGAGTGTGAGATTCAATTATTTTAAATGGTTATTAATATCAATGTGCAGCTTTTAGAAGTATTGGTAAAAAAAAGAAATTGAAACATTAAGTTATTATATTTAAGATGCACAAAACACAGTCTTTATTTGCTTCTATATTTCTCCCCTTTGACTACTGTTTACTCCCAATTGAGAAGAAATGCCCTATGTTCACCATAATCACAAGAGTGTCATTTTTATATTCTCTTACAATCAGTGTTAAAATACTCATGGGAGAAAAAAAAATAAGGAACTGTATAAGTACAAGTAATATTGTAATAAAATAGTAAAATATTCAAACCCCCAAAATTCAAACTCAGGTAAGTTTTACTAAAATGTATCATGTCTACATATTAGCCAAAAATTCTTTCTAGGCTAAAGTAATTTTAATATCACAACAGTCTCCAATTCTTTATTTTATTGAGTTTCCAATTGAGACTCAAATCTCAATTACATAGTTTCTGTAATCACCAGATAATACAATTTAATGAATACTAATTTTTTTTATTAAAATATAATTAGTTTCATGTAAGGGATCACTGTTTTTTTAAATGCCACTCTAGATCCCATTCAATCACATGCAAGTAAGTATAATCTCTGTGTGACCAACAGAAAACCAAGAAGAGAATACTATTAGTGTTCATGCATAAAATGCACATATTAACTGATGTGTCATTTTTTTCTATATGCATCTATTCAAAAATGTTTCAGGCATCTTGAAAAACAGACATAGAGGACAAATCATTCTTTCCCTTTTGGACAAATAAATCCAGCACTGATATATAAAAAACCCCAAGATTGGCTTATCTGCATTTCAGCAGCTTTAAGATTCTATTTGTTGTTACAATAACAACAATAAAATATTATATAGCACTTTAAGGTTTGCAAAGTGCTTTACACTTTGAGGTCATTTGATTCTCACAACAGCCCTGTGAGGTAGGAGCTATTATGATCTTCATTTTTCATATTAGGAAACTATGACTTAGAGAGGTTAAATGACTTATTCAGGGTTATACAGCTGATAAGTGGTAAAGGCAGGATTTGAATTCAGACCTTCCTGATTTCAAGTCCAGCATTTTATCTACTGTACCATCTACCATATTTTTGTATTTTTCCTAAACACAACCTCAAATCACACTTTAACTCATTAAAAAGGAAAAATATAAATACTTACCCAGCATACGAATGTACAATGCAGTTTGATCAGAACTATCATAGGAAATTGCTCCACGTCTCTGAAAAACAAACAAAAAACCCCACTCTTAATACACATTAATACACATATCAGAATTTAGCATGTATATGAAACAATGGGATGGTGCTGTTATTGTTTAGGAAATTGATAAGAATATAGTGGATTCAGGTCAATATGTTTCTGTTGATAGGAACAGTATTGAAGATTATTTGGAGAAACTTCAAGGTAGTTTCTTTTTGTATCTTCAACTCAAAAAATACTTATTAAGTTCCTATTATGTATAAGGAATTATACACATTCTAGAAAAAACAAAAGAGAGGAAGGGAGGAAGAGAAGGAAGAAAGAAGGAAAAGGGGAAGGGAGAGAGAGAGAGGAGGAGGAGACAATATAATCCCTGTACCTTCAAGTTTATGATCTATCAAGGAGGATGGAACATGTATAATAAACTGATCTAAGGGGAGATACAAAAATGTATAAGCCTTATTTTCAAGAGTTTATAATGGAGACAAGCACATGAAAAGTAAAAAAAAAATTAATACAAAATAATATATGGTTAAATGAGTAACAAAGTATGGCAAGGGTTGTCAGGAAAGTCCCCACTGAGAAGAAGGATTTAGAGAAACATCATGAAGCCTGCTATATCAGATGACCTGGCTAAACCGGAATACAAATTATTCTACTTATTTATTTAAACCTGAGCATATCTAAATCTTAATTTCTTCATCTATGAGAGTAATTATTACACCATTTACTTCATAGCACTGTTACAAGGAAGATGCTATATAAATTTTAAAGAGCTATAAAAAATAGTTATTATGAATAAAATGAGCATGGAAGGATGAGCAACATTTAGGAGAGCAGCTTAGTTAGGTATAACAGAAAATAAAGAGAAATATACAAGACATGTTTGAGGACAGCAAAACAGCCTAAACCAAAAGTTAGGCTTTTGGTCAGGTTGAAAAGGAACTTAAATGTGACAATAAGGATTAAACCTGTAAGCAACACGTTAAATTTGTTGAGTTATTTTTAGTAAGGGGATAATATATTTCTTTTAAATTCTTCTTGTACTAAAGTAAAACCTTACCAAATAATTAATTTGGACAACATACAGTCTAATTGATTAAAAGTCTAAAACACCCTTTTTTTAAAAAAAAGTACAATTTTATTACTTAACCTATATTAGGAAGACAGTTACCAAGTCTTTCAGAAAATCTACTTTAGCCATTTAGAAAAAATATACTATGTCCATTGAATGTAAACATAAAACTTATTTCAAATTACGTTTTCAAGTTTACAAAGTGCTTTCTTTATTATAACCCTGAGAAACATGCAATTCAAGTTCCCATTCACATTTTGTGAACCAGAAAGCTGAGCCTCAACGAAGTTCAGTGAGCTGTGCATGATCATCCCGCACTAATAAGTGCCTGAAGCGTGACAGCCGATCAGCTCTGCTGTCTCCAACTCTGGTAGCACTCTTTCCATTATGCCTCGCTCCCTCTCCAACAAATTTTTAAAAACACAATACTTAATTTTCTGAAGATGTGACGGTTTTTTTCTTCTAAAGAAAGCTAAAATTTAATTATTTACATGGATTTCATTATGATTTATTTACCCAGCAAAACGTTTTCATTATACTTCAATGGCTCTGTGATATCAGTGACGGTGCTCCTTCAAATGATGCAGAACATATTTCATCAATCACCTCATCTTACATAACACTTGCCTATGTCCCCTGTAAATTCTCAACAGGGAGTCAAACCAATGTATCACAGCCCTTCTTCAAGTTATGCTAAGAATGGAGCACATGGGCTATCCAGTAACTTACTCCTTGTTCTCAATATTAGTAAATACAATGCCCAGCATAGTAGTTGCTTATTACTTGCATTGATCGCACAAAGGCATTCTTTATCCATTTTTTTTCTTCTGTGTGGACAGTTCAATTGAACTCCTTTGAAAAATTATAGGTATATAAGCCTCATGAGGGAGGCTCTGCAAACTTCCAGAACTTGATTTAATCAGCACAATAAACTCCAACGGCTCCCTATTATTTCCATTGTCAATTATGAAATTCTGGGACATTTAAAGCTATCATAAACTGACCCCTTCTTTCTTTTCTAATCTTGCTCCACTTGACTTTCCTCTACACTCTATGACACAAGTACATGGTCTGCTAACTATTTTTTGCACACCATACTTTATCTCCTGACTTTGCATCTTTGCACTGGCTGTCCCCCATGCCTGCAATACTTTCCCTCTGGACCACTGCCTCCTCATTTCTCTACCACCCTTCAAGATTCATCTCAGATCCTATCTTCTACAAGAGGCCTTTCCCAGTCCCTATCTCTCCTCACCTCTAAGATTACAAACCAGCTACTGAATGTAGATAGTTTACATTTTTCTTTGTAACCCCAGTGCTTACCAGAGTGCCTAACACATATAAACACTTAATAAATGCTTGGGGACTAATGACTGACATCTGTAAACAACATTTGGAGGACCTCATTATCTAGGGAATTCTTATTCTATTTGCATAGGATATCATAAAGGTGGCAAATACTTTTGGCAAGCATTTATCTCCCTGTCTTATAAACTGATTGGTGTTAATCAGAAGTTAATAGCTATATACATATTTATATTTTAAAAGAAATTTTGTGTGATTTTTTTTTTAAAAAAGCAAATTCATGGAAGATAACTTTAATTTAGAGGATAGTGGTGTGATGAATAGAGCACTGGGCTTGGAATCATGAAAACCTGAGTTCAAATCTGACCTTAGACAGTTAAAAATTATGTGACCCTGGGCAAGTAATTTAACCTCGCTGTCTCAGTTTCCTCATCTGTAAAATAAAGATAATAATAGCACCTACCTCACAGGGTTGTTATGAGGATCAAATGAGGTTGACAACGTGAAATACTCTGCAAATATTAAAGAGCTATATAAATGATATCTATTATTATAAGATGGCTTTTTTTTCCTTTACTGAACCAAATATATTTCAACAGTTGTACAATAAGTGCAGGAGGATCTCGTTCTCTACACAATTGTGGTGATATGGTTTGCCATCAATATTGCTTATTAAATGCTACCTATTCTTTCTTATACCTTCGTTGAGGATGCCTTCAATGTGTGTATATATTATTCTCATTAAAACTTTATAGTGCAGAGAAAGGAAGCATATAAGTTAATAGTCTCTAATATTCTCTTGGTCACTTTTGGAGGGTACAATAAAATCCAAGTCCCCACCCCCCAAATATTTGGTATTCTTTCTTCTTTTATATGACCTATAAATCAATCACATTCACAGCATTATTCTTCATTCTCCTCCCCATGTCCAGTTTTGTGTTGAAGTCAAAGTATTCAAATATATACAATGTGCATACACCCTCAATATTAAGTTTACATATTGATTTGAATCATATATGTAACAAGCATAAATATATGCTTATTTACTCTTGAAAGTGGAATTGCATTCCTCATTGAATTCTCTACCCTCATCCTCGGCAATAAATGTTGGACTACAAACTGCAATTATTTTCATAGTACTCCTCCAGTAAATGTCAATCATGAAAGTATTCTGGTTTCATTTATGATAAGAATGCAGAGATTGATATGATTTAGTTCCTCTGGCATTATTACTTTTATTTAATCCCTGGAAAATTCTCTCCTGTTGACAATGTCAACAATTAAGGTAATATTTGTCTATGCTGTAGAGAAGGTGTGATTCTTTACGCCCTCTGTCCACTTTCTGCCACAGTCACTAGTACAGTGGAAGGCACCTCACGGGCCTCAGGGCCACTTTAAACTCTTTACTGCTGGATTGTAACAGCCAAAGAATTCATCACCACACTGAGTAGATTGGTCCTCAGAAAGCAGACAGCACGTTTTGGAGACTTTCCAACAGGGCATAACTTGTCAGACCCTGAGTGCAGTTTCTGAGGACCCAGGATCACCTTCCATACAATGAAGACTGGAGTATGGCTTGGTGAAAAGCAGTTTAGCAGAAAGAAAAGGACAACAGATTTAAAGTCAGGAAGACCTTGGTTCAAACCCTATCTTTGACACTTATTAGTTATATATGATCACAGCCAAGTTGCTTTCTATTAGTCCGTTTCCTAGTTTGACAGATTTAAAACATGAAAGGAACTCAAAGACCATCTATTCCAACCTCATTTTACAGATGAGGAAACCAAGGTTCAAGTTAGTGACTTGTCTAGAGTCACAAAGGTGGTAAATAGCAGAACTGACATCCAAACCAAGGTTCCCTGCCTACAAAGTCAGTGCTCTTGCCACTGAAACTAGTTTGAAATCCACCTAATTGTACACTCCTGTCTAGTCCACATCTCCATCCTGCCCACAAGGATATCATGAGACTTTTTCAATGGCTTGATGAAATTCAGGTCTGTTGCACTGAAATCTAACCTATCAGTCTAACCTTTTCAAAGGAAATAAGCTAAGTCTGGCATGACCTAGTCTTAACTAACCTGCTACAGCTTCTCAAGCATCACCATTTTCCTTTCTAAATGCTCACAAACTATTCCTTTGACACCACATTTTAGAATTTGACATTACATTAATTTATAAAACTTTAATTCTAAACTTTGAATTAAAATAATCTGAAGAAAAATACATGGCTGTGTAAAAACAGCATTGGCTTATGCAAGAACAAAGAGACTCGAGTCTTCTTCCTGGCTCTGGAAATAGATTAGCTATGACCACCAGTTCAAGTCACAAACTCTTCATGTTTTAGTTTCCTTATCTACAAAATTAAGATATGAGACCATGTAACTTCTAGATACCTTCCCATCTTTAAAAGAATACAATTTCCACATCTTCTATAAATTATATATACAATTCTGTATTCTGTGCAAATAAAATTATATTCTAAAACTACATAACAATTCTTTTTAAGTTTATGTATGTCTAAGCAGACCACTTTTTGGTGCTTATAAATTGTAACTAAAATTGATCCCACTTCAAAATAGAGGTTCATATGCTGACAAATAAGATACAGTATGGGGGGCCAACCAGTCTTTTTCTATGGACTAGTATTCTTTCTGGTTTGATTTTGAAAATCAATGGTCAAATTGAAGTGTGTTCTGTTCTTCATGATGAACTTAATAAAATGACTTTTCCCACTTAATATACTTTTTATTACATATTTTGAAAGTCTAAAAAGGCTTGAGATAAAATATGCCTGTTACCTAGCATAAGTGTGCTTACTTTCTACAATTTCCATAGCTAATGTGTTCAATTTGAAAGTTAAAAAATTCTATTTCTTTTAGGTCTCCAAGTAAAAGAATTTCTTTCTGTCAAATTAAGCTAAAAAAGAAAAACATAAATTTATGTACTATAACCATATTGGTTAAAAATGATCAATTTCCTTATTAATTTAAATCTACTAAAAATCCACAAGAGAATCCTACAGGTATGTTTCCTGGTAAATTTGAGTTAATTTATTCTCAAGCAAAAAACCTGGCATCAATTGGTGCTAAAAAGCACTGACTGACAAGAGGTTCCCCCACCCCTCACCCTGTGCTTCCTGTTTAACCTGCAGAAAATGAATAGGTCATACAACTCAATTTAATAATACCATTATAGGTCATATGAAGAAATGCTCTAAATCATGACTGATTAAATTAAATTAACTCTGAGGTACCAACACTCAACTAACTAGACTGGCTAATATGACAGAAAAGGAAACTGATAAATGTTGGAAAAGATGTGGTAAAATTGGGACACTAATGTATGGTTGGTGGTGTTTTGAACTGATCCAACCGTTCTGGAGAATTTGGAACTATGCCCAAAGGGCAATCAAACTGTGCATACCCTTTGATCCAGCAATACCACCACCAGGTCTGTATCCCAAAGAGATCATAAAAAAGGGAAAAGGACCCACAGGTACAAAAATATTTCTAGCAGCTCTTTTTGTAGTGGCAAAGAATTGGAAAATGAGGGGATGCCCATCAATTGGGGAATGGCTGAACAACCTGTGGTATATGAATGTAATCCAATGCTATCGTCCTATAAAAAATGATGAGCAGGTGGATTTCGGAAAGACTTACATGAATTGATGCCGAGTGAAGTGAGCAAAACCAGGGGAACATTACACACATTAATAGTAACACTGTGCAATGATCCACTATGACTGACTTGGCTCTTCTCAGTAAAACAATGATCCAAGACAACTCCAGAAGACTCATGATGGAGAATGCTGTCCACATCCAGAAAAGGAAATATGGAGTCTGAATGCAGATGGAAGCACACTGTTTTCACTTTTTTGTTAGGGGAGGGGTTGTGGTTTTTCCCTTTTGTTCTGTTTTTTCTTTCACAATGTGACTAATGTAGAAATATGTTTCCATGATTGCACATTTATAGACTATATCATCAGACTGCTTGCTCTCTTGGGGAGGAAGGGAGAAAAATATGGAACTCAAAATCTTATAAAAATGAATGTTGAAAACTACATGTAATTGAAAAAAATAAAATACTATTAAAAAAAAAACAGACAAACACAAAACCAGGGGAAAAAATATCATTATAGGGAAAACCCTATGATGCATGATAGTACAAAATATTGATTTCTATGAGCCAAATCAGAATAAGGAGACCATCAAATAGTGAAATGACATATGCTATAAATCAACTTCCATTAAGCCTCTAATATCCAACAAATTACTAGGTTTTGAGGAAAACATTTAGCTTCTGGAATGAGAGTATAAAATATAATTAATTTTTTTTCTTTTGGTTATGCTGAAATGTCATTTTAATGTACTAACAATCTGGAATGTTCTAATAGTAGCTCACTGTCAAATCTTGCTGATTGCTGGACACAAGTCAGTTCTTATATACAGCTAAAATAAAGAACAGGATTATAGTCAAATATACTTAATATGAACTTTGAGTTAAAAGTCAAAATCTCCAGTTCTTATTAAAAACTCATTTTCAGCTATGCAATGTATAAAGCAATACTATCCCAACATAAGTCATTAAGTGAATCATAAAACATAAAATTAATTTATATAGATATACAAAGACATAATAAATGATATTATCTCAAATGAAATAAAAATTTATGAAATCAATCTGAAGGGAAAAAATCCCAAAACAACTAAGCTTCAAAACTATTTCAATGTTTTAGCTGCAGGATCTTGAATAATGCCACCAGTTGCATCTATTAGCATAAACAATTACATGCTAATCCTTTAAACCTTCCCATTTTCATAACAAGATATCCTAAAAGTACTAATTTTGAAAAATCCCTCCAGATAATTAATTTGTAACTCTGCAAGTCAGAAATTTCTATCTAATAATCAAGTTATAGTATAAAGACTGTGTAGTAAATATTTGGTTACAAAGGGTTGTTATAGCTACTGATTTTTTTGTTAAAAAGTTAATATAAAAATAGAAGTGCATTTTTTGGGAAAAATTGTAAAGTAAAATTATAATCAAACTCCATGACAATTACCAATTATAAAACACTGAGCTCTTATCCACCTTTCCACCTCATCAGTGAATGGAAATAACTAAGAGGCTTCCACTCGTGACTTTCTAATTTAGCCATCCTGGGAACAGCTTGTAAAGCAAGCTAGTATAGGTCAAAACATGGGCGAGGCTGAGCTAATCAGAAACTACTGACAGCTACAGAGAAAACAAGCTACACTGCAGGTTCCCAAAGCGACTCCCTTTGAGTGCTTTGTAATATTATCACACCAACACTCTTACCCCCCCTTTCTGGAGTCAGGACAAATCAACCCCCTATCGGTACAGTTTTTTATCAAAAGAAAGTATAATAAAATTTATTTTGCCCCATATTCTTAAGTATGTGATTTTTAACTGGATTAAAGTTAAACTTTTCAAAACAGAATACAATTTTTAAAAATACTGACACTATTTTCAAACAGTTTTCACATGTGTGCATATAAAGTTGATTTTAATACACAATATACATAAAAATGTGTACTCCACTTTTTTTTTTTCAATTTAACGTTCCTAAAAAGTTTTAGGTAAACAGAAACACTCTGAAAGAACACTGAAGTGAATCTTTTTATAAAATTCGTTCATTCATTCAACAAGCACTTATCAAATATTTACTACTAAAACTTGCAGTGGGAGGGTACTAGTAAGAGCACTGGCATGGATCAGGAAAGGCCTCATGGCAGGAGGTGACATTGAGCAGAACTTTGGAAAAAACTAGAGATTTCAGACAGCAGAGGTGAGGAGGGCATTCCAGGTATAAGGGACAGCCTATAAAAAGGCATGGAAATAGGAGAAGAAATGTTATGTGTGAGTAACAGCACAAGGGCCAGTCTGGCTGGACTAAGGAGCGTGTGAAGGAGAACATATGAGGCTGGGAAAGTCAGTTGGAACCAGCCTGTGAAACAGTTTAAATGTCAAGTAGAGGAGTTTGCATTTAAGTTAGATCACCTAATCCAAACTCCTTACTTCACAAATGAGGAGACTGAGGCCCAGAGGCCCATGGTTACAAATCTGTAAACAGAGCTGGCATGTGAACATAAAATGTAAGACTTTTGTCTGGACTCTCAGCCCTCAACCTGGACCAGTATCTTTTCTGTTCTATCCTTCCAAGACTGATTTGTCCCCCCACCCCAAACAATGTAAAATTAACTCAAACTTGAAATATTACTCTTTTTGGACTAATAATAGCTTAACAAAAATGCCTATTCTCAAACAGTCTCTATACTTGATTCAAAAGGTCTAAGTTTTATAGACTAGAAAGTCATTTAAAAATAGCTATACTTCCTTTCTGTTAACATTAATTTGATCTTTACTCAATAACTTAGCAAGCTTTAAAAAGGGAATGATACTAAATTAAATCAATAAAATAATGCTTCAAATTTAAAACTACAAGGTTTCTTTATTTAAAATGTACCCATTTTTATATTAATAGATTAAAAAATGACATCTCAAAGAACAATATGTCACATGATGAAAAGTATCAAATTTTGTTCTGAAAAAGCATACACAGCATTTATAGTGTTCTTTAAACATTAAAATTTTAAAACTCTTGAAACCAGCAAAACATAAACTAATGCTGGTTTTATAAATTTAAGTCAAATCTATCAGATCTGATAACAACTGCAGTAGAGGTTGAAAGAAAATTTTGAATACAACCAGAAAAATCTTAAAATATTATAATCACTGAAGATATTTCAAATGAACAGTTTCTGACTCTAGATGGCTATCGGTTAAAATGCATTAATCTCTTTCAACAGCCTGGTATTAAGGTTCGAGGCCAGCAAAACAGAATTATTTCATTCCTTCTATTAAAAAAACAATTTTCCAGATTCTATAAATTTTTAAAATTTAAATGGATTGAAGAAAAGGCAAAGACTATAAGGAATGAGGTATGTGTTTGGGCAGAAATACTTTTATTAGGACATCTGATTATTATAAGAAATAATAAAATTGCATCTACATTCCATCTAGAAGACAAAAACTTTTTAGATGAAAACCAATCACCAATATAGTTTTCATTCACTGGATATGTATAAAGATATACCCAAGTCTGAAATGTCAATTTCATAGTAAGAATTATTTAATTAGAGGGCCTAATATAGAAGTTGAGATGAAAAAGGAAAGCAAGGGTCAAGTTTTTAAGTCAAACAAAAATAAACTCTGTCCTTAGAAAGGACAAAGTTTATAGTTTATACCTGAAATATATTTTGGTCTCTGTTATTTAAATAGCTTCTTCCTCCATTAGAAAATGAAATTTCTTTGGTTACAAAAATACATATTTGATGTATTTGATGTAGAATAATTATTAACTCAGTCCCTCAAAAAGTCCTTTATAAAGTTTTAAGAATAAATTTGCTTAAAAACAACTAAAAAGGGCAAGTAGCAATTTTATGACTGCCCGACACTAATTTAAAATCTAATGAATGCTGTGGAATAAATACTAAGATAAAGTATGAGAAACCCATTAGTTTATTCTATCATATTTATATGACATTAATTTTTAAATCCTGAAAAATAATTATGGCCTACCTTAGAGGTAATCCACTTGATAAGAACCAAAGCCAAACACCAGATCAATGTAATTCCCATTGGATCACCCAAAACACTTCAGCATAATCTTTTTTTTTTTTTTAACCTAGCCAGTACTGAAAGCTATCTAAATCTGTTAAATAAGAAGTGATCCTGTGGCAGAAGGCAAAGGGGCACTGACTGCCTTGAACCTCAAGCAGCTGCTTTAATGCAATCATCACCTGACTTCTTTGGGAATGCACCACCCTGAAGGTCTCATTACAGAACACTTGCTAAACACCATAATACTAGGTAGGGGGTAGAAAAAGTTAGGCAACAATGAAAAATAAGGGGCTCTGGGGGGGAAAGTAAAGCAGGGACTAAATTCAGTGGTGCTTACCTAATAGTTTAGCAAAGCAAGGATGAAAAATTATGCCCAATTCAGTCAGCTTAATATTTATAAAACAAACTGCAATTAAATAAAATAAATATCTTAGTGACAATCGAATGTCTGAAGGAGTTAAAATAGCTTGGTTGAAAAATCTGTGAGCTTCCCCAAAATTTTGCTGAATAGAGACAATTTCACCAGCTATTTCCACATATACCAGCATCAAGCTGATGATATTATTGGTAAGGAACATACTTAACCTAAAATTATCACCTTAGACTTTTTTATAAACTATTAAGACATGTACTGATGACCTACCTAATTTCTATTAGTTATAACTATAATGATCTTTAAGAATGTGCATTTTGCAGTAATTTCAAAGAACATATTAGAAAACTGTATACAGTCCACTAAGTTCTTAATAGCCCATATATAATAAAAATGTACTTATTTAGACTAAAGGTAAAAGGAAGCCAACCCGAATTACTGAAAATCTCAAACAGCAGCAATGGATACACATACACACACACAAAACACTTTTAAGATTTGCAAAGCATTTTGTGTTTGATTATCACAACAACTTTGTAAAGTAATAGTTATTACCATTTTTAAGATGAAGAAACTGGGGCCTAGAGACATTATAAAAATATTAAGAACCAGAGATAGGATTTGATCCAAGTCTTACTTTAAAAGCGTCTAGCATTCTCTAAGGCTGCCTCTCAGGAGTATATTTCTGTGGAATCATAAAAAATATTATTAAACACATGCAGTTTTATCATTTTAGTAACACCAGTAATTTAGTATTTCAGTATGGATTTGGTGTTAGAAGGCTTGGGTTCAAATCCTGGTTCTATCTGTGACCTTGGACTATTCGTTTCCTCATTTGTAAAATGTATATAATGAAATTTGGTGTTAAGGTCCCTTCCAAGTCTAAACTCTTTACTTACTCTAAAGGTTCTTTAAAACTGTCTTGGGTCAATCATATGTGTGCTAAAACATGGTTATTTTATTCTTTATTAGGCTCAAAGAAAATAAACAATAAATTTGTAACCACATTTCCATTTACTGCAAAATGTCCTGCATATGTGTGTTTGGAGAGGAGAGGGGGAAACAACATTTTCTACATCTATATAAATATATATGTCTGTTTATTTTACTTTGCATCAATTGATATGGTTTTCCATGTTTCTTCTGTGTTTGATGTTTCTTAAAAGTACAGTAATATGCCATTATTCATAGTTTAGCCATTCCCCTAGGGATGGACATCTACTTGGTTTACAATTTTTTGCTACCACAAAAATTGCTGCTATAAATATTTTGGTATATATGGAGCCTTTCTTATCAATGACCTCCTTAGGGTATTTATCTAGTAGTAGAATTCTGCACCAAAGGGAAAAAATATTTAATTACTTTATTTACATAATTCCAAATTGTTTACTATAGTGGCTACATTAATTCACAGTTTGCTCAACAATGCATTAAATGTAGCTGTTTTCCCAAAGCCCCTCTAGAATTTGTAGTTTGGCCAACTTTGTCAATTTGATGGGATGAAGTTGTACCTCAGAGTCGTTTTCATTTGCACTTCTCTAATTATAAGTGATGTAGGTTATCCTTCATAAAGTTGCTAATAGTTTGCTATTCTCTTGAGAACTGTTTATTCCTATGCTTTGACTGCTTCTTTACTGAGCAATGGCCTTTGGATCTAATATTTGTTAGTTTTCCACACATGCTGGATATCAATCCCTTACCTGTGAAATCTCACATACAAAGCTATTTTTTCTATTCAACTGCTTTTTTCAACTGCTTTTTATCATATGTGAATTTTGTTTATTCAAAAGCTCTTGAACTTCATGTAATCAAAATTACCTATTTATCTTTTGCAATTGCCCTCTATTCCTTGTTTGGTTAAGAATTCATCTCCTAATCTACTTACTAAGATACACACAGGAACTATTTGAATACAATTATGAAACACTACTCAAATATAGATCCAAATAATTAAATAAATATGACATACAATTAAATCAATTTATTCATTGAAGACATAGCAATCACACTACACAAGGATTATTTTATAGTTAGGAAAAAAATTAAAAATTCATCTAGAGGAACAAAAAGTTAAGAATCTCAAAGGAAATAATGAAAAAATGTCGGAAGGAAGGGGTCTTAGCAGCACTGGATTTCAAAATATATTCCAAAACAGTAATTATTTGATTTGGTCACTGATTAAGAAACAGAGGTCAATCAGTGGAACAGGTTTGTAACATAAAGAAGCAAATAAACAGAGTAGTCAAATGTTGAACAAACCCAATGACCCCAGGTATGGGTTAAGGGCTCACTATCCAACAAAAATTTCTGAGAAAACTGTCAAGTAATCAGGAAAAAGTGAGGTTTAAACCAACACTTCACACCATATACCACAATAAGTTCTAATTGGACATGCGACAGCTACAAAATGCCACACTGTGAATAAATTAGATGAATAAGGAAGAAATAGGGGAAGAGTATATGTCTAAAGAGGTATAAGGAACATCAACATGAGATAAAATAGGACGATTCTGAGTACATAAAATTAAAAGTTTTTGTGAAAACAAAGCCAAATTAAAAGTGAAACATTAACCAGGGGGAAAAAAATCTTTGCAACAAATTTCTCTGATTTCTGGTCTCCTTTACAAGACATATAAGGAAATGATTCAAATTTATAAAAATATAGGCTATTCTCTAACTGATAAATGGTGAAAGGTTATGAACAGGCCAGTTTTCAAAGGAAGAACTAAAAACTATCAATAGCTACATGAAAAAAACACTCCAAATCATTAATAATTAGTGGAATGCAAATTAAAGCAACTCTGAGGTTTTACCTCAGACCTATCAGTCTGGAAAAGTTGACCAAAAAAAGGGAAATGTCAAATGCTAGAGGAGCTGTGGGAAAATTGGCACATGGATGCACTGTTGTTGTAGCTATGAATTACTAGCCATTCTGGAAAGTAATTTGGAACTTTGCCCTAAAAGTTATAAATAAATTATGATATATGAATGTACAGTAGGAAATAAAGAAGGGGATAGTTTCAGAGAAACCTAAGAAGGAGTTGTATGAAATGATGCAGAGGGAAGTGACCAGATCCTAGAAAAATAATTTATACAATAGCATTCATTATTAAGACAAACCACAATGAAAGTCTTAAACCTCTGATCAGTTAACACAATGACCAACTATGATAACAGAGGACCCATGACAAATTATTACTCACCACCTGACAACAGAAGCGATAGATTCAATATGTGGAATGAGATACACACACACATTTCAGATAGAACCAAAAGGGGATTTGTTTTGACTTTATATATGTTTAAAGGTTTTGTTTTTTTCTTTTTATCTTTGTCAAGGAGGAGAAAAGAAAATAAAAACTTGTTAACTGAAAAATAAAATGTAAATAAAAGAATTCATCTCCTAGATATCTTTTTTAATTTATGTGAGATATGGTGTAAGATCTTGGTCTAAGCCTAATTTCTGCCAGATAGCTTTCTAGTTTTCCCAAGCAGTGATCAGAGTTCTTTCCTAAGTAATTTATGTTTTCCAGTTTAATTAACATTGGGTTATTTTATCCACTATGTCAAATTCTCTTATCTAATCTGTTATATTGATCTTTTCTATTTTAACTAATGCCAAATGATTTTGATGACTATTGTTTTATAATGTAGTTTAAGATAGAGAAGTAATAGTCCCCCTTCATTCCTATCTTTTCATTTTTTTCCCCTTGATATTCAAGTTGTATCATTTCTCCAAAGGAATTCTGTTACTATTTTCTCAACTTTTTTCAAGTATCCTTTTGGTAGTTGGATTGGCATAACATTTAATCTGCCTCAAACTTTCATGTAACAGTGAAAAAAGTCAATGCCCTGAGATGTTAACACAGGTAGTAGACAGAAGAGCCAGAATTCAAAGCCACTCTGAGACAAGTACTACTGGTATGTAGCACATTTTTTAGCTGAAGAATCTGAGGTTCAGATAATGACTTGCCCATGCTGACAGAGCTAGTAAATTTTAGCCATGGGATTTGAACCCAGGTCCAGCAGTTTAGCCACTATGTAACAATATTCGTAAGTCATCCATGAGTCATAATATTCCTTCATTCTCTTTCTGATAGTTTACAAATTAGCTTATACTTTAAAACTAGGTAGTTTTTTTGTTCCAAAGTCCCTCCATCTGACAAGGAGATAAAGTGCTGGTGGCTGAGACATTATGAGGGTTCTATTCATCTCCTGTTTGATGATTATTTACAGTATTCAAATTTCTTTAATAAACAGTGACAGTCAAAATATGTTTGATCATTTCCCATTATTCATAGTTGACAGAATGTTTAAACTATGGTGTCTTTTCAAGTTGATATTTATTATTTACTTTGACCTTTGCTCTAAGCAATCAATGATATGACTGTACACAAACTGGTAATTTTAAAATGATATTACATCTATAATCAATCATCTATCAAGATACAATAAACTTAATTTTCTATGCTATCTGTTGCTCACAACATCAAACACCTGCAGACTCTCTTACTGAATAAGTACATATGCACAAGACTTATAAGTGATCTATAAGCCTTTGGTTTCTTCCATTTCTTTCCCATTTTCTGCCATTGTTTCTCATATACACTTTTGCTTGGAAGTCACCAAGTATTCAAGTTTATATTGACAAACTTAAGAATCCTGTCAATAACGTGGAAATATGTTTTACATGATTGCACATGTATAACCAACCTATACCAGATTGCTTGCCGTCTTGGGGAAGGGGGAAAGAAGAGAGGGAGAAAAGGAGAGAGAATATTTTGGAACTCAAAATCTTTTGAAGAAAATAAATGTTGAAAACTATCTCTACATGTAATTGGGAAAAATAAAATTTCATTTAAGGAAAAAAAGGTAATCTCGTTAAGTTCTTGAGAAAAATAATAAGTGCTTAGTAAGTGCTTGCTTAATGATTAACTTTTAATAGAATTGCACTATTTTTTCATTCTCTGCAATAGATGGGCACATAGGCTGAATCTTCATGCACACACAACTTATGAGCATCCTCTATTTATTCAAATAACTTTGTATATATTTTGCATTTATTTATCTATGTTCATTTTGTATTTAGTATACCTAGCACCCAGCACAGTGCCTTGAACTGAACTTTTTTTGATTCAACAATTCAATTTATCAAGCACCTAGTATATGCAAAGCAAAGCGGTACAGATACTAAATCAAACTGCATAGTCAATTGTCCTCAAGGAGCTTTCATTCTATAGAGGAGAGGGTGAGAGGGAGAAAAGAGATCAGGAAAGGAATTGTACAGTTGTGTAGGGTTGCACTGATAACAGAGCATAGGAATGGGAACAAAATGGGAAAGCAGTAGGAATGGAGGAGATAGACATTCAGTGAAATAGGGGACTTCCAAACCTTCCTGATGAAAACACCAGAGCTCAACAGAAAATTTGGTCTTCAAATACAAGACTCAAGAGAGGCATAAAAAAGTAAACAGGAAAAAAAACATGTTATTAATAAGGGCAAACTGTTTACATTCCTATAAGGGAAGATAACACTTGTAATTCTTGAGACCCGTATCATTATTAAAACATTTAAAAGGGCTATACATAGAAAGAGGGTGTGGGTATAAGTTGACTTTGATGTGATGATAAAAAATGTAAGTGGTGAAAAGAGATTGTTCTGGGAGAAGAGGAAAGGAGGAGGCAGACAAGGGTAAATTACATCACATGAAAAGGCACAAAAACCTATTACAGTAGAGGGAAAGAAGGGGGAGATATGAGCAACTTTTGAACCTTACTCTCATCAGATTTGGCTCTAAGAGGGAATAACATAATCAGGTATAGAAATCCAACTTACTCTATTGGAAGTAGGAGGGGAAAGGGGAAAAAAAGAGAGGGGGTGAGTGAAAGGGAGGGAAGAAGTAGTAACGGTAATGGGAAAGAAAGGGGACGGGGCTAATATAAGGGAGGACAGACTGAGGTGGTAGTTGAAAGCAAAACTCTAGTGAGGAGGGAAAGGAAGAAGTGAGAGAGAAAAGCATAAACATGAGGGGAAACAGGATGGAGAAAAAGACATAGATAGTAATCATAACTGTGAATGTGAATGGGATGAACTCTCCCATAAAATGGAGTGGATTAAGAACCATAATCCTACAATATGTTGTTTAAAAACCTGGAAAGAGGGGGCAGCTAGGTGGTGCAGAGGACAGAGCTCCTGCCTTGGAGTCAGGAGGACCCGAGTTCAAATCCGGCCTCAGACACATGACACTTACTAGCTATGTGACTCTGGGCAAGTCACTTAACCCCAATTGCCTAGCTGGAAAACAACAACAAAAAACAAAAAAACAAAAAAAAAAACCCCAAATTTGTAAAGACTTATATGAACTAATGCCGAGTGAAATGTGCAGAATGAGAAGAACATTGTATACAGTAATGGCCATGTTGCGTGACAGCTGACTTTGATAGACTTAGCTTTTCTCAGCAATGCAAGGATCTTAAGACAATTTCAAAAGACTCAGGGTGGAAAATGCTATTCACATCCACAGAAAGAACTCTGGAGTCTGAATGCAGATAGAAGCATACTATGTGCTCTCCTTTTCTTTTGTTGTTTTGTTTCTTCTTTCTTATGGCTCCTCCCTCTAGTACTAATTCTTCTTTACATCATGACTAAATTGAAAGTGTGTTTAATATGAACATGTAAGTAGAGCCTATGTCAGAATGCACGTCATCTTGGGGAGGGAGAAAATTTAAAACTCAAAAATCTTATGGAAGTGAATGCTGAAAACTAAAAATAAATTATTAAAAAAAAAAAGAAATAGGAAGTCACTGAAGATTTTTGTGTGGGTGACAACATGAGAGTTAGACACAACTGAAACAACTGAACAACAGATGGAAGCAGGGAGCCAAATTAGGAGGCTGTTATAATAATCTTGGTAAGAAATGAAATTCTGAGCTAGTGCAGTGGCTGTGTAAATCAGGAGAAGGGACGAATGCTGTGGAACAGATATTATAAAGATAGTAAAAACAAAATGTGGCAACTAATTTTGATTATGAAGGATGAAGAAGTATTACTCCAAGGCTGCAAACCTGGGTGGCTCGAAGGTTAGTGATTCCCTAAAGAGAAATGGAAAAGGAATGGGCTTGAAGACCTTTTGTTATCCTTATCATATTCCCGTGGAAGCTCTCCAGCTTATCAACAGCCTTCATAAATGTGGCACACAGAACTGAATACAATGCTCCAGATATGGTCTGAATAAGGCAGATTATATTACCTCCCTATTCTTGGATACTAATGCTTCTCTGAATGTAACTCAAGACCGTATTAGATTTTTCTGGTTGTTACATCATACTATGAGTTTCCAGGTCCATCAAAAACCCCAAATCTTTTCAGACAAACTGCTATCCAGCTATGCCTCACTCATCTTATTGTTCTGAAAGTGGCATTTTGAAACTTTACATTTATCTATTTTAAATTTAATCTTATTAGACCTGGCCCAATGTTCTTAGCCTTTCAAGGTCTTTTTGGAACCTATCATTCAATGTATTAGCAACCTCCATGGTATTTAATTTAACAAACATGCTATCTATGCCTTTACTCAAGCTGATGGAGGGCTTTAAATGCCAAGAAAAAAAGCTGCAATTTATCCTAGAGGCAAAAGGAAGCCATTAAAGGTTTTTTAATAGGACATGGATAGACTTATACCTTCAAAAAGTTACCTTGGTAACTATGTAGAGGACGGATTAAAGAAGGGAGACAATGGAATTAAAAGAAGCATTTTCAGTTATTCACTACTTCCAAAAAACACTAAAACCTAAAAAACTTTCCCCAAAATCAGTTTTAAAAATTTTACCACTATGCTTTAAAGTACAAAACATCAAAGATCTCAAAATTAAGTCTGAGACACTTAATAAATGACTTTAAATAACTTTAAAACATTGAAGTCTGTGACAAATTGTGTTATTACATGAAGAACTTTACAGGGGGGAAAAACAACCAAAAATGTTAACTATTTAAATCATTTCCAATTTTCTCTTGATTTTTGTTCATGTATATGCAAACTTCTTTTTAATAAAGTCATAGTTAGTGCATATGTGGTCTTTTAAGAAATGTAGCATTAATTTATTTCAACAAATAAGGGTCACAAGATTTAAACCTGAAGGGCCCTTAGGCCGCTTGTCCATCTAGACAGAGTGGAAGCCTGGAGGATTAGTACTTTGTCCAAAGTTGCATATTAATAATAATAAAAGCCCACAGACAGTTCTTTAAGCTATGCAAAGTGCTTTATAGATATTATCTCATTTTATTCTCACAACAACCCTGAGAAGTAGGTGCTATTTTTATTTCCATTTTACTGATGAGTAAACTGAGACTGACAGAAGTTAAGTGACTTGCCCAGGGACAAATATCTAGTAAATATCTGAGGCAGAACTCAAATTCAGGTCTCTGACTACAAAACTTTCCACTGGACCTCCTTCTTCATCACAAACAGAAAACAAAAGAAAATGGAAAAAAATGCCACAATAAAGCTGGGAAAACTAAGGGAGAACACTTCTCACAAAAATCACCCTTGATATGTACTCTCAAGTTCTGAGTTATCTCCTAAGAAAATTCGCAAGGGGGAAAAATTCAATTCAACAATATTAATCTATAAAGGATCACATCTTTTAAAGTAAATTATAAATGAATCACATTTCTTAGCAACTATTCAATTTGCAGATGCATCTGACCTTAGATGATACTACTTGATTTTACAAAGGACAAACTTTTGTTTATGACTTAAAAACCAAAAAAAAAAAAAAAAATTAAGTTTCCTTAAGATAGCTTCTTAGGGAAATGAAAATAACTTTGAACATATTGTTTCTAACAGAAGTAAGAACTATAGCAATGTCAGCAGCAAATTTTATCCCCAGGGTTCTCTGCCACCCACAGGACACCTGTCAATCTTGGCACTGGCCTTTATCTCTCCATGCAGTGAAGACTTAGCATAGCATGTACCTCTCTTGACCAAATTAGGCTAACCTCATCTGCATTGACATCAGTGTCTATAATTTTGGAATCTCATAGCCAGAAATAGCCTATCACAGAAACCAGTATACAAATTAAGTGCAGACAGAAGACAGTGCTGAATTTATGGAAGAGTGATAAAAAAGCTAAAGCAAAAATTCCATACTTGGGTTTTTTTTCCACAAATACCTAAAATATCGTGTCAAGTTGGCTAATAAATACTCGGTTTTTTTTTTTAAATTAAAGCCTTGTTTTAGGTTTTCTTATGCTCAATATAAAATTTAAAATCTAAACAATTTAATGGTACTAATAATTTTTATGTACTATAGTATAGGAATTATTTTAACACAGGATCAAAAAATCATTTAGTCCAACCACCTCACTTTACAGATAAAGAGAAATTCAGAAAAGTTGTCTTGTTCAATATCACATAAGAAATAAGCTGCAATGTGAGACTCAACAGGATTTGAGTCAAGACCTTTTACTTAAAAAATTCAGGGCACTTTCCTTTCTTTATACCATGCTGCTGTTTATTATTCAAATGAAGCCCTGACAGTATAATATTTTTAAACCTCTGAATTGAGTTTTTCGACAATAATCTGTTTTATGGTAATCACATTTAATTCCTATTCTACTAGAAGGGGTAGAATATACATTATTAAGGAGCTCAAATCCCAGAAAACTAAAATATTACTTCTGTGATCTCATTCAAAAAGTAAGGATTTTACTGTATCTTTATACGTTTTCATTCTATGAACTTCTTTCTGCTATACCTATAAAAATTCTACATAAAGTCCAAGCAACATGTTAGTGAGAACTTCTGCTAAATCTCTTGATATAGCTTGAATGCTACTGGTTATTTCATCTCAATATATAACTAGTCCACCTCCTTTTCAGGTCATGCATCTCTCTAATGACATCCTTCTATTTAATTCTATGCCCAGATCATTATCCATCCTTAATACCAGTCCAAGATACCTGTGCTGGAGTCCATCCAATTACATGTAATTTGGACAACAGGTATTTTTCATTCACTTTTTTCCTACATGAATAATCAGACTAAACTCTTTTTGAGTGATTAGGAAGACAGTGTAACTTAGTGGTCACAGTACTAGACTTGGAGTCAGAAAAACATGGGTTCAATTCCTACCTTTGACAGTTACTAGCTAAGTGATCAGTTAAGTCATGTAGCCTTCCTTAAAACTTCAATTTTCTCTTATGTAAAATGTGAATAATCAAGTGCTACCTTTAGCCGAAGGCCTTTGTTACCTTGTTTCTGCTTTGTATGTGCAATGTATATACCTATATACATATGTATGTGTTATCTCACTAGAATGTAAGTTTGAGAGCAGGACTTATTTCTCTTTTTTTTTTTATCCTCAGGTTTATCCTAGTTCATGGGATATTTTAAAAAAGTTTTTTTTCAATGAACCAAAATGTATTTCCTTTTCCTTTTCTGCCCCACCCCACTGAAAAATAAGAAAAATAAAACCCTTATAACAAGCATAGCAAAGCCCCCTCCCCAAATCCTCATTTCCAAGTCTCTGAAATCTTATGTCTTAATCTGCACTCTGAATCAAGAGGAAGAGGGTTTGCTTCACCATGAGTCCTTTGAAATCTTGGTTGGTCATTTCATTGGTCAGTTAAGTCTTACAAAGTTGTTTGTCTTTATGATGTTGTTACTGTGTAAACTGTTGTCCTTGTTCTCTCTTCATTCAACTCAAGTTCATACCTGTCTTCCCAGATTTCTCTGAAACTGTCCCTTTTATCATTTCTTATAATCCTATATTATTCCATTACATTTACATACCGTAATTTCTTCAGCCATTGCTCAAGAAGCAGCACCTTAATTTCCAGTTCTTTGCCACCACAAAAAGAGCTGCTATAAATATTTTTGTACACATGGTTCTTTCCCTTTTTCTCTGATCTCTTTAGGGTACAGTCCTAGTAGTAACATTACTACTAGGGGCAGTCAAGGGATATGCACATTTTAATAACTTTTAGTTCCTATTTGCTTTTCAGAATGGCTGGATCAGTTCACAGCTCCACCAACAGTGTATCAATATGCCTTTTCTTTTAGCCTGTCCAACATGTGTCATTTTCCTTTTTTTTCCCCTTTGGTTAACTTTGCTGCTAGGATGGGTGTGAGGTGGAATCTCAGAGTTGTTTTCATTTTTATTTTTCTAATTATTAGTGATTTGGGATATTTTTTCATATGGTTATTGATAACTTGGATTTCTTCTTTTAAAAAAAACTGCCCATTCCTATACTTTCTCCATTTACCAATTCAAGGCACACAAGTAAACTTTTTAGAAAAGCTTGCTAATTGATTGATGGTAACTATATCATAAGGTGAGGCTAAAAATGTGATAATATATGTAAACCATTCTGTAAAACTTAAAAACACTATATAAATGTAAGTTAAGACAGCAATTAGTTCATTTAGAAGGTTCTTCAAAGCTGCAGAATTTGATGTAATCAGCTCAGCTTTGTCCACAAAATGGATCATATGGAGAACCTCATCATTTATAAGAAATCTCTTATTCATTTAGATTCTATGTTGGTTATCCTTCATAATGGTGGCAAAGACTTTTGACAAACATTTTCTTATTATATGTTCACTTGAGATTAGTAGTTAGAGGAACCAAAATTATCTTGGTTGTAAATATCTTTAAAGAAATTCTGCATGATTTCTATATATGCATGGGAGGCATCTTGTTAGAGAAGAACTATTAAGTATTTTATTCTTCCAAATTAAATGCTTTTTTAATTAGTCAACAAATAACAAGCATTGGAGATTCTTATAATCATTTCACCTTTCAACCAGTCAATACAAATGCAATCAATGACTATAAAGATGTCTTCTGTTAAATATCATTTGCAAAAATCTACCCTTTGCTTCCTCATAACTCCATCAAGGATGCCATCGTGGTATTTAGAGATCATTCTCATAAGGATTTTGCGGAAAATGTACAGGCAAATAGGTAATTATTGATATTTTCTCATTTGCAGACTTTTTTTTTTTTTGTAGTAAGTTCCCCTCTTCTATGTGCTTGATCTTTTTTAAATGCTAAGAATCACTTTCTTAATGCCCTCAAAATTGTGTCACCTACACCTCTTCTGCGTCCCCTATCTTTGTTTTCTGTAGTATTATTTTACTCATTTTTTAACACTTTTTTTCTGCTCTTTGTCCTCTTCATTTCATCCTTATATGCCCTCAGGCCGATATGTCTTAGTTGGGGCGCTTGCCAAGTTTCTCAGATAAAGATTATAACCCAATTAAATTTACGGATTTTGAGTCCTGTTGAATTGGTATTTGCTTCTTAATCCTAGAGGGGGACAAAGATAATGTCTTTCGAAAACCAAATGAACATTACCTCATATTGTTTTACAACGGTTAAGTCACGAGAGACAGTTTGATATAGTAGAAAGAGCACTGGAATCTGAGGAGATTAGTTAAGTTAAAATCCTTTTCTATTTACTACCTAACCAACACAACCTTAGGCAAGTCACTTACCTTTTCTGCGGTTTGGTCTCCTCTGTAAAACAACAAGATTGAAGTAGGTAACTTTTAAGGTACCTTCTACCTCTAAACTCTATGATGCTATGATCATTTTATATTGGTATTACATTTCATCTCTACCCTAAACTACAAGAACTTCAAGGGGAAGATTCACACTTTTAAATTAATTTGAATTAATTCATGGAATTTTAATCAATGCTCTTATATTCAACATTGAAGTGCTTTTAGCTAACCACCTAAAGTTTATTTTTTTAACCTAAGATGTGTTATTTTTTTTTCTGCTTTATGAGTATATATCTAACTAAAAATTGGTACTCCTGACATGCTTTTTTTTTAAAAAATAAAGAGGTTTCTAGCCCACTTAGGTAGAACTTTTACAGTAGAGGTATGGGAAAACAACATGGAATATAAAGAATGAGGAAATATAGTGGAAGTTTTAATTTGAAATGGAAGCAGTGTCTATAGGAAAAGAAAGTACACATCCAACTCAAAAATTGTTATTCTATGCCAGAAGATAGTCTCTGTTTCCTTCAGGTCAGTTAATGAAACCACCAGATGGGAAGAGATCACAAATATTTAGTTATCTCTGGAAGATAACTATTCTTGCTGTGTTTCCTATTTTTGCCATCTTCTGTATCAGTCCTAGGTCCATTTACTCTGTCCAGGAAGCTAGGACCACCATTCTGTCTAATCTCTAAAGGAAACCTGATCTCCCTAGCTAATGTTATATGGACAAATAATTCTTTTTTTCTTCAGTACACAGAAAGAGATCAGACAAAGTTGAAATTTTTGCAAAGGAATTTCAAGAGAAAACTTAGGTAAGAAAAACTGCAATCAAAACAAAATGCAAAAGCACACACACACACACAAAACCATGAGTTTAAAGAATACAGATCTGTTACCCTACAGCAACTTAAGTAGCTCTACTGATTGATTTGGCTGATACAGCCTGTGGAAGGCACACAGTTCCCATTTCTAGTTCAAACTTGTCTAAAGAAAACCTACTGAAAAAAGCTTCCCCTTTCAGTCCCTCAGTGTTTCCCCTAGAAGTAAAGGACTAGAACAGCTAAAGAAAACATGAGGTAATTAGGTGGTCAATCCTAGGAGAGGATATAGGCAAAAAGGACAAAGGAGATTTCCCAACAATGACAAATCTCATCATAGCAAATAACATTGTAACAACAAAAATCTCAGAATAGTAAAATTTTAAATAGACAAACTTTAGACTGACTCATTTCACAAAGCACATCTACAGGATCCAAGCAGGGGTACAGTTCCAACACAATGAGAGGGAAACAGCTTACAGCTAGAGAAAAAAGGAATTGTCCCATGCCAGGAAATAAGGGGCAGGATAAGTTAGTTTGAGTGGAAGATGATGAGATTTTATTATGCCATCATGTAACAGAAGTTTCCTAAGAGCTGTTAGGTTCAGAAAGAGACAGGAAACTACCCTATCAAAGAATTCTCCCTGTGGCTGCTCCCATATTTATAGACGTAACAATTTATCTTGCTCTTTCCAACCTCCACACCCCACATCTAAGTTCTTTCATTCCTTCCTATCTAAATACTGTAGTTGCTTCTTACTTTTCTATAGTTCATCTCACCTGCCCCTTTCCATCTATCCTCCAGAGGCTACCCCAAAACCTTGCCTCCCTGTTCACCCCCCCCATCCACTTTTTTGCGGCAACCATCTGAACTAATTGTATTATCACTAAGATTGCTACAGATATTTTAAAGTAAATTAGAAATAACTATCACTATTTTCAGGAACCAAAATAATGTGCTGAAAGCAGTTTAGTAAAATTAAAACAAAAGAAACTATTCTCAAATTAACACCCTTCATTTACATCTAATAAAATAACAGAGAACAAAGAAAGTTATGTATTTAACAGCTGCAACTATGATGCTTTGTTTAAAGTAGAATAGACAAAGGACGCAAAAATAATTTTCAAATTTGCATTGACGCACATCATACTCCTCGTTCAAGAAAAATGCATTTGTAATCATACTGTACGGGGAAATTTTAATCTTAACCTAAAACTCATCCATAACACACCAATTATACAAGCATTCCTCATTTAAGTAAAAATTCACTGCATTGTGTTTTAAATTCTTTAACTTAAAATTTAACCTTAAGGAGCTTCGTTCTTCCTAAACAGAAATTATGGGTATTTATCATCTTACTCCTCTCTGCCTTTATCTCCTGAACTTGACTCCTTGTTTGTCTAGAACTATCATAATTAGTAGATCCTTCCTACAGGCTCTGTATTTTAATCAACATTGTCCCAGTGCTGTCCACTTCAAGGGTCACTGACTTCAAGAGCTTATAGTATAAATCAGACTTGTGGACAATAGAGAGCCAAAATATGTGACACAAATAGTAAGTGCAATGGAAGAAGTTAGTAATGGTTCCCATTGAATAATGGCTCATATGTAATAGCCCTTTAAGGTTTACAAAGCACTTTTCTCAATAATTCTATCAGGTGAGGAATACAAGAATTATTAGCTCCATTTTACAGATGAGAAGACTAAAAATTAGAGGAGTTAAATAACTTGCCTATTATCATACTACTAGTAAGTATCAGAAGAAGAAATGGAATTCAAATTTTATGAAATCAATTGCCATATCTTTTTCCCCTATACCACACTGCTTCTTATGAAAGGTGGCTATAATTGTAGGCCATAATATAGGAAGTGGAACTAAAGGTACATTTATAGGTATATTTAGTCAAGTGGACAAGGCTAACATGCAGTGATGGGGAACTACTATATGTTAAAACTTATTCATAAACAGATAATGTTCAATAATAATCTTAATTATTACGAGGTTGGGAACTGAATACTAGCACAAGCAATTAATGTGGGTATTGTAACTGAATCCATCTAGTAGGTTAACAATGACATATGACATTATCCACTGGAAAAGGCTTTTAATGTGAAGGACAACGTGTAAAGCTAAGGAATGAACTTAACTCTTAGTTCTGAAGATAAAACTGTACAAGTGTTCTTCAATAAAAAATGTCTGGAAAGAGGTCTTCATGGTATATGAAAAGTACAAAAAAGAAAATTCTTGCACATCAAGTTAGCTAAGTCAAGACAGTTTCAGAAATATAGAATTTAAAATGGAGTACTATATGAGGCAGACAATTACACTCAGTTTTCATAGACCTTGCCAATGTGTCCCTGATCTAGTCCAGCTGCTTTTCTTCTTCTTTTTTTTTTTTAATCGATTGTCAAGCTGCTTTTCAATACTTATTTTTCTCTAGTGCCATTTCTACTTCCTCAGTATGGTGGCTTTGCTGTCATTGATGGAGAGAAAAGTTAGTTACAGCAGTCTTTATGAATAAAATATCCTTAAAATATTAGGAATCAATTAAAACTGAGAGATCTCATTATATATATACTACTACAAAAGAAAAATGTAATTCATAGTCCTTGCTGTGGAGAAGCTTATAAACAATGGAAGAACTATACAAGATAGTACATACTTTACATGCTAAATAGTATGACACAAAATATAAATGTATAATGTAATTTATTCAGACTGCATTCATACATATATACATATTGTATGTATAAATACGTATATTCATACTACTCAGGATTAAAAAAAAATCCAATGTGAACCATGATATGATGCCTCTTTTATGTGAGAAAAAATTTCCTCATTCTACCTTTCCCTTTCCCCTTCTCAAATGCATCCCTCTCTCTCACCCCTTCATTTTTTTTTCTTTTTTGGAGATTATCCAAATATAATTGACTCACACCTATGTTCTTTATATAGATTCCTTCTAACTGCAGTAATAATGATAAAATTCTTAAGAGTTACATGATCTTCCCATGTAGGAATGTAAACAGTTTGACTTTAGTCTTTTATGACTGATTACTCTTTCATGTTTACCTTTCTATGCTTCTCTTGGGTCTTGTGTTTGAATGCCAAATTTTCTATTTAGCCCTTGTCTTTTTGTCAGGAATGCTTGAAAGTCTTCTATTTCATTAAATATCTACTTCTCCCCCTGAAGGATTATACTCAGTTTTGCTGGATAGGTTAGTCTTGTTTGTAATCCTAGATCCTTCGCCTTCTGAAATAACATTCCAAGCCCTCTGCTTTTTTATTGTGGAAACTGCTAAATCTTGTGTGATCCTGGATTGACTCCATGAAATATTTCTTTCTAGATGCTTGCAATATTTTCTATTTGACCTGGGAACTTGGAATTTGAATATTAAACTCCTGGGAGTTTTCATTTTGAGATCTCTTTCAGTAGGTGATAGATAGATTCTTTCCATTTCTATTTTACCCTCTGGATCTAAGATGTCAGGGCAGTTTTCTGTTATAATTTCTTGAAATATGATGTCTAGGCTCTTTTTTGGATCATGGCTTTCAGGTCATTTTATTAATTCATAAATTATCTCTCCTTGATTTATTTTCTAAATCAGTTGTTTTTCCAATGAGATATTTCACATTTTCTTCTATTTTTTTCATTTTTTGGACTTTGCTTTATTGTTTCTTGAAGTCTTATGGAATCATTAGCTTCCACTTGCCCAATTCTAATTTTCAAGAATTATTTTCTTTAGTGAACTTCTGTACCTCTTTTTCCATTTGGCCAGTTCTATTTTTTAAGGTGTTATTTTCTTCAGTATTTCTTTTTGGTGACTATTTTACCAAGATATTTATTGTCCTTTCATAATTTTTTTGCACCACTCTCATTTCTTTTCTTAATTTTTCCTCTACCATTCTTAACTCTCTCTTTAACTCTCCCAAGAATTCTTGCCAACCTTGGGTCTAATTCTTGAAGGCTTTGCTTCTAGCTGTTTTCACATTGTTTTCTTCTGAGTTCATGTCAATATTCCTTGTCACCACAGTAGATTTTTATGGTCAGGTTATTTTGTTGTTGTTTGCTCATTTCTCCAGCTTATTTCTTGATTTTGAACTCTATGTTAAAGTTAGGCTCTGTCCAGGGATGTAGGTGGGTGGACATTGTCCCAAGTTTCAGGCTTTTTCATGCTGCTGTTTTCAGAGCTAGTTTTGGGGATCTGTAAGCCTTCTGTGCTTCCAAGGTGGTGTTATCTTGGAAGAGGTGTGGTCACTGCTCTTCTGGTCACTCTGTGCTCTGATCTTTACCCAGGAAGGACCCTTGCTCCCCTGAAGCTGCAAGTACTAGTGTTCTTCTTGACCTCTGTGTCTCCTGCAGCCACAAGTGCTGGTACTCCTCTTGGCTCTGAAACTGTGACCAGGGCCCTTGCTCCCTAGTGACTGATACATGCATTCCTCTCCACTCTGCAACTGCAACCCGGAACTGTTTATGGGCAAGAGTTGCCTATCAGCATCAGGTGCACCCAGTGCCAGCAAAGGGTCTCCCATAATCTCTTTCTGACCAGTTTTCTTCCCCACTTGCCATTGCTGTCACTGACGCCTCCAAAGTCCACCACTGATACTCCTGCACACAACAGGCCAGCTCCCACCCCAATGCCACAGACCTCACCTGCAGACCTCTTAATTTGCCTTGGGGTGGAAAATTTTTTCCCTCTGACTTTTGGTTGGCTCTGACACTCCAAAATTTGATTTGAGGCACTATTTTAAAGTTGTTAGGAGAGGAATGTTGGGGGAGTTCAGCGCTGGATCCCAGCCTGTACTCCTTCATTTTCTGTATATAGAAATTTTATAAGAATCACTTCACATGCTTGAGGACATCCTTCAGGAGTATTAGTAAGGAAAAGACAGGAGTTCACAATATTCCACAGTGGACCACAGCCATACCATCGTCACACAACACATTGAAAGACATACAGAATATACAATTTACTATGCTTGCTGATTATTTTTTTAAAAATTAATTTAACAGGCTGAGGGGCGGAGCCAAGATGGCAGAGTGAAAGCAGTGACTTGCTTGAGCTCTCCCCCCAAACCCCTCCAAATACCTATCAAAAATGGCTTTAAACAAATTCTAAAGCAGCAGAACCCACAAAAAAACAGAGTTAAAACAAATTTCCAGCCCAAGACAACCTGGATGGCTGATGAGAAAGGTCTATCGCGCCTGGCTGGGAGAGGAGCGCAGTTCAGCGCAGGTGCAGCAGGCCTCAGAGGACTGAACTGCGAGCAGCTGTGGCGGTTTCCAGACTTCTTAACCCACAAACTCCAAAGACAACTTAGAAGGTCAGTGGGAAAAGTCTGTGAGTGCGGTAAAAGAAGAAGCTAGGTCTTAGCTGCAAGTCCCAAGCCCGGGCCGTGGCTGTTTCCTGAGCTTCTGGCCCACAGACTGAGGGGGAATCAAGTGGCTGATCTGAGGGGGATTGCAAGGATCTCTTTGCCAGTGCTGAGGCAGGAATCTCTTGCTTTGCCCGTGCTTGGATCTGGGTCACAGTTCTCAGGGGCGGTCCTGGGGCAAGGAGGAGCGCTGGTGTGGTGAAGCTTGTTGTGGCAGTGGAGAGAAAAGACCTCTCCCCTTATCATAGCACCTTGGAAGAACTGAAAATTTTCAGGTCCCTAGAAGTATCTCTGAAAACAGCTGTACAAACCCCCGAAGCTTGGGACAGTACATTCTCCACATTGGAAACAGACTCTTACCTCAACAAAGAGTTTAAAACTCAAGTAACTGGTTGGGATCATGAGCAAGCAGCGCAAAAAGAGTCAGACTATATTATCTTACTTTAGTGACAAAGAAGATCAAAACATACAACCAGAAGAAGAAAACAAAGTCAAAGCTCCTACATCCAAAACTTCCAAGAAGAACATGAATCAGTCCCAGGCCTTGGAAAAGCTCAAAAGGAATTTTGAGAAGCAAAGGAAAAACTGGGAAGAGAAATGAGAGTGATGCAAGAAAACCATGAAAAGCAAGTTAACAGCTTGCTAAAGGAAACCCCAAAAAATACTGAAGAAAATAACACCTTAAAAAATAGCCTAACCCAAATGGCTAAAGAGGTCCAAAAAGGCAATGACAAGAACACCCTAAAAAGCAAAATTGGACAAATAGAACAGGAAGTCCAAAAGCTTACTGAAGAAAATACTTCCTTAAAAATTAGAATAGAGCAATTGGAAGCTAGTGACTTTATGAGAAATCAAGACACTGTAAAACAAAACCAAAAGAATGAAAAATTAGAAAACAATGTGAAATATCTCATTGGAAAAACAAATGATTCAGGAGAGATCATTTAAAAATTATTGGACTATCTATAAACTCCTACAAATATTGTAAAAACATTGGAAAAACAACTGACGTGGAAAATAGGTCCAGGAGAGATAATTTAAAAATTATTGGACTATCTGAAAGCCATGATCAAAAAAAGAACCTAGACATCATCTTTCAAGAAATTATCAAGGAAAACTGCCCTGATATTTTAAAACCAGAGGGCAAAATAGAAATTGAAAGAATTCACTGATCTCCTCCTGAAAGAGATCCCCAAAGGAAAACTCTTTGAAATATTGTAGCCAGATTCCAGAGATCAAGGTCAAGGAGAAAATATTGCAAGCAGCCAGAAAGAAACAATTCCAGTATTGTGGAAACACAATCAGGATAACACAAGATTTAGCAGCTTCTACATTAAGGGACCACAGGGCATGGAATATAATATTCCAGAGGGAAAGGAGATAGGATTACAACCAAGAATCACCTACCCAGCAAAACTGAGTATAATTTTTCAGGGGAAAAAATGGACATTCAGTGAAAGAGAGGACTTTCAAGCATTCTTGATGAAAAGATCAGAGCTGAATAGAAAATTTGACTTTCCAGTAACAGACTCAAGTGGAACATGAAGAGGTAAACAGGAAAGAGAAATCAAAGAGACTTATTAAGGTTGAACTGTTTACATTCCTGAATGGAAAGATGAAATTTGTAACTCATGTGACCTTTGTCAGTATTACGGTAGTTGGAGGGAAAAAATTATATGTATATGTATATAGATAGATAGATAGATAGATAGATAGATAGATAGATAGATAGATAGATGGATGGATGGATGGATGGATAGATAGAGGGCACAAGATGAGTTGAAGATGAAGGGGTCATATCTGGAGAATAAAATTAAGGGGTGAGAGAGGATTACACTAGAAGGAGAAAGGGAAAGGTAGAATGGGGTAAATTATCTCACAAAAAAAACAGAAAAGGGTCTTACAGTGGAGGGGAAATGGGGGAAGGTGAGAGGGAATGAGTGAATCTTATTCTCATAGAATTTGACTTAAGGAGGGAATAACATACACACTCAATTGAATATGGAACTCTGTCTTACCCTACAGGAAAATAGGAGGGGAAAGGGACAGGAGAGTAGGGGGATGATAGAGAGGAGGGCAGACTGGGAAAGGGGGTAATCAGAATCAAATACTTCTGAGGAGTGACAGGGTCAAAAGAAAAGAATAGAATAAATGGGGGGGGCAGGATAGGATTAAGGGAAATAGAGTTAGTTTTTCACAGCATGTCTACTATGGAAGTGTTTTGCATGACTGCACATGTATAACCTATATTGAGTTGCTTGCCTTTTCAATAAGGGTGGGTGGGGAGGGAGGAAGGGAGAAAATTTGGAACCCAAAGTTTTAAAAACACATGTTTAAAAAAATGTTTTCACATGCAACTGGGAAATAAGAAATACAGGAAATGGGGTACAGAAATCTATCCTGCCCTACAGGAAAATAGAAGGGAAAGGGGGGTAGAGATAGCAGGGAAAGCAGACTAGGGGAAGGGGTATTCAGAATGCATGCCATCTTGGGGTGGGAGGAGGGGTGAGATGGGGTGAAAATTTGGAACTCAAAATCTTGTGGAAGTAAATGTTGAAAACTAAAAATTAAAAAAAAAAGAATTAAAAAAAATTAATTTAACAGAGCAAAATGCTGCTTTAAAAAAGACATTCTTCACAGTCAATATTTCAGAGTAATTCAAGAAACAACAGATAAACCTCATTAATGATATTCTGATCATAAGCATCACGTGAGATATAAAACTTCAAGATTATTAGAGATGAAACAGCTCTTAAGAGTAAATTTGAAAATATGAGCCTGAAGATAATCAGAGAAGTTAGGCCAATTCAAGAGTTACCCTACAAAAAAGACATGAGGTCCAGGCATAATCACAAGAAAACTGTATCAATATTTTAAGCAATTAACTCTTATTATTATGCAGAATGTTTCAAAACATGCTGATCATACATAGACTACTCACCTTATTTTATAAGGCAAATATGGTTTTGATGCTTAAATTCAATGAAAACAAAACCAAGATAACCAAATTACTAATTTAACAAAAAATACTAAATAAAGTATTCACATAGAATATAGCAATACACCTCCAAAAATTATCCACCACATGCCAAGGCAAGATTTATAAATAACATCAAGGGTGGTCTAATACCAGGAAAACAATATAATAAATTCTAATATTGTAAGAAAAATTGAAGACTACATGATATACTAGACACAGAGAAAGTTTTTCACGAAATGCACAACTCATTTGTTTTAATAAATCTTTCCTTAATACAATAAAAAGTATACATTTTTGAAACCATAAACTAATATTACATGAAACACTTGAAGTATTCTCATTAAGACCTTTATTTCTTCATTTTGACATTGTTTTGGAAGTTTTATCAAGAGTAATTATGTACGAAAAAGTACTGGCAACCAATAAGCCAAAAAATAGATATCTATGTAGATGACAAGACTGCATAACTGGAAAACTGTAGATAGGCAAGAAAAAAGTTAAGAGATAATAAATAACTTTGGAGAAGTAAGTAGCACAGAAAATAAATCCACAAGAAGTCATTTGCATTTCTATACACCACCACCAAGAGCAATATCCTTCACAAAAACCACAAAATGTATTTTTGGGAATTAGCTTCTATACAAAGAACTTTAAAATGATTTTGATAAAATTTAAGGAAATACTGAAAAAATGAGAGAGATGTTTAGGTTAACACGGCATTGTTAAGCTTTTATTATGTGCCAGGTACTGTGCTATGCTCTGAGGATATAAACATAAACAAATAAAGAGTCTGTGGCTAGGCTACATAGTAGAGGCCTGGGCCCTGGCAAAACAGGGCAAAATTACTTCTTACGGTTGGGTTTCAAACAAATGATAATATTTCCCCAAACAAATTTACAGATTTAAAACACTATCAATAAAAATACCAACAGGCTCCATTTCATGGAGTTAGATAAAATAATAACAATCTGATTTCAAAATACACTATAAAAAATTTTTTTAATCTGGTACTAGAAAAAGAATGTGAAACTAAAATAGTATGAGAGAATAGAAAACCAAAAAACAAAATAAGTTGGTGGTTTAACAAAAACAAAAACAGAATGGAATCAATATTAAATGAAAACTTTAGAAACATAATTCACTACATGAAAGAGGGAAAAAAAAAAAAACTTAGGGATTCATACTTACACATATGGTAGCTAGATGACATGGCGGATAGAGCGCCAGGCCTGGAATCAGGAAGGCTCATCTTCCTGAGTTCAACTCTGGCCTCAGACACTTATTAGCTATGTGACTCTGGGGAAGTCACTTAATCCTGCTTGCCTCAGTTCCTCATCTGTAAAATGAGCTGGATAAGAAGATGGAAAACCACTCTATTATCTTTGCCAAGAAAACTCCAAATGGGTTCTCAGAGATATGACTCAAACAAATGAACAACTCACATATCATAGTACAACAAAGATTTATTAGATCAGTAATATAAAGGTTTTTTTTCAAAATAATATAAAGCCAGATAACATGTTTTTCTTCAATACAAAGAAGAACATTTTTATCAATAAAGAAAAAGAAATTACTGAAAATTTTAAAAATCAAAGAGTTTGATCATACTTTGATACTTCATTGAAGCTATGAGCTCATCAGCATGGATATTCCCTCCAATGATGCAAGTCGCAAGTCACAATTCACTAATGCTTTTTTTATTGTAGGCTAACACATCTTATCCACATCCTAGCCTCGAGAATCTTTCAAAAGGGATTCACCCAGTGATACTGCTGGTTATCAATAGAGTATAGAGTTAAAAATTGTCACTTGACCTGGCTACATGATCCTCCTTTTTTTCCAGTCACATACTTGGATATCTTTTATGCTATTTTTATGCAAATCATCCTTTGTAATATGCTACAACCTACTCAAATCCACCATAACTTTCTTTGTTGTCCTTCAAGTGACCTGCAACTTTAAATTTTTGGAGCTGAGGTATTTTCCATGTTTGAAAGCTATCTAGCAACATCAGAATAATACTGGTTTTTAAAAAAATAGATCTCTGTTAAAGAGATAAACTTGCAAATTCTCTCAAATACAACTTCTCAGATGTACTCTTCTTCAATTCAATTCTGTGTCTAATTTACTGTCCATACACCATCTATATGGTCCGTCATGCATACATATACATATCACATAAACACTGATCAACTACCTCTCTAGGCTGTAAATCTAATCGCCCATCAAAAATCTGGTCAATAGGCAGTTTTTATCCAGTTGGTTTTTGCTCTGTAGATAGTTAGGCTATCACCTGAATGATCACAGATCTTAATAAATAGCTAGCATTTATATAGTGCCTACTAATGTGCCAGGCACTGTGCTAAGCACTTTACAATTATTATCTCATTTGATCCTAATAACAAACCTGGGAGACAAGTACTAATACTATCCTCATTTTATAGTTGAGGAAAATGAGGCAGGCAGAAGTTAAGTGACCTTCCCAGGGTCACACAGCTAGTAAGTTTCTGAGGTCCTATTTGAATTCAGTTCTTCTTGACTCCTGGCCCAGCACTCTATCCACTGCACCACTCAGCCGCCTCTAGATATTATTAGAGGATCTGACATTATTTAGTGATGATTGAGGCAATTAAGCACAATATCACCCACAGACAGGCTATCTTGAGGACCTTAAGATATATCTATAAGGAATCTTCCATTTGGCTTCTATCTTAGGAATATTCTATGACATAGTAAACTCCTTTGATGATTATACATCTCTTTTTTAATGCCTTGTTTGACATTTATGATCTAAAGGCCACAGAAGTTTTCTGTTACCATATCATCTTTGTATGAGAGCCACCTTGTTAAAGAGCGTCTAAAGAGGCATTTTACTCTTCCAAACCAAATGGTTTTTTGTACAGCACAGTGAGATACTGTGTTCCCTGAACCTTTCAGTTAATTGTTTGACTATAAAGATGTGGTTTGCTATAGAAAAATCATTCAAAAAAGTGTGCCTGCTTTCTTTTCATATTTTCATAATAATATACACTTCAACACATATAGATTAGTCTCAAAAGATTTTGGAGAAATGGAAAAGTAGTCTTAGGTGTCAGTAGTTATTGGAAAAAGTCCATTTTTTGGTAGTAATAATGCCATTTTCCCCAACTAATTGTTATCTTCATCTTTAAAAGACATTAAAAAATAAATCCTTCACGTCCTCCTCTTAAGTTGTGTTGCCTCCCACACAGACTTCCCTTGTGGGTTTGATGTACAAGGACAAAAAGGGTTTTGTTTTGTTGTGTTTTTTTACAACAAAAAAGCAGCATCTTTTAAATGAAAATAAAACAGGTTGGGAAAAAATATCTGCAGCAAATTATTTAGATTATAACACATTCCCCAATGAAGTCAAAATACTTCAATATAAAATTTAGAAGAAATACAAACTATTAATAACCCCATGAAAAGATACCACATTTCCTCTCAACCAGAAATGTAAATCAAGACAATCTTAAGTTACCACTTTAGATCTAGTATAATGGCAAAAAAAAACCCCAAAATGATGGAAGAACTCAATTTTGGTGGGACAACAGGGAAACAGAAGCTCTGATACATTGCTGTTTGGTTGTAGACAGGCACCAAAAATTCAAAGAACAATATTACAATATACAACATGAATCAAAAACTGATCATTCCTCTTATCACTGCAACATTATTAGGAAGGATCTTATCTCAAAAACACTGTATATGCACAAAAAATATTTAAAGGCATTGTTTGTAATGGCAGAAAATTGCAAACAATCAGTATGCCCTACGATTGGAAAAAATGGCTGAATAAATTATAGTAAATTAGTATAATGGAGGATAAAAAAAAAATAAACCCACACCTCAGTTTTATTGGTTCTCCTCCTACCTATCTGACTGTCCCTTCTCAGTCTCCATGGCTGGATCTTCATCCAGGTGAGGTCCATTCAAAGTTGATGTCCCCCAGGATACTGTCTGGAGCCTTCTTCTCTCTCTCTAGTTTCACTTAGAGATCTCATCAGCTCTCATGAATTCAATTATCTCTATGTTAATGATTCTTAGATCTACCTAACCAGTCCTAATTTCTCTCTTAACCTCCATACTCACATCTCCAATTATCTATTAGACATCTATCTCAAACTGGATGTTGGATACACATCTTAAATATCAACACATGCCAAAAACTGAACTCATTCTCTTTCCCCCTAAATCCCTTTTACTTCCAAACTTCCCTATTACTGCCCAGGACACCACCATTCTACCTAGTCACCCAGGGTAGTAACCTGGCTGTCATCTTCAAATCCTCACTCTCTCACCTCCACGTCCAATCTGTTGCCAAGACATATCAACATTGCCTTTGTAATCTTTCTCATATATGCTCCTTTCTCTCCTCTGACACTGTCATCTCCCTGGTGCAGTCTCTCATCACTACATGCCTAGACCATACCAACAGCCTGCTGGTTAGTCTTCCTGCCTCAAGTCTCTTACCACTCCAGGCCATCCTTTTACTTAGCTGTCAAAGAGATCTTCCTAAAGTGCAAATCTGACCACAACACCCCTTAACCAATAAACTCCAGTGGCTCCCTATTGTTCCTAGGATCAAATACAAAATCCCCTATTTGACACTCAAAGTCCTTCACAACCTTGTCCCCTCCCACCTTTCTAATCCCTATACCTTACTTTCTACCTAACCAACATACAAACTCTGCAATCCAGTGACACTGGCCTCTGCACAAGACACTCCATCTCCTGACTCTGCATATTTTCACTGCTGTTCCCTAAGTCTGGAATGTTCTCCCTCCTTATCTCCTCCTCCTGCCTTCCTTAAATTCCCAACTAAAATCCCACCTTCTACAAGAAGCTTTTCCTGATTTCCCCTTAAAGCTGGTACTTTCCCTTTGTTGATTGTCCCCAACTTATCCTTTATATATCTTGTTTGTACATAGTTGTTTTCCTTCTGTCTCCTCCATCAGACTGTGGAAATCCTTGGACATAAGGATTTTTTTTGCCTCTTTTTTTTTTTTGCATCACCAGTGTTTAGCACCATGCCTGGAACATAGTAGGCAACTAATAAATACTTAGTAATTGAATGACTGACAGAGAGTTTATAACTGTGAAATCCCAGGTCCAGTCATTATCTCTCTCCATCATAGATGAAACAGGAAAACAAATTTTCAGCTACATAAAAGGGCAGTTCACAGATTCTCCTCTGAGAGGTAAAAGAAAAAAAAAACTTGGGGCATTAAATTCTATCCTGTAATTGAGAGGGTAAAAAAAACAAAAACAAAAACAAACAAACCAACAAAAAAACTTAGGAGGAATTAGTTCCATCCTGTGAGGGCAAAAAGAAACATTTGATGGAATATTTTCACCTTTGGGTATTTATGAAATGAATGTAATCAAAAAGAACACCAGGAAGATAATTACAGCTTATATGTCAACATCTGTTCTAGAAGACAAAGTAAAGAAATTCTAGAAAGAACCTGACAATTTTCTTGAAACCAAGCAAACACGGGCAAAAGTGGACACCCTCAAAAAGAGAGAATAAGAAAAATACAGTTTAGGTGTTTAAGAAAGCAATTAGAGGCTTAGAGATTACTCAGAAGTCTAATGTTGATATGCAAATGAAGGCTTTCTTTTTTTTTTTGGTTACACAATGGGGTTAAGTGACTTGCCCAGGGTCACACAGCTAGTTAAGTGTTATGTGTCTGAGGCCACATCTGAACTCAGGTCCTCCTGAATCCAGGGTCAAAGCTGTAATCCACTGCACCACCTAGCTGCCCCAAATGAAGGTTTTCTTCAAAAAGAGTGAAAAGCTAAGGAAAACTGAAAAATCACACCAAAAAAAATATAAAATTGAATATATCTTAAGAGACAGGAAATCAATGGTTGCAACACAGGATTTATTTCAGAATCAGTTGTTTGCAGATTAATTTCAAGAACAATAAAAATATCAAATTAGAAGAAAAACCAAAGATAAGACAACATGATAGGTAATTAAAGAAGCCTTTTAAAACAAACCAGGAGAGAGCTGTTGATTCTGAAAACGAGAAATGGATAGGCTCAAGTTCTTAAAATCTAGCTCCCAGGTGCTCAGATTCCTTAAGAGTCTGGTTAGTATGGGGGATGTTCTAATAAACCTTGTCTCTGGCTGAAGAAAAAAAAACCGGATAAAAGAAAAAGCATTGATTATTACCTTTTCTTAGAGAAGTTTAGCTGCCACAATGAATATAAACAAACAAACAAAAAAAAAGCACAGAAACTATGTTGGAAAGTAAGTATTTCCTTACCAATAGAAAGAATTAGTGAAGGGCAATACCAGTATAAAAGTATGAGCTTTTTTTTTCTTTCTGCAAACCATGAGAGGAGAGTAACACAAAAATTACAAGCAATAGTAACACCACAAAAAATAGTAATTGGTAGGAAGAAAAATAAGACTATGGAAAGTGTATCATAAAACTCATTTTATCCAGGATCATCCCAAGAGCTGATGAAGAATGGATATTAGAACTGAAGAAAAACACCAAAGAAGTACAATAGAACAATTCTGCCATTGTTTCTGCAGTGATCCAGTCTCATCCTTGATAATGGTATTACTATATTTGAACTCTTCATTATTTCGGTATCAATTCTAATTCATAAAAGTGACTATGCAAATAAGATAAAGTCAGCAATTGTGGCTAGACCTCTCTAAAAGCTTACAGATAGTCTTTGCTGAAAGCAACACAATTTTAAAGGCACAAACACATATGTCTGCTTTCCCATCTCTATAAAGCTGTTATGAGAACCATCTAATTATGCAGGGTTTATCCTTGATGAAAACATGAGAAGGGAACTGGCAGTCTCTTTCAAAGTCTATTTTCTATAGCATCTTTAGAGTCATTATCTAAAAGGGATAGAGAATACCACGTCTGGCTGTGTTTATTATTTTGCAGAAGCACAGAATTTCCAAGTTGGAAGGTACAATCAATGGTCACCTAATTTAATCTGTTCCCAAAAGGGAATTCTTAAACAACATTCCCAACAAGTGGTTATGCAGCTTTTGCTTGAAAGGCCACCAATGCAAGCTATCTCACAAAGCAACACCTAAGACAACCATTTGTCGATTACAAACAGCGAGTATAGCAACAATCTTAAAAGCTGCCATCAAATAGTGTTTCCGTTTGACAAATACAGTGTTTCATTATTTGTTAGCAGGCTAAAATGATATTAATTTCATAATAGATATAATAACGAAGATAACAACAAATCAACAATCCTCTGGAGCAGGGGTGTCAAATTCAAATAGAAATGGAGGCCACTAATCAGAACATTAAGAATCCAAGCTGGCTGTATATAGACACAGTTTTAAAATGAAAAGGAGTGTTATGTAACTACAAAGGAGTTCTCAGTAATAATTTAGCCAAAGAGCCTTTTGAACTTTGGTATGAAGACTCTATAGTTGCAAAAAAAATACAGGCAGATTTCAAGTATATAGCATACTTGCAGAGTTCAGCTTTGCCCTGGTCCAATTTATTACAATTATGAACTTTCTCTTGTGCTTTACACAGGTTGACTTCTTAGTAAGCTAAATATTCTCTTAGCCTCTATCTTTAAGGAGCATTTTCTTGCTATTTATTCAGTCAATCCCAAGAGTCAGGCTAACACTGCTCTCCTTTGACAACCCAAGCTTGCTATCCTATTTTCACCACACCCTAGGGTCAGAATCTCCATAATTAGACACTCTTTAATCCTACGATATTTTTTTAAAATGGGTACTCATGTTCTTTTGAAGTTTCATCTTTATCTTTGTATCCTTAGTGTCTAATAAATACTTGTTAAATGAAGGGAAAAAATATTTAAGATACCTTTAATAATACTTTTCATTATTAGCACCCTTTTCTTTTTCTAAATACTGATATCTTTTTTAGATCACATTTCCTTCTGAATCTCTCATCTCCTCACCTCCTAGGGAGCCATCCTTTATAATAAGGAATAAGATGGAGGAAAAAAAAAGTTCAGCAAAATCAATCAGCACACTGAAAAGGTCCAACATGACATGCAATGTTCCAATTGTTTTGTTGTTTTTGTTCAACTTATATTATTGTAGTCATCATGTATATTGTTTTCCTGGCTCTGCTTACTTCATTTTTATCACTTCATGTAAGTCTTCCCATGTTTTGTTTTCATGTTCATCATTTCTTAGAGTACAACAATTTGTTTTGGGGTTTAAGTAGCTTTCTTTTTTTGTCAATGATGTCCTTGGAGTATGTGCCTAACAGTGACTATCTGAGTAAGAGAGTATGGAGAGTTTAGGCACTTAATTTGCATAATTGAAAGGTACTTTCCAGAATGGCTGTACCATTTCTGAGCCTTATCAACAATGAAAAGTATACCTTTTATCCATATTTCCTCCCCAAACTGATTATTTCTTTATTTTTTTCATCTTAACAATTTGCTGGGTGTGAAATGAAACTTCAAGGTTATTTTGATTTACATTTCTCTTACGATTAGCAATCTGGAACTCTCTTTCACAAGAATACACTCTGATAGTTAAAAATACACAATTCTGTTCAGATAACCATTCATTCATATTCTTTGACCATTTATCTATTTGAGAGAATGTCTTCTGGTCTCATAAATATTTTCAGATGTGTATATATCTTTGTTATCAGATATTTGTAAGAGATATTTGATAGTTATTTTTTCCCACAGTTGACCATTTCCCTCCTTATCCTATATGCATTTTTTGAGACAAAAAACAAACAAAAAATGGGGAGGGAGGGTCCAATTTCATCAAGTAATCAAAATGATTTATTTTGTTTTTTAATTACTTCTATCTTTTATCTTGTTAAAAAAAAGTCACTATCTACTCATAGCTAGGAAATGTGTGTCATCTAATTCTCTTCTTTTTTCAAGGTATGATCTTTAATTCAAGTCATAAATCCATTTTGAATCTGTGTCATATGGCAAAAGATATTGCCTAAACTTAATTTCTTTCAGGCTGCTTTCCATTTTTCCAAGTAGTTTTTAATCAAACACGGAATTCTTTCCCAGATAATTTAAGTTTGGGGTTTACTCACTAGAATACCAGGTTCAGCTATTTCTGATTTTTCCTCCAGCTTTTAAAGTTGTTCTTTATTTCCTTGAGGACCATTTTGTGATTGAATATTCAGATACTGGGTGGTGTTTTGGTAAATGGACTTTCAAGAATTTTATGCATTTGGCAGTTATTTTGATTGGGACTTCCATTTCTATTAGTGCCTCCTTGATTTTGTTATATGGATGATTTATTAAGAACTTACTTTGCCAAGAGCTAGAGAGACAAATAGAAAAGGCCCTGTTCTCAAGGAGCTCACATTCTAATAGGAGTGGGGGGTGGGGGAAGAAAACACATATGGAAGGCTTCAGCTCCAAGTCAGATGGAAAAGTCCTTTAGGGTACTATAGCAAAGCTGATGTTAATACCTCTTCCCTGCCATTATTTAATGTTACTACTCCCACTGCTCCTGGATAGAGGGTCTAGAGTCCTTCACTATTCCCACCAGAGTCTGAGTTTGTGAAGGAAATGGTGATGGCTCAACTGGCATGGTACATGCTGCCTCTTATTTATATAAAAATACTGTTTATTTCTGTGGGTTTATATTGTGGTCTGAAACTGCTGAAGCTATTCTCTCAATTAGATTCTTTGTTGCTTTCCCCAGAATTTTCTAATTAAAGCATTATGTCATCAGCAAATACTGTCAACTTTTCTTGCTGAACATTACAAATTTAATTTCTTTCATTTATTGCTAGCATTCTGGAACTATGTCCAAGAAAAGTGGGAAAAGAGGGAATCCTTGGTTTATTCCTGTATTTATAAGAAAAGGTTCTAGTGTCTTCCTGTTCTAGATAACCATTATTTTTAGCACTGGATACTTTTTATCTATTTTATTTTTTTTTTTAAAAAGATCCCTCTATAGTTATACTTTGTTAGGTTTGGAGCACAAATAAGTGTTAAACTTTGTCAAAGGCTTTTTCTCATTCTATTAATTTTTTTTTAATGTTTCTGTTTTTAATATTGCTTGCTTTCTCAATGTTGAACCATTAATTGCTGTATTCTTTTTCACAGGATTTTATTTTCAAATTTTCAATCAATATTCAGGAATGATATTGGTCTATAGTTCTCCATTATCTTTCTGTGGTTTAGGTATTAGGGCTTTATTTATCATATAAAAAGAGCATGGTAATATAAGAATTGTCCATTCTTCAAGTTTGACAGAATCCTCGTGAAAATTCACCTTAGTAAATTTCCTTTGGTAGTTCCTTCACAACCAAGTCTATTCCTTTTTCTAATATTAGATTATAAGGTCTCTATTTGGTGTTGTTAGTTTGGATAGCTTCTATTTTTTAGAGTAATCAGTTTTGTTGGCACATAACTATCCATAGTAAGATTCTAATTATTAAAAAAATTTCTGGTTTTGTTGTGATTTCACTTTTTTCATTTATTTTGTTAACCTGATTTTTTTTACCTTCTATTTTTAATTAGGTAGACTAATTATTTTTCAGTTTTGTTAGCCTTTTCAAAAATTATTTTTTGGCCTTTTTTATCAGCTCTATCTTGGTCTTCAACTAATAAATTAAATGATTTTCATCTAATTCTCTAATTTTCAAAATGTCCTCTTTTGTGCTCATTTAGGATTTGATGACATTCTAATTGTTAAATGCATCTTTGACACATTATTCCCCTCTTTTAGTATGTTCTCCAATCATTGTCTTTCACAATTATTGTTCCCATGATACATTCTTTCATCCACTCCTTACTTAGGATTTCATTAAGTCTTCAGTCAGGGCTATCTTTTATTTAGGCTCTTAGAATAAATGCATTTATTGTATTGTCATCTGTAATGGCTCCTTAGTATTTCTGCCTCTTCACGTTTATTTGCAATTTCTCTGTGCCCTAATACATGGTCTGATTTTTTTTTGGGGGGGGGGCCCCTAGGCAATGGGGTTGACTTCCCCAGGATCACATATCTAGTAAGTGTCAAGTGTCTGAGGCCTGATTTGAACTCAGGTCTTCTTGACTCCAGGGCCGGTGCTCTATCTACAGAGTCACCTAGCTGCCCCTAAAGTCTGATTTTGTAAAGATTCCAAGTGCTGCTAAGATTTTGTGTATTCCTCAACAGTACCATTCAGAAGGTACTATAAATCTTTTAGTTTTAATTCTTTAACAGTTTGTTCAATTTTATATTTTTCCTTTTTTCTTTCTTTTAGATTTGTTCAACTCTGTAAGAGAAACCCTCACATCTTCTCTTATTGCATTGCTATGACATTTTGCAATTCAGTTCATCTTTCTTTCATGAATTTAGATGTTATGCCTTCTGGAGAATATAAGTACAACATTTTATTGGCCTATTGTCTATGTTTCCTTTCCATGTAATGTAATTTCTTTAGCTGTTAATAAAATATAATTTCATTTTTGCTTTATCTGATACCATGATTTACAACTCCTACTTTTTTGGACTTACCTTATGCACAGTAAATTTTGTTTCAGCTTCTCATCAATCCTATGCAAGTCTTTGTTTTTTTAGATGTGTTTCTTATAAGCAATAAATTGTACAGTTTTGTTTTCTTATCCACTCTGCCACTTGTCTTCTATCTCTCCTACCTTTTGTGGCTAAATTCCTTCAATTAGTTCTTCATATTCTCTTCTAAATTCTCTGCCATCTATCTTCCAACCTCATCATCCACCTGGGCCTGCTTCTCCAAAATTACCAATGATCTCTTATTTGCACAAACTAATGGCCGTTGTTCAATGTGAATCCTTTTTTAACCTCTCTGTAGCATTTGCCACTGTCGATCACCTTCTCCTGTATACTCTCTCCTCTTTAGTTTTTTGAGACATTGTTTTCCTCCTGTTCTCCCCTCCATCTTTCTGACCCCTCCTTTTCTGTCTCCTTTGCTGATTTATCATCTGTGTCATGCCCACTAACCTTTTGGACATCTCAAACTGGATGTCTTTGAGGCATCTCAAACTCATAATATCTAAACCAAAACAGAATGTATTACCTCTTCTCAAAAAAACTCTTTTCTTCTGAACATTCTTAATACTCTAAAGGGCACCATAATCTTCCCAGTCACCCAAGCTCACAGAGTCTTGTTCTCACTCACACCACATATCTCTTGCCAAATCCCATCATTTCTACATTCAGAACATCTCTTATACGTGTCCCCTTCTCTCCACTCAGAAAGTCACAACTCTAGTTCAGGCCCTCATCCCCTCTCACCTAGCCTATGGCAATGGCTTACTAACTGGTCTTCCTGGCTCATGTTTTTTCTCCACACCAATCCCAAGCCAACCCCTCTACTCAGCTGCTAAGATGATTTTCCAAAAGTATAAGTCTAACCATGACACTTCCCTCACCATACCACTCAATGAGCTCCAGTGGTTCCCTATTACCCCTAGTATGGAACAGAAACTCCTTTGTTTGCCATTTAAAGCTCTTCATTATCTGGCACTGTCCAAACTTTCAACACATGTTTGTTTATACCACATCCTATGCCTAGAATGTCCTCCTCACAATCTCTGCCTGTTAAAATCATATCTATCCTTCAAGGTCTAACCCATCTTTCATTGTCCAGCTGATGTTGATGGGGCAAGCAAGCTGGCCTAGCTGAAGAAGCAAAGAGAGGAAACAGAATCTGCCAGACAGGAAGAAACCATCTCCACCTCAACTACCACCTCTCCTTGTATTGTAGTGATGATATCCCAAGACCCAGAGCCCAAGAGCCCCAGGAAGTGAGGCGTTCCCCAGATCACAGATCTTGATTCCCGCAAAGTACCCACAGCAAATATCTAGGGGAAAACCCTGGTGTAAAAGAGGTCTATACTGCTACTAGTATCACCACTCCTGACCAACGACCACTGACAGGTAAGCCCCAAGAGTAGTAGCCCCCCAAACTATCAATCCTATAGATCTGGTCCCTAAAGCCATGATCCAGAGAAGCAACAACCCTTGTGGAGATATCACTTGGTAACTTCTCCAATGAGATACTTCATATTGTCTTCTATTTTTTCATTCTTTTTGTTTTGTTTTATAATTTCTTGACTTCTCATAAAGTCACTAGCTTTCCATTGCTCTATTCTAATTTTTAAGGAAGTATTTTCTTCAGTGAGCTTTTGGACCTCCTTTTCCATCTGGCCAATTCTGCTTTTTAAAGCATTCTTCTCCTCATTGGCTTTTTGAACCTCTTTTGCCATTTGAGTTAGGCTATTAGGTGATATTTTCTTCAGTATTTTTTTGGGTCTCCTTTAGCAAGTCATTGGCTTGTTTTTCATGATTTTCTTGCATTACTCTCATTTCTCTTCCCAATTTTTCTTCTACTTCTCTTACTTGCTTTTCAAAAATCCATTTTGGGCTCTTCCATGGCCTGGGACTGATTCATATTTTTCTTGGAGGCTTTGGATGTAGGAGCTCTGACTTTGTTGTTTATGTTTTGATCTTATCACCAAAGAAAGATTCTGTGGTCTGACTTTTTTTGCATTGTTTGTTCATGTTCCCAGTCAATTATTTCACTTGTAGACTCTTTGTTAATGTAGAGGTCTGCTTCCAATGTGGAGAATGTATTGTCCCAAGCTTCAGGGGTTTTGTGCAGCTGTTTTCAGAGATATTTCTAGGAACCTGTAAATTTTCAGTTCTTCTAAGGTGGTATGATCTAAGGAGAAGTGTTTACTATTCTCCTGGCTTGGCCTTTGCTCTTCATCTTCCTTGTCTACAAACAAAGATTCTATGGTCTGACTTTTTTTTGCGAGGTTTGCTTGTGATCCCAGCCAATTACTTGAGTTATAAACTCTTTGTTAAGGTAGGGGTTTGCATCCAGTAGGGTAAATCTGACAGGCATTTCCCATTGACCTTCCAAGCTGTCTTTGAAGTTTGGGGGTTGATAAGTCTGGAAACTGCCAAAGTTGCCCATGATTCAGTTCCCTGAGGCCTGGTCACCACCTGTGCAGCCCACAGTGAACTGTGCTCCTCTCCCAGCCTGGCACAACAGACCTTCCCCATCAACCATCCAGGGTGTCTTGTGTTGAAAATGTTTCACTCTGTCTTTTTGTGGGTTCTCCTGCTGTAGAATTTATTTAGAGCCATCTTTTCCAGGTATTTGGAGGGGTTTCGGCGGGGGGGGGGCTCAAGCAAGTCACTGCTTTTACTCTGCCATCTTGGCTCTGCCCCTGACCTGGTAACTTCTCCACTGTGCCAAGTGACCCCTCAGCTCGTTAGCTAGAGAGGAGGCATTGACTTCTCTATTTATATCCCCAGCCTAGCACAATGCTTTGCACATAGTAAGAGTTTAACAACTATCTGACTCCTGACAATTTTCACTAGGTTTCCCCAAGCCTCAAACTCTCTTTCCTCAACTGTTTCCGGGCTTCTTTCAAACCTCAGCCTCTGAAGCTGAGATGTAACAAAGTATGGCTCAATTCTCTGTTGCTTGTGCTAATTTTGGCCTAACAATTAACACCAAGAAAATACAGGTTCTCCACCAGCAAACACCACACCACCCATATGTGGAATCATCAATTACAGCAAATGGAGAACTTTTGAATATTGTGGGTAAGTTCACTTACCTTGGCAGTATACTTTCCAGGTATGTACACAGATGATGAGGTTGACACACGCACTGTCAGAGCTAGCTCGTGTTTGGGAGGCTCCAAAAGAAAGTGTAGGAGATAAGAGGTATTAGACTGACTACCAAACTGAAAGTCTACAGAACACCGTAATGACCCCATTGTTGTATGCCTGTGAAACCTGGACAATATACCAGCACTACGCCAGGAAACTGAACCACTTCCATCTGAATTGTTTCAGGAAGATTCTGAAGATCACTGGCAGGATAAGACACCAGACACTGAGGTCCTTTCTCTAACTAAACTGCCAAGCATTCAAATTCTGCTTCGAAAAGTACAACTCTGATGGGCTGGCCATGTTGTTTGAATGCCAGACATTTGTTTGCCTAAAAGACTATTTTATGGAAAACTCACAAAAGGAAAGCACTCACATGGTGGTCTGAAGAAGAGAAACAAGGATGCTCTCAAGAACTCTCTTAAGAACTTTGGAATTGATTGTATGACATGGGAGACACTGGCACAGGACCATCCATCATGGCATGCCCTCATCAGAGAAGGTGCTGTGCTCTATAAGCAAAGCAGAATTGAAGTAGCTCAAAAGAAACATGGAAATGCACAAATTTAAAGAATCCACCCCAAATATTCATATGGATTATTTGTGCCCTACCTATGGTAGAGCATTCTGAGCTCGTACTGGTCTGATCAGCCACAGTTGGACACACTATAACTTGACTCTAACATAATGATGTGATTTTGGTCCTCTTCAAGAATGAAGAACAACCACCACTAATGGACAACCATCCAACTGCACATCATAGTCTGAACAAAAGAAGCATTCTTTATGCACTTGGTTTTAACCACGCAAAATGTTAAGCATAACTACTTTGAGTGGTTTTAAAGCTCATTTAGGTGGTTCTCTGGTATTATGGACCCTGGTGCAATCAGTAAAATGTCACCTCTACGTATGAAAATAGGATACCACATCAGTAAACTGTCATTTTGTCTTAATTCAGTTTCCTTTTCTGTTATTTGTTATGCACCATGTCCAACACCTTTCAACTCTTCTTTGGAAAAAAAAATATTTATGATACATAAGCAAGAAGCTTCTATGAAGTCTAAAAGACAATGGTTTTTAAATTTTCTTAACCCTGAATAATAGTTTTCCTCAAAGACTCCATTTTCTCTTACTATAAAGTTTTTATAGTGAATTGACAAGAGTATTAAAGTATATATTGAGTTAATAGGAAAAAACTTAATGGGTCTTTCATAGAATTTTCTTAACTCCTCATCCTCTCCAAAAGATTTTGGTGTATAAGGTACGATTTTATTTATGGGAGGTTTTCAGATTTGTTTTAGTTTCGTTTTGTTCTGCCAATGCTCACCATAAAGGCAAGACAGTAACATGTTACATGAATTGTTTCTAGTTACCTTCGACTACATGAAAAAAAAAATTCAACCGAAAACCTTTCTGTATGTCTTCATTGAAAACCCAAAAGCTATTCCTCTATTTAACTGTAACCTCCTATCTTCTAGTTTCATTTTTAGCAAGAATGTCAATATTATATGATTCAATCAACTTGGAAGATTGATAAGGATCTCACATTTAGAGTTACAACAAGCAAATTAACATTTATATGTAATACAAATCTCACGTAATTCTTACCATCTCCTGTCCCTTTTTGAATGAATGAATGAGAAAGCATTTATTAAGTGCTTACTATGTGGACAGCATTGATTCTTCAAGTTCCAGCCTTTTAATTCCATAAGTAATAAACTAAGCATCTAGACCACACAATATTAGGCCCCCTGCAAAAATGCCTTCATGACCTTTTTGGTTATTATCTTTACCCCTTTTAAGTCAATTTAAAATATATCTATTTGAACAGTGTTTGCATCTTACAAAAAATAGTTTCCATCGTATTATCCAATTTCTTCCCTATTAGGGTCAAACTACCAACACTACATCAGTAAATGTTTCTGAAACACAAGTTTATTTAGAAGAGTATCTTAAAAATATAAATTAATTAATTAAATTTTTAAAAAGAATATCTTATATCACCAATGTACCACTATCTTTTATATGATAGTTATGATTAAATGCAGCAAAGTTTATAGAAGGGAAATTTAAAGTAGCAAAGTGTTTTGTTTTGTTTTTAACTTAAAAAAGCAGCCTGGCTAGAGGCCTTGCTTTAGTGTTAGAAACCCTATTCAAGTATCACATCTGTCACATACTAGTTATGTGACCATGAGCTAGTCACTTCATCTACTGTCCCTTGTTAGGGGACAATTCACAAAAGGAAATAAGGAAGAAAGGTAGCCTAGCCATACCAGATCTCAAACTATATAATAAAGCAGTAATCATCAAAACAATGGCACTAGCTAAGAAATAGAGCAGTGGATCAATGAAATAGATTAGGTACATAATACACAGTAGAGTAAATGACCATAGTAATCTAATGTTTGATAAATTCAAAGACCCAAACCTTTGGAACAAGAACTAGTTATCTGACAAAAACTGTTGGGAAAACTGGAAAATGATATGGCAAAAACAAGGTATAGACTAACATCTTACACTATATATCAAGATAAGGTCAAACTCAGTACATGACTTAGACATAAAGGGTGATACCATAAGCAAGTTAGAAGACCATGAAATAGTTTACCTGTAAGATCTCTGGATAAAGGAAGAATGTATGACCAAACAAGAGATAGACAGTATTGAGAAATATAAAATGGATAATTTTGATTACATTAAGTTAAAAAGGGCTTGCACAAACAAAACCATTGCAACAAAGTTTAGAAGGAAAGCAGAAAGCTGAGAAAAATTCTTTTATAGCAAGTAACTCTGATAAGGGCCTCATTTCTAAAATATATGGAGAACTGTGTCAAATTGATAAGAATACAAGTCATTCCCCAATTGATAAATGATCAATGAATATGAACAAGTTTTCAGATGAATAAATCAAAGCTTTCTATAGTCTTATGAAAAAATAATTTAAATCACTACTGATTACAGAAATACAAATTAAAACAACACTGAAATACCACCTCACTCCTATCAGATTGGTGAATATGGCAGGAAAGGAAAATGATAAATGTTGGAGATGTGGGAAAACTGGGACACTAATGCACTGTTGGTGGAGTTGTGAACTGATCCAACCATTCTGGAGCACAATTTGGAACTATGCCCAAAGGGATATATAAAACTATATATATCCTTTGACAGAGCCAATACCACTACCAGGTGTATACTGCAAAGAGATCAAAGAAAAGGGATCTATTTGTACAAAAAAATATTTATAGTAGCTCTTTTTGTGTTGGCAAAGAACTAGAAAATGAAGGGATGCCCATTAATTAGAAAATGGCTGAACAAGTTGTGGTATATCATTGTAATGGAATACTGCTGTGCTATGAGAAATAACGAGCAGGTGGATTTCAGAGAAACCTGTAAAGACTTATATGAATTGATGCAAAGTGAAGTGAGCAGAACCAGGAGAACACTGTACACAGAAACAGCAATACTACTATATAATGATCATCTGGGACTGACTTAGCTATTCTCAGCAATATAATAATCCAAGACAATTCCAAAGGACTCACGATTAAAAATGCCATCCACCTCCAGAGAAAGAATTGATGGGAGTCTGAATGCAGATTGAAGTATACTATTTTTCACTTTATTTTTTTCAAGCTTTTTATTTTGGGGAGGGGGGGGGTCCTGTTTTCTTTTTTAAAATTTTTTAAAATTTACTTATTTTTAGTTTTCAACATTCACTTCCACAAAATTTTGAGTTCCAAATTTTCTCCCCACCTTGTCCCTCCCCCCACCCCAGAGGACAGGAGATAGGCAAATCTATCTATTTTCAAAAAGGAAAGGCATATTTTACAAACTAGGAGCTAGTAAGCATGACTTCAATTCCCAACAATATTACAGAAATCTAATAAGGGATGGTTTATTAATACCTAAAGAGAGAAGGGATAACTACAGCATGGGTTAATAAAAAACAAGTCATGCCAGACTAACCTCATTCCATTGGTTAACAGGGTTTCTAGATTGGTAGATAAGGAGAATGTAGTCGAAGTGATCCAACTGCCAAACCCAATGGTCTTTTCTCAGTACTCATCCTCCTTTACTCCTGAAGTACTGAACAAACACCACAGGCCAATTTCCATTCCTAAATACTCTCCTGTATTCTTATAAAAATTGGTCTCTATTTTTCTCCAACTTATAGCTTTCTCATTCTCCTTTCCTGAATTATTCATGTCCCACTCCCCACTCCCAAACTACAGCTGTATGTACATAGCTCATGGGCTTCCTCTCAACTTTCTATATAATCTCATCAGCTCTCCAAAGTTCCATTATCATCTGTATAAAAGATAAGTCGTAGATCTATATATTTACTCCTATATATCTCTCTTCCTAGCCTGGTACCACCAATTGCTTATTGCATACATCCAACTGGATATTCCACTAGCATGGTGAATTCAACACGCCCCAAACAGAATTCATTATATTCCTTGCCACCACCAGCTCCCCCGAAATCCAACCCTTTTTCCTAACTTTTCTGTTTCTGTTTAAAGCACCATCATCCTTTCAAACACCCAAGTCCTTCTAATCACCTAGGCTCTCAAACTCTGAACTTTGATTTATCCTAGACTCTTGCTTTTCCCTAAAGACACAGATGGAATTCTTATCAAAATATATGATGACTCAAAGCTGGAAAAGATAGGGGAAAACAGTGTATATACTAGATAACAAAAATCAATATCCAAACTTCATGGGCAAAATCTAATGAGATGAAATTTTTTAAGAATGAAGTGTTATTCTAGGATTGAAAAATGTTTAGTTAAGGGGTGGCCATGTGGCTATACTAAGTAGTTCATCAGAAAAAAGTTCTGGGGGTTTTGATAAACTTGAAACTCAATATAATGAGTGGCATCCACAGAAGCTAGTAAAATCATAAACTCCAAAGAGAGGTGAAATGTCCAGGAAGGAATGGATTGTCTCACTGTGTTCTATCCTGGTCAGTCACCATTTAAAGTATTGCATTCGGTCCTAGCCATCACAGAACTGGAGTTCAGAGATTGGTAAGCAGAACAGTGTTTAAGTAAGGGCTTGTAACTATATATATATAGATAGGCAGAAAAGGGATCTTAGAGACCATCTAGTAACAATTAAGGAAACTGAGGTTGAAGGAGGTCAAACTGATTTGCCCAAGGTCACATAGCTAATAACTGCCAGTGATGGATTTGAACCCAGATCCTCTGAGTTGAGGATCAGAGGGTTTTCCACTGCCCCCAAAAGGAACTTCTACCCTAGGTAAGAGGCAACCCCACGATCTTGGCCTTAGGTCAGTATTTTATTGATATAATTATTCCACAAGAGGATCAAGTTAAGGAACTAGAGATGTTTAGCCTAAAGGAAAATTATTGGGAGGGGGGACATGATTCCGGTATTCAAATATTTGAAGGGATTTCACACAGAAAAATTACATTTAGTCTTCCTGATCCTAAAAGGTAGAACTATGCTACAGGAAGGTAGCTATCACTTCAATATTTAAAAAGACAAACACAAAACCCAACGAACTTCCTAACAATTAGAACTGTCCAAAAATGTACATTCGTATTACTTCGACAGGTAATGTGCTTCCTGGGGACTGGTACAAGCAGAGGATGAAAGAACACTTGTTAAGAAAGTTGTACAAGAGATTCACTCTCCAGGGAGGGTTAGGATGGATGACCTTTAAGGTCCAATTAAATTCTAGGAGTCCAAAATTTTTTTTACATGAGAAGAATCCTGAAAAATGGGTGGCAAAACAGCTATATAAAAAACACCTTGTTTACTACTGCAGGCAAAAATAAGCCAGAATTCCTTGCCCTCAAGTAATTTAAATTATAATAATATTAAAGCATTTGAGGTTGGATGAGATCATGTTTAAGGTCTCCTTGGAATGCTGTATATGGGATAGAGGACTCTCTCTGACAAATGGTTATTCAATCTTTTTTAAAAAACTTCCAATGAAGAAGAACCCACTACTTCCCAAGGAAGCCCTAATTCTCAACTTTTAGATAGTTCTAGTTGTTAGGATTTTGGGCTTATATCCCATTTCAATCAGTCTTGTTGCAACTTTTACCCATTTCTCATGGTTTTTCCCTCTGAGAATAAACAAATCAAATATCTCTTCCACAAGACAACCCTTCAGTTATTTTAAAGACAACTATCTTATTCCTCAACCCCATCCCCAATCTTCTTTTCTCTGAGGTAACTACTCCCAATTAAAAGATTCCCATTATGACATGTACTCAAGGTCCTTCAATTCCTGGTTGCCAACCTGTCCCCAGCATTCTCTAGCTTAAAAATGCCCTTATTCAACTATAAGCCAAGAACTCCACACAACGCTGTGGATAACACAAATGTTATCTGACCCAAGGCAGAAGAGAACAAGAGGACTATCATCTTATTCTTGGATACTGTCTCTCTGTAACAGTTTCCTTGGCCGCCATATCACACTGTTGACTCACATTGAGCTTTCAGGCCTTTGAATTCCCAGATCTTTTTCAGAGCAACAACTGTTAAACAAGGCCTCCTTCACATGCTGTACTTATAAAGGGTGAAGAAATGCAGGTCAATTAGAAAATAAGGGAAACTTAAGCACACCTGCCAAATTAAATCAACATATTCTTTCATACTTAGTGACTTCAGTTTAGAGTTGGGCACAAAATACATTTTAAAATGATGCGAAATATGGTTTAGGATTGAGAAACAAAATAGGCCACAGGCTTAAAACTGCTCAGAAGCCTCATGCCTGAATATCATGAATATTTTCCTCAAGAATAGAATCAGAAAATATCAGATGTGTTCATTAAAACTGAAACTTATCTTAACAGATATCAAACAAGTGGTTACAAATCTGATTCATTTCTAATGACTGAGATTCCTTACACCTTCAAAAAATCTGTATTTCTATGAATCAGCTGTCTTTATGGAGGTTTATAGCAAAATTCAAATCATTATCAAATTAGAAATAAAAAAAAGGATAAAGATGAGGACCAGACAGTGTGTGTGATTAAATAGGTTAGGTTGGAGCTGCTTCAGGTAAGTTGTCAATTCAGAAAAAAAGCAACAAAAACAAAGACAGCCATTATCATCATTACTATAAGTTAATCTGTTGCAACAGTCACAAGGAAAGAGGCAGAAAGAGCCCAGAAACTTTTGCAAATATTTCATTTTCTTGCCAAGCAAAGAGATAAAGCAGCAAAAAGTAATATCAACTAGAAAGTTAATTTGTAAAAACCATGAAATAAGATAAAGACTACGCTCTATCATGGTAGTTCTCAAACTTTTTGGTCTCAGAACCCCTTGTTGTTGTTTAGTCAAGTCTGACTCCTTGTGACCTCATAGACCATACTGTCCATGAAATTTTCTTTTTTTTTTTCTTTTTCTCTTCCTTTCTCTCTCTCTGTGTGTGGTGTGCACAATCAGGGTTAAGTGACTTGCCCAGGGTTAAGTGACTTGCCCAGGGTCACATAACTAGTGTCTGAGGCCAGATGTGAACACAGATTTTCCTGACTACAGGCCCAGCACTCTATCCACTGAACCACCGAGCTGCGTCCTAGACAGAGGTTCAGTCACTTGCCCAAGGTCACACAGCTAGCGTCTAAGGCGAGATTTGAAATCAGATCTTCCTGACTCCAGGCCCAGTACTCTATCCTCTGAGCCATCTAGCTTCTCCTCTCAGAACCCCTATATGCTCTTAAAAATTACTGAGGACTACCCAAAGAGTTTTATATCTATCAATATTTGCCAGATCAGAAATTAAAACGACTTAGCATTATTATGAAAATAGTTTTGATTTCACAGACCCTTGAAAAGATCCCAAGGGGAATCCCAGACCATACCAGCAGAGAACCGTTGCTCTGCCGTATCACCTCATAAATAAATGAAAAGCAGTTATAAGGGGGGACAAAATCTTCAGAGAAGTTGGTGTGAGAAATAGCAATGCCAGACCATCCTGACATCAACTGTAAATGAAACTAAAAGAACAAATGAACATAAATGGAATAGATCTTCTAGTGTTTCAGGCCCCAGTGTGATATACTTGGGATAACTATGATAATGAAAGAAACACAAGACATCCATAAAACCTTATTTGAATTAAAAAAAAAAAAGTAAATAGCAGCTTGGTATCCAATGATCCCAGGAGCTGAATGGGATCTCACTTCAGCCTCCAATCCAGTCTAAGTCTGCAATAGTATAACATTTGCAGGAATTCAGGATCAAAGCGGGGCCTGCAATTCTGTTACTCTGAAGCTGCAGAGCTTTCTAGGTGGCTGACAACTGAGTCCAGCTGTCTACTGGAATTTCCAAGTAGAGCCAAGTTAACAAGAGTGTTTGTTGCAGAGACCCAAGCTCAGGTCAAGAATTTATAGAGCTCAGATCAAGAAGGTAATGATCAGACTTTGCTCGGGATTAAAACACTGAAAGTTTGAAGTTCTCCAGCCTGAGCTAATCTTGAGATCTAGAATAGCACAATACGTCAGATCCCATTAAAGGAGCAGAAGGATCCAGATATTTCCCCCAGAAGTATGCAAAGCACAGTATTATTATTTTAGGACACAGTTTGAGTAATCAAACAGTTCTTCCATAAAAATTATTATTATTATTGTGATGACAGGCACAATCAAAACATAAACCTAAAAGAAAAAAATTAGTCCAAAACATCTAAAAAAATAAAAATAAAAATAAAAACCCACAGCTTAGGCACAAATTTAACTAGAATTCCTAATGAGATGAAGGAAAAAAATTAAATAAAAAGGGCTTTAAAATTATTTTTAAAATCAATTGAGAGCAAGAAAGAAAAAAATGGGAAAAGAAAGTAGAGCTATTTAAGACAGATCTGGTAAGATAATTAACAATGTATAACAAGAGGTATAAAAACTGACCCAAGAAACAAACTCCTTGAAAATCAAAATGGACCAAATAGAAGCTAATGACTCCATGAAACAAGAAATATTAAAATAAAGTCAAAAGATAGAAGAAAATGTGAGGTAGGGCACCAAATGTCAGGCACTCTACTAAACACTTAAACATTATGTCATTTGATCCTTACAACAACCCTGAGAGGTAGGTGCTATTATTATCCTCATTTTAAAGTTGAAAAAACTGAGGCAAATAAGAGGTGAAGTGACTTCCCTAGGATCAAACAGATAGAAAGTGTCTGAGGCCAGATTTTAATTCAGGCCTTCCTGACTCCAGGCCCAGCAATCTATTCACTGTATCACCTAGCTGCCAAGAGAAAATAACTGACTTCCTTAGGAAAAAAAGATCAAGGAAAGGTAATTTTGGAATCACTGGATTACCTGAAAGTCATGACCAAAAAACGGGGGCCTTTACATTGTATTTCAAGAAATCATAAAACTATTTGGATCTCTTCAAAGCAGAGGACAAAAACAAAATAAAATTTTGATGAAAAGACCAGAGTTGAGTATAAACTTTGAAATACAAACACTAGTGATGAGAAACAAAGAAAGGTAACATGAGTAAGTAATCATAAGGGACTAAATAAGGATCAACTGTTTATATTCTAATATAGGAAGGTGATACCCATATCCCCTCTCTAATTCATCTTCATCAGAGGCCATAGAGGGAGAGAGTCTAATTAAACAAAGAGTAGTTTTATAATGTTTTGATGATCTTAAAGGAAAGGGAAGAGGAATACACTGTGGTGGTGGTAGGAGAGTGCTGAGAAGAAAGATGAGAAAAATTATTTCAAGTAAATGTAGTGCTCAAGTAGAAGACTACACAAATGAAAGTGGGGTGGGGAACAGGTGACACTTGAATCTTATTCTCATCTTAACTGGTCAAAGAAGGTAAGAATACAAAAACATACAGTTGGGTACAGAAAAACATTTCACTCAACAGATAAAGAGGAGGAAAAGGAAGAAAAAGAGGGAGGGTAGATTAAGGGAGAGATTGGTCTTAAGCAAAATAAACTAAGGAGGATGGATTTCAAAGGAGAGCTTAAAAGAAAAGGTTAAGAAGCTATTATTGGGCACGAGATGGGGGGGGAAGGAGGGGAGGGGAGAAGCAGACTACACCAAATCTAGAGCACTGGTGCTGGGCTCAACACTCTCTCATCACCCACAACTTCATTATAAAGGAGTGGGAAACAGAGAAGGAAAAGTATAAGAGAATAGGATATAGGGAAATAGGCAATTAGCAACCATAACTGAGAATGTGAATGGGATAAACTCGCTCATAAAGTGGAAGAGGACAGCAGAATGGATCTGAAACCAGAATCCAACAATATGTTGTTCATAAGAAACAGGAAAAAAAAAGTTTAAAAAAGAAAAGGGCTGGTGTAAATTCCACTACGCTTCAGTGGAAGTAAAAGAAAAGCAGGGGTAACAACCATGATATTTGACAAAAAAACAGCATAAATAGACTTAATTAAAAGAGACAAAGGAAAATTACATTTTGCTAATAGGTACCATTAACAATGACTCTATTAATATTAAAAAACATATGTGCCAATTACTATAATATCTAAATACTTAAAGGAACAGTTAAAAGAGTTACAAGGAGAAACAGACCGTAAATTACATTAATGGAGGGCCACAATTTACCCCTCTCAGACCTAGATTAATCTAACAACAACAACAAAAAAAAAAACCCAAAAACAAAAAATGAATTAACAAAACAAGTGAAGTACCTAAACAGAATTTTAGGAAAGTTGGACATGACAAACCTTTGAAGATTACTGAAGAGAATTAGAGTATACAAATTTCTAAGCTATGCATGACAACCTCATTAAAACTGACTATCAGGGCATAAAACCTCACAAATAAATGCAGAAAAGTACAAATAACAAAAATGCATTATTTTACAGACCACAATGTATATTCAACAAAAAAAACCACTGAAGAAATTATTATAAATGAATTAGAGATGAAATACCTTAATTTTAAAGAATGGGTGAGTCAAACAACAAATTATAAGAACTACCAACTTCATCAAAGATAATGACAAAAATGAAACAATATACAAAAATTTGGAGGAAGGGTGCAGCCAAAGAAGTCCATAGAGGAAAATTTCTACTTCTAAACACTTTTTACCACTAAAAGAGAAAGCGCAGATTAATGAATTATGCAACTAAAAAACCTAGAAAGCAAAAAAATTAAACCCCTTCCAAATAAATGCTATAATAGAAATTCTAAACAAGATTGAAAGCAAAAAAAATTTTTTTTAAAAAATCATCAAATAAATAAAACCACTAATGTGATTATAAAAAGAAAACCAAATTACAAGTATCCAAATTAAAAAGATGAATTCACAACAAATAAAGAAATAAAGAAGTTATTGATGAGGGTGGGGGTTTCGGGGTGCTTCTAGATGCACAGAGGTACCCCAAGATGGTGGGGAAAAAGCCCAAATCATGGCGTGGATCTGCCTCAAAAAATTTGACCCAGATCTTCTTCTAGCCAGAGAAAAAGTTTATTAAAGATAAGCATATAGGCCAGACTTCAAAGGAACCCAAACATCAGTGATCTAAATGGGGGTTAAGGTGGTCAGGTGTGGCGTGGGGCAGTCTCAACCTCTTGGGCATGAAGAAAGCTCAGCGTCTGAGTGGAGGCTGGGGGCTAAGGTGGATAGGCCACGTGATGCCGGTGAAGACAAGCGGGGAAGAGCCTCAGCCTCTAGGCTTGAGGACAGCTCAGTGTCAGAATGGAGCAAAGATGAGTCTTAAGTACAGAGAGACTGGGGGAGGGGTCTAGGAGTGGCCAAGCAGTTTGGAGTGACAGGAGGAGGGGTCTAAGGAGATCTGGATGGGAGCGGTTAGTAAGCTGGGATGAACAGAACTCCTGGGTCTAGGATCTTGTGGAGCCTAACTAGGATTAAGGGTAGGAATGGCCAGGAAGGCAAAACATTGGAAGGAGAGGTCTGTTGAACGGTCCAGGTGAGAATTTCCGTTTGGAATGTCTGAGGGATTTGAACAGACAATGAGAATAGATAATGAAGGGAGCTGAAAGGGGTAGAAGTTTGCTTTCAAAGGGAAATAAGGCAGCTTCCAGAACTTTAAGGTTTTCCTGGACTGGCAGACAACTGAAGCCAGGTTCTTTTTGGAGCCAGGGAAGAAAGATGCATTTGAATAAGCTTTCAAATTGAGAGAGATAAAGTGAGTCTACAAGGAATCTAAAAGTTTTAAGGTTTTTCTGGGAAGTGTAAACAAGGAGCCAAATTCCTTTTGGCATAATGGGGCAAAGGTAAATATCTTCACTATTAGCAACTATTTCACCCAACTATATACAAATAAAACTCTAAATGAAATGAATATTTACAAAAATGTGAAATGCCCAGATTAACAGAACAAGAAATGAGAATTTAAAAAAAAACTTTTAACATAAGTTAAACAAGCCATAAGTTATTTCTCTGGGAAAAAAAAAAAAACCCAGGACTAGATGTATTTACAAGTAAATTCTATCAACAATTAAAGAAAAATTACTTCTACGCAATTCTACATAAACTGTTTGGAAAAAAATAGGAAAAGAAGAGGTCTTACCAAGTTCTTTGACTACAAATGTAGTCTTGATGCCTAAACTAGGAATAGTCAAACTAGAGAAAGAAAACTATAGACCAATATCTGTAATTAATATTAATGCAACTAAAAAGAGACTACCAAAACATATCAAAAACATTATGCACTATGACCAGGTTGGATCTACAGCAGGAACATAAGGCTGGTTCATTATTAGGAAAGCTATAAAAATAAATGAACATATTAACAATAAGAATAAAAAACATGATTATATTAATAGATTAAGAAAGTTTTTGACAAGATATTACACCCATTCCTGTTTAAAAAAAAAACAACACACTAAAAAATACAGCAAAGTGGGTTCCTAGCTGTGTGACCCTGGGAATTCACTCAACCTCTATCGGCCTCAATTTCTTCAACTATAAAATGGGGATAACAACAGTACCTATCTCTCAGAGGTGTTATGAAGAACAAAGCAGATATTTTTAAAGCCCTCAGCACAAGTTCTAGCACAAAATGGGTACTATATACATGTTTGTTTACTTAGTTTCCATTATATGATATATAGTATTTATATGTATATATGTAAATAACATCTATCTAAAACCAAGAGCCAGCATTATCTATAATGGGAATGGAGGGTTTTCCAATAAGATCAAGAGTCATACAGATATCAAGGATATTCATTATCATCATAACAATTCAATGGAGTGCTAAAAATGTTAGCTATAATAGTTAAGACAAAAAAGAAATAGAGGGACTAAGCATAGGCAAAGAGGAAATAAAATTAACACTTTTTAGATAACATGTTTTGTTTTGTTTTTTACTTAAAGGACCCTACAAAACCAACTTTAAAAAACTAACTAAAACAATTAACAACTTTAACAAAGTGTCAGGATATGAAATAAGTTCACATAATAATAAGCATTTTTTAATATTACAAACAAAATGCAGCAGAAGCAGAAACTCCATAGAAAAATAACTATAGGGGCAGCTAGGTGGTACAGTGGATAGAGCCACCAGCTCTGGAATCAGGAGTACCCGAGTTCAAATCGGGCCTCAGACATTTGGCACTTACAAGTTGTGTGACCCTGGGCAAGTCACTTAACCCTGACTGCCTAGCCAAAAAAAGAAAGAAAGAAAAAAAAAGAAAATAACTCTGGAAAATATAAACTATTTGGGAATCTACTTGCCAAGACAAACACAGGAATCACATAAACACAAGTTCAAAACACTCTTTTATACAAATCAAGACAGACTTAAGTTATTGGAAAAACATTAATTGCTCACGGGCAGGCCAAGTTAATTTAATAAAAATAACAGTACTCCCCAAATTAATTTACTTATTCCATGCTATACCAAACTAGATTACTTTATACAGTTAAACAAAATAACAAAGGTCAAGAATCTCAAGAGAATTAATGAAAAAAAGAGGGAAAGAACGAGATCTAACAGTACCAAATCTCAAACCATACTACAAAGGTGTAATCATCAAAACAATTTAGTATGGGTTAAAAAATACAAAAAGTAATAATCTAGAACAGGGTAGGTACTGTAATATAAAAGAATCAAATGAGTACACTAGCTTAGCATTTGATTAACCCAAAGATTTCAGCTATTAGGGCGAGAACTCACTATAGTCAGCTTTGCTGACTTGTTTTGAAAACTTGAATTTGTTCCAACTTGATTGATACAATTAGCGAACAATCTGAGCATAATGCAAATTTCACTTTGCATATTATGGTAGATTTCATTTTGAGAGACAGAAAAAATGCAGAAAATTGCATTACTTCACAATCATTCACAGGCTACAATCTTTCGACATTCACTTCCACCAAAAATGCACTTCAGATGTTTTCAGAGGTATCTTCTGGTAAACTGTGAGCAGAGAAGCTGATCTTCACACCTTCCTCCTCCACCCCCCACCATGATCCCAGCCCCTAATGCTAACCCCAGCTCACTTAGGTACCAGAGAAGCAGGCCAACTACCACTATGTATTATTGTAGTATTTATGTATTTCTTCACATGTCTGTTTACCATGTATAAAATTGCATTATCATTTTTATTAAGTCCTTATCTTTAATGTGTGTCACCCATGAAATTTTTGAGTGTTGTCCCAACCCTGTTTTCCGCATAAGCCCTCAGGTTTATATTTCTTGATTTTGCACAGAATACAATATCCCATTACAGCAGAACTGACAGTATTTGACAAAAATTATTGAGAAAACTGGAAAAAAGTTTGGCAAATAAGTTCCAAATGGGTAGAGTAATAGACATAAACGGTGATTTCACAAATTACAGAAAGAAGAAATTATCTGTCAGCTTCACAGATAGGGGAAGAATTCATGACTAAATGAAATAGAGAGAATCATAATAAGTAAAACAGAAAATTCTGATCACATAAAATTTATGTTTTTGCACAAAACCAATGTAGCTAAAATTAGAAAAGCTGATAAGTGGGGAGAAAAAAATCTTTGTAGCAAGTTTCTCTGATAAAGATACCATTTCTAAGATATACAGGGACCCGAGTCAAATTTATAAGAATAAGAGTCATTCTCCAACTGATAACATGGTCAAAGGAAATGAAAAGGAAGTTTTCAAAGAAAGAAATTCAAGCTATTAATATTTTTGTAAAAATGCTCTAAATCACTAATAAAGAAATGCAAATACATCAACTCTGAGGTTCTACCTTATACCCATCAGATTGGCAAAGCAACAAAAAAAGAAAAAGGCAAATGCTGGAGGAGCTAATGGGAAAACAGGTACATTAATGCACTGTTGGTAGAACTGTGAACTAATCCAGTCAATTAGGAAAGCAATTTGAAACTATACCCTAAAAACTATTAAACAATGACCCTTTGACCCAGTGATACCAATAGTAAGTTTATACCCCAAAGAAATAAAGGACCCATATATGCAAAAATATTTATAGCAATTTTTTTGTGGTGGCAAACAAACAGGGAATGGCTGAATGAGTTATGGTACATGAATGTGATAGAATACTATTGTTCTGTAGATACAGGGGAAGGGAATAAGTATTTATATAGCACCTACTGTGTGCCAGGCACTGTGCTAAGTGCTTTGCAAATACTATCTCATGTGAAATGATGAAAGGTACGATCCAGAGAAACCTGGGAAGACTTGTAGAAATAGATGCAGAGTAAAGTGAGCAGAACCAGGAGAATAATTTGTACAAAAATAATTTTGTAAAAATACATTACTTTGAAAGTTAGGAACTCTGATCAACACAATGACTAACAACAATTCCAGGGGATTCATGATGAAGCATGCTACTTATCTCGACAAAGATGTAATGGACTCAGAATGCAGACTGAGCCATATTTTTTTGGACATGGTGGATGCAGAAATTTGTTTTGCTTAACTATAGATATTTGTAACGGGTTTTATTTTTCTTGCTTTCTAACATATGCAGATGGATGGAGAGAGAAAAGGTGGTTATTTATTTAAAAAATAAAAATATGGGTCTTTGTTTCAGAGAAGCTTGAACTTTGCAATTTGCCAAAGCCAATTTAGCTTGGCTAAATTAAATCTCCCCTCCCTCCCCCACTCCTGAATGTCCCCTACACACCTACTTTTTTAATTTTATGTGTTTTGTTTTTTCCATCAAATTTTTCTATATATAGCCTCCCCAAATTAACCAGCTTCCTTGTAACAAAGATTAAAAAAAGGAAAAAAATAATTCAGCAAAACTGTATATGTATATGCAACATTCTACACCCATATAACCCCTTTCTCCCCATCTCTGCAATGAAGGAATAGAGAATCAATCAACAAGTATTTATTAAGCACCTAATATAAGCCAGGCACTTAAGATACAAATATAATGAAACAATTAGGTGCTAGGATACAGATATAATTAAACAATCCCCACTTGCAAAGAGCTTACATTCTAACAGGAGAGACAATAAGTGTGTGAACACCCAAACGCACAGAGAGAAAAAGTGGGTGAAGGAGGGCAGGGAAGTGGCTAAATTGGCTTTGGCAAATTGCAAAGATCAATGAACTCAAGCTTCTCCCTAAAACAAAGACCCACATTTTAATTTTACTTTTTGTTATTTGTTGGGTTTTTTTTTTAGGGGGGTTGAGGGGGAAGGCAATGGGGTTAAGAGACTTGCCAGGATCACATAGCTAGTAAGTATCTGAGGCCACATTTGAACTTAGGTCCTCCTGCCTCCAGGACTCTATCCACTCTGTGCCACCTAGTTGCCCCCATTTTTTATTTTTTAAATGAAATTTTATGATTTTTAAACAAACGTCTACCTTCTTTTCCTCCATACTTCTCCACACATTGAGAAATTAAGAAAAATAAAACCCCTATTACAAACATATATAATCAAAACAAATTCCTGCATTGGCCATGTTCAAAACTATGTCTCAATCTACAACTGAGTCCATCACATCTCTATCAAGACGTGGCTAGCACTGTTTCATCAAGAGTGCTCTGGGGGGCAGCTAGGTGGTATAGTGGATAGAGCTCTGACCTTGAACTCAGGAGGACCTGAGTTCAAACCTGGCCTCACATACTTGACACTTACTATCTGTGTGACCCTGGGCAAGTCACTTAACCCCAATTGCCTCACCAAAAATTTAAAAAAAAAAAAAAAGGGAGGAAAGAGTGCTCTGGAATTGTGGTTGGTCATTGTGTGAATGAGAGAGAGAAAATATACACAAAGTGGAGATTTTTACACATGCACACTAGCATGTGCATATACACACATCAAATAAAGAAATACAGAATGGAAATACAAAGTAGAACACAGGAGGATGGATACTTGCAGTTGAAGGAGTCAAGAAATTGTTCACTTAGAAGATGATAAACAAAGTAATTCTTGAGCTGTATCTTGAAAGAACACAGGGATTCTGAGGTAGAAGTGAGGAAGGAGTACATTCCAAATATAGGGAACAGTCAACACAAAGGCATAGAAAAAGGCATGGAATGTTACATATAAGGAACAGAAAGAAAGCCAGTTTGGCTAGATCACAGAGCTGGAGGTAAGGTGGGAATGTAATATAAAATGAGGTTAGAAAGTATTATTTTTTTCATCTATTCCCTGGGCCTAAGCTTGACCATTAGGATTTACAGGGTTTAATTTCACTTTATTGTTTTGTTTAGTTTCTCACTGTGCATACTGTTTTCCTAGTGCTATTCATTTTACTCAGCATCAGTTCATAAAAGTCTTCCCACATTCCTCTCAATTATTCATATTCATCATTTCTTATGGTACAGTATTCTTATAGTGTAACTTGCTTAACTAGTATAATTTGCTTAACTGTTCCTCAAATTCATTAATACATACTTTGTTTCCAGTTCTTTGCTATGATAAAAAAAGAAAAAGTCTAGCTGCTGGGTAATTTAACCAATTTGTGAGAATTGCCTAACACTGAGAGGATAAGTGACTTGCCCAAGGTCACAGAATAACAGTAGATCTTCCTGACTCCAAGGCTGGTCCTAATCAAATAGCTGATGATCTATAAGCACACAAAAAATACTAGGCACACTCTGCTATTTAAAGAAATATTGTGACTTAAAAGAAGTTCAAAATAATTTTTGTGAAGTTCAAATTCCCTTTTAAAGAAGATAATCACCTCAGTACCTCCAATAAAGTCCTTCTTCAATGTCTCATTGTGATGTGGATCATCCAAGTTTTCTAAGGCTATGCCAGTAGTAAAAGCTCTGGCAAGTCCTAAAAAGCTATCAAAGTTTTGAATATGGCCTGACAACTTTGTTATCTGAGGACTTGTAATTAGCTAAGAACTGGAGTGCAAAGTGATACATTCTGACCTCAGCAAAACTCTCAAAGAAGCTACCAATTTATTGAGGGACTGCAATCTATCTCAAATGGTGGAGTATGCCCACCAATAAAACCATGGATCCAATCCTTTCAGTACTAATCATACTATAATTTACACATTTTATAAGTTCATTCTTTTCTAACAAAAACAGCCTACATTTAGATACTGCTTCAAAATTTATTGAGGTCTCTTCCTCATAGACAGTACTATTTGAACATTTCTTCTACCCCAAACCTCTGATCTTAAAAGTCTTCTACTGACTTCAGAAAACTAAGGAAAATCCCCACCACCAGATGGAAGCAGGGAGCAACAATCAGGCAGATAGGACCCAGTAAAAGTGAGCAGTCCACCTGACTTAGGGGTTGTGACAGAATAGCCAGGTCCTACATATACCCAATTAATAGGGATTATATAGATGCAAGGAGGAAAAAATTAAAATTGAAAAAAAAAAAAAAAACTTTGCTTGCTCTGACAGATGTAAACTTCCCCAACATGTTCAATTTTAAGTCCTAAAACTTTTATTCATCAAATTCAAAACTTTTATGTCATAAGTTTTTAGATAAAACATGTATACAGCTTTTTTGAAAAGCATTTTTGGGAAAAATGCATAAGAAAAAGTAAAATCTTTAATCTTATATAAAATAATAAAAATTCAAATTTTCTTGTCAAGGTCAGGTCATTCAAGTTTAAGTTCTATATCACAAAATATCCCAAACCAATGGGGAAGTTGTAAAAGTAAAAACAAGTAGCTTCCCACTGTTTCTCCTTTTAGCTAACATTCTAGACCTTTAACAACTAATAGATTTGAAAATGATCATCTTTCATTTATGTCTGATCTTAAACTGATCTTCACTAATGTTTCTCCAATACAAATAATATTAACTCTTGGTTTTAGAAAGATACTATTTATCACATTAAGGAAAAATCCATTTATTCCTATGTTTTTTTCACATTTAATAATGGAATGCTGCATTTTGGTAAAGGCTTTTCTACCAACTATTGCAATGATCAAATGATAACACTATTGTTTTTGTTACTAATTCAGATCATTTTGTTTATAGGAGTCCTACTGTTAAACTATGGTGTAATAAATACTTTCTAATCACAGTAAATAATCTTTAGAATACACTGCTGCAGTTTCTTTGCTAATATTTTATTTGGTATTTTTGAATCAATATTCATCAGAAATATTTAGCTATAGCAGGAATTCTTAACTTCTTTTTAGTGTCATGGACCCCTTTGACAGTCTCAAGAAGCCTACAGAACCCTTCTCTGAATAATAATAAAGGGATACCTGGAGGGGGCAATCCAGGTAATATTAATACATTGTCATTTCAGGTATCAACAGCACACCATTTAAATGCATAACATAAAATGCATAGGAATACAAAGGAAACCAATTATATTGATATACTTATAAAAAATAATTGTAAGACCACAGGTTAAGAACCTCTGAAATATAGTTTTCTTTGTTTTATCTCTTCCTGAACAATGGACCACTGGGTAAGTGACCAAGAAGCAAATAAAGTAGCTTTGATAAATCTAAAATACTGCTACATCACTGCAACTACAAGTCTGTTCAATAAGGTGTTGAGACTTGGGAGTCAGCAAGGCTCGGGTTCAAATCTCAACTCTGACATAATAGAGGTATCACCTCTGGTACTTACCCTCACTGGACTTCAATGAGATTGATAACAAATGCAAAGTATTTTACAAATTTTACACTGTTTTTACAATCTCAGTTATTGTTATCAGTGGCTGAGCACACAAAGTTAAAAACAGATTCACTCAGACCTTAGAGAAACTTTCAGAAGTGTCATCTCTATGCCATAAGAAAAGTCACCTCTGGCAATTTCCTCCAAGCACTAGGTAGCTAACTCTTTGGCTTAAGTGTTTTATCCCTCTAGAACTCTTGAAGTTTTAAAAGGGGTATTGGAAGAGGGCAATCCAAGTAATACATTAGCATAGTAATTTCAGGCATCAGCAACCTCCCAGAATAATGAAGAGCGTGAGTGTTATGGGTTGGTTTTTGTTTTGGGGGTTGGGGAGTGGGTGCTGGGGTTCCTTCCTGGAAAATCTTAAATCATAACCACAGAGGGTGTTTAAAATATCTTCTTTTGGACAGGACCTGAGTTCAAATCCGGCTTCAGACCAAACACTTGACGTGTACTAGTGACCCTGGGCAAGTCACTTAACCCTGATTGCCTCACCAAAAAAAAAAAAAAAGAGTTTCATGGGGAGCAGCCCCATTAAATTACTCAATCAGAGACACAGGGCCAATGTGTCAGAGGTGGTATTTTAATCTAGATTTTCTGTCATTCTAAGAAAAGGGGGGGAGAGATGGACTCTGCCACTATGCCCAGCAGCATCTACTAATAAACTAAAAAAGACACCACACAACCAGAACTATACTTCAAACTCACTGAAAATTTATTTTACTACTCTTGAACATGTATCTGAAAGAAAACTAAAGCAGGCTCAGAAGCAGTGACTGAAAAACTGTTTGAATACTAAGACTTAAAGAATTTCTACATATGATCCAAAAAGAAAGGAACAAAGGTCCTGAAAAGAAACATGTGCCTGTCTGCACACATGCATGCAAGATAGGAATAGTTCTCATTCCCATCTCCTTATAATTCAGCATGATTTTAGAAGGAAATCATCTCTTCTGAATGGTACCCTAGAGCAAAAAAAGAAAAAAAAACTGGAGAACGACAGATGAAGAAAAGGCTATTCAAACTGTGATATGTAAGGGGCAGCTAGGTGGCGCTGTGGATAGAGCACCAGAGTACCAGCCCTGTAGTCAGGAGGACCTGAGTTCAAATTCCACCTCAGACACTTGACACTTATTAGCTGTGTAACACCAGGCAAGTCACTTAAACACAACTGCCTCACCAAAAAAAAAAAAAAAAAAAAAATCCTGTGGTATACAAATGGAAAGGATTATTATTACATCCAAGAAACAACAGATATAAGTAATTTGGGGAAGCCTAGGAAGATTTAGATACATAAAGGTGGTGTGAAATAAACAGAACCAGAGTAAACAGTACAACAACTATAATAATTAAGATGAAAAGAACAGTCTAATCACTGAGAATTCGGCATCCTTTTAATGACCAGTTTTGATCTCAGATGATGAAACACTTTCCTCCCTTCAACAGCGAAGTCTGGAATGTCCCAGGAACTATAAAATATGGATGCTCCCTATAATTTCTTAACTCCCTTTCTTTGAGGGACAGCATATGCTGAAATGACTAATATATAAACAGAAGACATCACACCAAAAGAGATGGAGGGAAGAGGAGGAGGAAAGGGAGAGAAACTCAAAACTGTATTTTTAGGTTCCTCTATAGGAAGTGTATAAGCAAATCTCAAGACTTACAGAAAATTTTGTGAAAGAAAAACAGAATGTAAATTTGATTGATTATTACACAATTCATTGTAACTTTCAACTTTCCAACTTATTCATAAGCCAAAAAGTTAGTGTTCCCAAGTTGTACTTACTGAATGGAATAATACTAATAAGAATAATATAAGTTTAAGACTTGTTACCTGGTAATGCTGAACTTATGAATCAATAGCATTTCATTAAAATTTCCTGTACAGACTAAAATTTCTACCATAACTAAAATTTCATTTCTGATTCTACCAGGAAGAATTCTGACATTAAATTAAACTCAACAAGAAAAACTATTTTCTACTTCAATGCAAATATTCTTCAAACCCACTACTCTTGTAATAATTTTTTAAACTGGTAAGAGAATTTAAATGTTTATCTAATAATCAAGTATATTCTTCTTTCACAAAGCTCAAATTAGTTTAAAATTAACCATCTGAAAAAAGTAGCATGTTATCCAATTCAGTTAAATGTCATTTATCTATCTGAGGAAGTATTCCACACAAATGAATTTTTCAGATCATGTGGGATGAGCCAGAAGACTTAGGCAAGCCATCTGTGCCAATTACCTGTATGACCTTTACCAGGTCACTTAACTTCCCTAGGCCTCAGTTTCTTAATCTGTAAAATGAGGAGACTGGACTAGATGACATTCAAAGCCTTTTCTAAGTCAACAAACTGAAAATCCCTTCTCATGCACCATGAAAAAATTTTAAAGCATCTTGGCCATTTTGTATTAAAATCTTTCAAAAATATTGCACACTTTCCTATCTTAGAGGATAGTGCCCCTAATAACCTTTTCTTGTTGACTCTTGGTCAACATTATGACCATCTATTACTGTGCTTTAACAGAATGAGAAGGAAGTCTTAATTTAAGTTTCCCTTCTCTCTCCCAACTAGGCACTTTCCTAAGAACTCTCTACTGGCTGCCTCTGGGGTGGAAGTGCTGAAGCTTTTACTCAGCCATTGTTTCAAAAAGCTGAAATTGACAAATAAGCAATGGATTTGTGAAGTACTTTACAAGTACTTTGACACTGTTGCAGTATTTTGAAGTTGATATCTAACAATGACATCATTAACATGATTAAAATGATAAAATAGCTAATTAATAGAATAACATTTCAAATTTTGTGCAATAGAAACATGTTAATTATAAAAATTAGTGTTTGTTAAAAAAAGTAAGGTTTATAAATTCTTCAAAAGTGCAACCAAATTTAAATAGAAATTATGTCTATAATTTATTAATACTATAGATAAGTAGAAAAATAACTTTTTAGCAACCATTTTTTCATTCGACAGAGCTCTGAACAGGTGCAGAGAATCATTTATTTCATTTTTGCATTATTAGCCCTTGCAATGACTTTAAAAATATACCTTTTGCACTCGGACATAGAATATATAACCTATAGATATCACCAGCATATACTTCTTCATAATATGAAGTGTTAGCAGTGACAAGGGTGCATCCTCCTATCCCTTCCAAGCTCACTTCTCTCCCCCAAAAGACAAAATGTGTTAGTACTACTCAGTAACTCAGTAACTGACACTGAGCAAAGAACTAACCAGAAAAAGTAGTTATTTTAGTTAGGGAAGTTTATAATCTAGATTTACAAAAGTCCCCATCTGCTCATTTCAGGTTTAGAAAGATGAAAAAAGTTTGAGGTCAGTAGACCTATCTTCATCAAGTTTACTATCTGCTTCTTGTTTGCCACCAATCATGCCTTTAAAATTCCATTATACATATAAAACGTATACTAGGAAATGAGTTAAGAAAGTAGTGGGACTTAAAATTGGTCTCTCTGGATTAATTAAAACATCAGATAAAAACCTCTGAGATCACCTTTACTTACTTTAATTCCTTTGGGATTTCCCTTCTCATACCTTTTCTTCATAAGAAACACAAATGATTTTACCCTCTTATAAGTAATGATTATTTTCTTGATTATATCTTGAAATGAAAATCAGTTTTGAAAGTCAACATGTACCTGCTGGTTTGTGAAAGCAAAATATTATTTTAGAAGAAGTAGAGAAAAGTAACAGACTTCTAATTGCTATATATTTTAGTGGCATTTTAAATTCAACACCATGCAACCTGGGAATGCTTTATGCAAGTCAAGAAAAACAAGTCATTGATTTTTCAGCAGCTATTTCTGAATAAGAATAGTCGATATTCATATAACACTTTAAGCTTTTTCATATATTAACTCCCTCCCAATAACCTTGTGAAGTATAACCATCATCATCCCGATTTTACAGATGTGAAAACAGACTGAGCAGTGATAGTTAATCAAGTAGACTCCAGTAGTACACCACAACTAACTCTTTAATGAAATGGTTCATGAAAAGTGACATTTATTGTTACAGTAACTTCCACTCAATCCTCATTAGCACAGTACCACCCTATGGTGAACAGGATTAGGAGTTCGGATCTTAAGTACTTTCTCTGTGTTGGTATTTAAACGAAACAATTCTTATTTAAACGAAACAAAACTTATTAATTCAAGAAATTTTTACTGACCATCTGAGATGAGTAAAGAGTTTAATCCCTCCCCTCAAGGAGGTTACAATGGACCTGGAGAGTAAAGACACGGATACACTTTTTTTAAAAAGGGGGGGAGAAAAGAGGGGGAGGGGGGAAGAGGGGGGAAAGGAGGGGAGAAGAGGAGAAGGGTGGGGGAGGGTGGGGGAGGGAGGGGAAGAGAGAGAGGAGGGGAGGAGAAGGAGAGCTTGATGGAGGAAGAGAAGGAGGAGGTGGAGAAGACAGGCTTGATCACAAAAAATAAATAAATAACCAAAGTAGCTCTGTCGAAGTGAACATCTGACCACTGGTAACTAAATTGTTGTCGACAACTGGCACTGGGGCATTCATTCAACACAACTCTGTTCTGTTTGAAGTCTCATCAGTTGTTCCTATATACGTGTGTATGTATGTGTGTGTATGTATTTTTTTTTAACCTATCTCTAAGCTTCATATTTTTTCTTTGTAATCTAGGAGTTGAAGGGGTAAAGGGAGCTGAGAGAAAATGAGGAAGCTTTGTCCAGGGTTGATTTTTTTGTTTTGTTTTGGTTTTTTAAGGTAAAAAAGGAAACGGTGTAAAGTGACACAGTACAGGGGCCCATCCCACTTAAAAGAGGAGAAGACTAATTTCAGAAGAACTTCGGGTGTGGAAAGAAAACCTAGGTGGAGGGGTATACCAGGGGAAGGGTAGAGATAAGGAGACAGGTGTTCTTCGCGGCTGTTACCCAGGGGGCAGGAACTTCTTGGAGGCGGGGAGGGTGGGGGGAGAAGACCAGAGGGTCAACACTGTGGGGCTTTATTTTGTAGGCTGAAAATAGTGGATAAGAGGAAGGAACTGGGGTATGTATTTTCGGGGCAATTGGGGGAGGCAGGCTTGTATGTGTGTGTGGTTGGGGTGAATTGGGGTTTGGGGGGAAACAGGGTGTGTACATGGTTGAGGAGGAGGCAGGAGTGTGTGTTGGGATGGAAGGCAGGCATGTATGTGCGTGTGCGTGTTTGGAGGTTGCAGGCAAGTATGTGTGGCTAGGGGTGGAGGTGGGTGGTTGGGGGGAGGCAGCCCCCCGGGGCACCCTTGCGGACTGAGAGGGGCAGGACGGCGCGAACAGGCAGGTTATGGGGGTGGGGCGGTCGGACAAGGGGCTCCCCAAACAATGAAGGGGGCGGAGGCCGGGCCGGCGGGCAGGGGAAGGGGCGGCTGGCGCGCGGGCAGCGGCGGTTACCTGCGAGAGCTGCCGGGGGTTGGGGCAGCCGAAGAGCGCCGAGCTGGAGCTGAAGCTGATGGCTCCTCGGCGGCTGAGGACGTGCTGAGGAACCGGCCTGTCCAGGGGCAGCACCGGCAGCTGGTAGCATACTTCCATTGAATACAGCCGCTCTGCTCTCCGGCCCGGCCCCGGACCGCCGCAGCCCCGCAGCCGCCGGGCGGGGGAAGCTGGGGAGCCAGGCAGCCGGAGAGGAGGAGGAGGAGCAGGAGAAGAATGAGGAGAAGGAGGAGGTGGAGGTGGAGGTGGCGGCGGCGGCGGCGGCGCGGACCCCGGCGAGGGCAGCCGCACTCACGCCTCCCCGGGACGGGGGCCGGCCCTCCCTCCCCCTTCCCCTCCCTCCCACCCCAGTCCCACCGCCCCCTTCGTCCCCCGCCCGGGAAGACGCGGCGGCGGCGACTGTTACAGACGCGCGCCCCGCTATTGTCAGGAGGGAAGGGGAGAGTGGAGCCGAGAGGGACCGGCAAAGTCCGGGAGGTGCCCGGGGTCCTCGGCTGGCCGGGGAGGAAAAACTGGGGCAGGCAGGATCTTTAAAAAGGGGAGGGCGAGCTTAGCACAGGGGGAGCGAAAAGACCGTTGCTGCCGGCGGCGAGACCCAGGGCGCGCGAGGCTCCGCGACAGGCAACTGGCTTTCTCTGCCGCCGTCCTCCTCCTCCTCTCTCTCTCCTCCTCCCCCCTCCTCTCCTGTCTTCCCCTCCCCCTCCCCCTCGTCCTGACTTCACTCCGCCGCCAGCGCGCGCCCGGCGTAATTCACACTTTGCAGCCCCAGACCCTGCGCCAACCACCGCCGCCGCTGCCGCTGTGACGTCACGACGCCGCGCCGGCGCGCGCGGTTGGATCGTGCTGCCGTCGCCGCTCTTGGGGGAGGCTGACGAACGGGCCCTGGGTGGTTAACTAACGTCTCCTCCCTCTAACTTTCAACCCTTTGACCATCCCCTCCAACCACATTCCAAGCAGACGTCCCACTCCCTAGGAGTCTTTCCATTCTCCTTTCGCGCTCACGCACCGGATCTCCAGAGCGCGTGCGCTCTCTTTTCTCACACCCTAGGGATATTCCGCTGGTGACCCCCGCCCTCCCTTGCGCTATTAGGGGTGATCCCCGCTCCTTCGGGACACCGGACTAGCTCCCCGAGTCCTCCTTCCCCTACCTTCCCTCCGGGCACATAAGTCCAGACTAACGTTGAAACCCTCCCTGGCTTCCAGCCCCGACCATTGGGTCCCGGCTTCCCTCCATTCCACTAGCCCTTTACCCTTCCATCTCCTCTAAGAACCGGCGAGCCAAGTGACGTCCACGTGCCGTCATACTAGTGACGTCATTCTATGCCAGCTGTACTAGCAGGTGCAACCCATAGAAACAGCTGGTGCTGGAAAAGTGGCGAAGGGAAACTGAGGCACAGGAGAGGGGAAGAAATAGAAAACTGGTGGAAGAAATAGTGGATAAAAAACAGGAACATTGGGACGGGGGAGTAAAGAAATTAGATGGGGGTAGGTAAAGGACAAGGTGAATCGAAGCTGCTGCCGCACCCCCACTATCAAGGATTTTGCATTGCTTTGGGTATTTAACATATATTTTATATGTTCTTTCATTGTTGCTCACATTTTCCTGAAAGTTCTTAACTCCCTCCCTCTATTTCCCCCCTGGCCTCAGCTGTGTCATCCTAGGCAACCCTTTCCCCATATTAGCAAGACTGCTGATAATGGCTCTGCTTTAACTGCACCCACCCTCCACTCCTTTATTTCTAATATGCAGCTGGCTCACTGCCAAGCACCTCTGCACTTTCAGGAGATTAATAAATGGAGGATGAAAGTAGCTTCTAAATTCACATAACCTAAACAATTCCAGGTTATATTCAAGAATTTCATAATTTTAAGTCAACAAAGACTCAAGTACCTACTGTGTGCAAAGCACTGTTAGCTACTAGGGAGGATACAAAGCTTAAATAAAATACAATTCTTGCCCCCTTGGAAAGCATAGCACCAACCCGTGGAACTAGAATATACAATAACATAAAAAACATTAAGGAAAAAAGAGTAAAAGTGAAAGAAGTGGCTGATTTGGGCCTTAAAAAAATCATACAATTTTTAATGACAAGATAGTCTCTGTATGATCAGGGAACATAAATGTGTGCCATACAGGTAAAACACACCTGACGGCATCTAAGGTTCAGCTTTGTTAATCTATTCAGTAAACTTGTCTTCTATACATGCAACTCAACAATATACTTGAAAACTTTATGCAAATGACATTTTAAAAGTTCTCTAATTTAAGGATCCTTTGAAGGACCTGTGACTTCATCTGTATGTGTATTCCCTCCACCTGTGTACATTGTCATCCATAGAGAAGGGAAACCCTATGTTCATTGCAACCTCTGAGCCCTAGTAAATGGTTTCATGAGTTCTTGTCACCCCAAAATCAATAATTTGGTAAGAAGCCTCTTTGACCTTAGCCAGGCTAGTCCCAGGCAGAGGCAGTCTGTTCCCGTCTGTTCCCTTTCCCTGTAAAACCTGTCAGAGTTTGCACAATGTTGGCATGTTTTTTGAGAACCCAGAGTCACTTTCACTTTACTGTGAGGCATCAGAGTAGGGCTTTTTTAGGAGAAAATGACAGGAAACAGACTTTTAAAATAAAAGCTAGACATTTAGAGAAATAGAAGTAATTGAAAGAAAAATTTGAATTGGGCATACAAGATTGATAGAAACTTTAGGAACAGTAGCCACACCTTAACTAGTAGTTCTAGATGAACGCAGTTTTACATTAAAGACCACTCCTCTCTATCACACAGCAATTGAGCTGGGATTAGGTACTCCAGATCAGTTAGCAGTTTACATGCATATATATTACAGGCACAGTGTTCTCAAAAAGGTTGATTTTCATACTGGAGGTTTCTTTAAAACCACAGTAATCAAGTTAGATGGTTTTTAGGGCACAGTGCAAAGCCCATCTGTTCAATTAAGCAATGTGGGAGGATTGGCAAGGTTGAAATCACAAATCTGAGTTTCTAGTTATAAATATTTAAGTGTATGCCCGACTGAGGTTTACATTTAGTTTTTAAAAATATTGTCACCCAGAACTATCTCTAAAGTAGAACAGTCTGATGGTAGTACAAAAACTACCCCTCCCCGCAACAATCCACTCAACACAGTAACAATTTACAAGGATTTGCAGAATGAATATTTTTCAGTAACATAGTATCTTAAGGTAGATTTGATATAATCTAACCTGATTTTTCCCCCTCACAAACAATAATTCTGGATTTCATTATTTCCTTGTTATTAATATAAAATAAGTCATGAATTTTTATTTAAAAAAAACCTTTAACTGAAGTGTTTATAGTATAATAATGTTTTTTTCTGATCTTATGTACACAAACACTTCCTTGATTAGACTTAAAAGAACTTTCCTTTTAAAATTGATTAATTTAGAAGTAAATCTTTAGAGCATAAGTAATTTTCTACAGAGATGCTAACAAAATTCTAGTATGTAAGTACTTAAAACTCTAATCATCACTGCAAACAGCTGAACATATATGCATAGCACTCTTATAAGGGCTTAAAAAATAAAGGGAAACTTTTTTTGAGCTCTTTAGGAACTTATTCTTTAATAAAGAGAGAACAACTGACAGGAAAAAACTTACATTTTATCAACCAAGTTTCTTCAGTTAATCAGTGTTTCAGTTATCCATTATTCCACATTCCCTAAACTCCCTCAGATTAAGGATGGGAGTAACAGTCACTGAAGCAACCACATGCCTTCCTTCTGAATATATTAACCACGTCATTTAAGATTGCTCCAAGATCTTAGGAAGATTTCATTTTTTATGTAAAAGTAGCAAGTCTAACTCAATATCCCAGATCCAGGCTACCTATATCTCCCCCTAAGAGTTCTAGGGATACCCTAAGAAGTTTGAATATGTCCCAACCAAGCTTTGTTCCCCCTTTTTAGGTGCCAGTGACTAGCACCCCAATTTCATTTAATATCAGTTAGCTTTTATAAAGGGATATTTATTTTAAAGATAGGTCAATAACAAAAGCACCAACGTTTCCCCCTGACTCCTTTGGAATAGATGCTAACTCACCTCAGTTTCTGGGGAGAGTGGGCTCATACTTAGCTCATTTTCTGCATAGCATTGGTCTCACCAAGTTCTTATCCAAATGTAGCATTGCTATTGAATGACTCATTGTCTCAGCTACCAGTGGACTAGGTCTCAAAAGTCATTCCTTGCTCTTTAGGGCATCAATACTGAGCTGGCTGTAAAACCCAGACCCTGGGACACAAGGACACTGCCCTCCCCTCACCTAGAATGGAATAAAATGAACAGGCAGGCCTATATTTGTAGGGTCACATGACCTCAGAGGGAAGAAGACGAAGCAGTGGAAAGTCTTCTTGAATGCCTCCAGAGCCTATCAAAGAGCTTCTGTTTACCACATAGCCCACCAGAACCAGCATGTCTATGCATGTTCCATCATCTCTCCAAGGCATCATCTCCCATTATACATAATCATGACTAGAAAGCAGGCTCCCTATCTTAGCCTTACCATGTGAGGAGATACCATCAGAGGTGCTCTGTGCATGCGCCAGATCCCCATTACACAAATGATCTATGTAACACCATCCAAAGCTAGAGTTGGCATTTTAAAAAATGAACTTTTTGCAAACTATGCCAACAATCCCAAAGCCTCTCACTTTTATTTTCGTCTGTACCAAACCCCTTCACCCATTTGTATTAAGGAACTATATTGAAGAGTCATATGATAAAATTTAACCCTACTCACAGCCTGCCCTGAATCAGAGTTGTTCAATCATGTCCGACTCTTCCTGACCTCGGGGTATTCTTAACAAAGATACTGGAGTGGTTTGCCATTTCGCTCTCCAGTGGATTAAGGCTAACAGAGGTTAAATAATTTGCCCAGGGTCACACAGTAAGTAAGTAAGACAAAGCAAGTGTCTGAGGTCAGATTTGAACTCTAGACTCCAGGCCCAGCACTCTATCCACTGGGCCACCTCACTGCCTCTATCTGAATCAGAGTATTAAACCTTAAAAACACTTGGGAAGGTTGTAGGATTTCACTTGAACTCAGGAGTTCTGAGCTGCAGTAGGACTAAAGCCAATCAAGTATTTGTACTGAGTCTAGCACCAATATAGTGGGCCCCAGGCTGCTGAGGGAGGGGCAAAGTGGCTCAGATTGGGAATATAGCAGGTCAGATCTTCCATGTACAGTGGGATCAGGCCCAAGATAGAGAGATCCAGTCTCAAAAAAAAAAATTATATCCCCCCCCCCAAGCACGGAAAACAAAGCAGCAGAAAAACAAAAGGATATACAATAGTAGTTTGTTAATAGAATTCACTATACCTGTGGCTACAAGGATCAATATATAATATTTAGTTTGTAACAGCATGGTATGAAAAGAAAAAAACTTATAAGCCAAAGGGCATGTAATTAAATTATCATATGTTACCACCAATGATTTGGATGAAGTAGAATAAAAGACAACATTGACTACCTTTGTGATGGGAAAAGGAGTTGGTTGGTCATGTAGAGTACATGAATGACAGCCAATGAGCAGTACAAATAGTATAATGGCACCCTTTTACAATAAGAGAATGAAAGAATAACTTCTATTGCTTTGAAAGCATTTTCCATCATGGATCCTAGATTTAGAAGTGGATCTTATATGAGTGATTTTGGAAAGATATGGATGAGAATTGTATAGAATAAAACATGGAGGAATTTTGATCTGCTTCAGAATATTCCACCCACACCAATAAAACCATTAGTAAACTCTAGGATACACATACACATATATATAAATACACACATGTATATATATATATATATATATGTATGTACATATACCTATTAAAAACCAAAAAACATTCATTTTAAACCTATGCATTATAAAATAACAATCTGTACTGGAAACAGTATAACAGTAAACAGAGAGCCATCTATAGAGTCTGGAAGATCTGATTCAATTTCTGCCTCTGACACTTACTATGGCCCAGGCAACTCTGTAAGACCATAAACTGCAGAACAGTTGCTGATCTGCCTCACTGGAGAAGGTTTCCTCATAGGAGAGGTCCCTACACCAATGAAATCACAGATCCAGGTAAAATATCTATGTTCTTACCACTTCCTTCAACTAAAGTGCAATGTGAAATTGGTCATTGAGTTGATGTGGCTTAATGGAAAGTGGGATGACTAGTATTTACCTGATAATGGAGGTTCTTAACTTTTTTTTTTTTAATCATAGATCCCTTGGGCAGACTGGTGTGATCTAAGTTTTTTTTTCTCAGAATTAGGTTTTTAAATACATAAAATAAGATAGGTAGGATTACAAAGGAAACCAATGATATTGAAATACAAAGATGAATATATATGTGTATATATATATAGTATGTATGTGTATATATATATATATATATTTATATATATATATTTTAAAGTTCCTGGACCCCAGGATATAAACCTTTAGAGGAACTATGTGTGTGTGTGTGTATGTATGTATGTGTGCATATGTGTGTGTGTGTATGTTTGTGTATGTTTCCTGGTCCTCAGCTACAAGTTCTACTACCTCAAAAGTCAAGGCTATAGAGTCACCACTACTACAATGGACTGTAAGCATTTAAAAAAAAAAATCACTGAAGGGTGGAGAAATCACTACAGTGCCTCTACACTATATGGGCAGAAATACATAGAAACATTCCAAAATAGTAAAAAGACTTTACATTTACTTTGCACTTTAAGGTTTGCAATTACTTTTTTTTTTCTCAAGTAAATGCTGTGAACTGAACACAAGAAATTTTACAGATGAGAAAATTGGTGAAAAGAGGTAAATTGACTTACCTATGGTCACAGCTAATAGGTTCCAGTCAGGAATCAAACCCAGCTCTTCTGATACCAAGTCTACTTTCCATTATACTATACTATCCCTCCAAAAATAAGGCCTGTATTCAGGCACATAACTGTAATCTTAGATAGTTAGAGACACAATAGCCCCTTATGTAATTGATGCTGGTTCCTGTTTGAAATGTTTTTTTCTCCATCTCATCCACTTCTGGGATGATGTGGAATCATGGAAAAAGGGCTGGACTTGGAATCTAAAGAGACCTGGCATTTAATCCCTTCTCAGGCACTTGCTGTGTGTGTCCATGGATGTCACATTACCTCTCTGAGATGCAGTTTCCTCATCTGTAAAATGAAGATGTTCATACTTGTAGTACTTCTCTCATAGGACTGTTGTGCTATTCAAATAAGTTAATAAATGCAAATTGATATGTAACTGTTAACTAGCATTATTGTTCAAGGTCTGTGGCATTCAGAGCCATCATGCTGACCTCATTGTATGCCTGTGAAATCTGGACAGTAGACCAGCGCCATGCCAGGAAACTGAATTGCTTCCATTTGAATTGTCTTAGGAAGATTCTGAAGATCACTTGGCAGGATAAGATACCACACACTGAGGTCCTTTCTTAAACTAAACTGCCAAGCATTCAAGCTCTACTTCAAAGAGTGCAACTCCAATGGGCTAACCACATCATTCGAATGGCAGACGTACACTTGCCAAAATGACTGTTTTATGGAGCACTCACACAGGGCAAGTGCTCACATGGTCATCAGAAGAAGTGATACAAAGCCTCTCTCAAGATCTTAAGAAGTTTGGAATAGATTGTGTGATATAGGAGACACTGGCACAGGACCACTCAGCATAGTGTGCCCACATCAGAGAAGGTGCTTCATTGTATGAGCAAAGCAGAATTGAAGTAACTCAAAAAAAAAACGTGAGATGTGCAAATGTAGAGAATTCACTCCAAATGTTCACATGGACTATTTGAGCCCAACCTGTGGTAGAACATTCCAAGCTTGTATTGGTCTGATCAGCCATAGTCGGACACACTGTAACCTGACTATAGCACAGTGATGTCATTTTTGTCCTCTTCAAGAGCAAAGGACAATAACTAACCAACCATTCCTAAGGATCCCCAAGAAATAGTCTTGACCAAGAAAGTTTAATAGTCTCTATCCCAGATTGAATTAACATGTAATTTCAAAGCTTTTACCACCAGTTTTTTTCTGAGCATTGCCCTTTATTTTCCTCATCTCTGTTAAAATTCAGATTGGGTCCATTGTACAGCAGTTGTTGTCTATAGTGCCTAATGTGCGCTGTTGGTACTTAAATGTGAAATAACATTGTCACTCTGACTTGACAACTTGGTTCTTTTATGTATTTCCATAGTTTGCTTCAACTATCCAATACCAGCAGTCAGAATACTATAATTACAATGTACCTGCTGGCAATTATCATAAACAATACAGCCTACATCCCAGCCACAGCAAGGAAAATTATAGGACACACATGGAAATACAATGGAATAAATCACAAACCTAAGGCAAACTTAAGAAAATATCACTGATGAAAGGTTTAAGCTAAACATTTGCAAGTAAAAGATTTCTGGGGAATAACTGTCTTTTTAAAACAACAAAAACAACAAACAGTATGACAAAAGCCACAGGAAGTAAGTTGCTTTCACTATGCATGATTTTCTGTCATGAAAGGGGGAAATGTTTATAAGAAGAAATCTACAGTGAGCTTTGATCTGCCAAATAATCATTAGGACAGTTTCCCATTCTTTGCTTCTTTCAATTTGAAATCAAGAGGCTAATGCATACTTCATATACAACTTAAAGAGAAGTTAGGAAAGAACTTGGGGGAGAGGATGGGGAAGAGATGTTGATACAATTTTGTGCAGATGTAATAAAAGCTGATGGATGAAAAATAAAGCAATTAATCTGAAGGAGTACCAGACACTGATGGGGTTGCTACCTTCTGAGTGAGTCACTAGTACTACGTGCTCTCTTTTTCCACCTTTTCTTTCATTTGTAGGTATACAATAATTGATGGAGTTCATTGTGATTTTTGAACTCTTACATGACAGAAAGTTTTCTTTGACAGTAACTTTCTCTATATTCATCACAATGGTAGTTATAATCTTCTAATATATTTATTATGGCTAGTTAGGGCCATTAGGCTATTTTAAGGTGTTGATAGAAACATAATAAAAGTACCCTTAACTTATATTGAACTTTTTTACCCTGTGGAAGAGATTCAAGTGCTTCATCTAAGTTATTTATCTCACTTATCCTCATCAGCCTATCGGTTTTTTTTCCTTATTACACAAAACTTCATAGATAGTTGAGGTTGTGTTTTGTAAGCCTTAAAGCACTATATAAATGTGAGATATTATTATTGTCATTTATTAAAATGACATTTAAAATGAATATCATGTACAACTTGTGTTCTTAAGAAACATAATTTCTGATCTTTACCTGAGTATACATCTTTTTTACTCCTTTCTCTCAATTTATAATTCAATTTTTAAAAATATATCATTTCCACTGGAAAAAATAGAATCAAAGTTCACATCAGTACTTCTCTTTGTTTTTTTAGCTATACTGAGCTTCATTTAAATTCCTACTTCTTTCTATTGATGCAGTATTTTTCCACATGCATGATTTTCATTTTACTTTTCTAATTATTTTAGAATATCTATGCTGTTTTTATTTTCTCATTATAACTATTCTAGAACACCCATACTTATAACTTTTATCATTCTCAAATTTTCTTTTTGTAACATCAAGAGTTGGAAAGACTCGAGAGGCCACCTAGACCAGGGCAGAGATTCAGTCAAAAAGCCTCACTTAAGGACCTAGAGGGCCACATGTGGCCTCAAGGCCACAGGTTCCCCATTCCAATAGAACAATCTATACAGGAACAACATATAAGATAATATTGCTTCACTACTATTTGATCTTCACAACAACCCTGTGAGGTAAGCGTTGTTATTATGCTACTTAACAGATGGGGAAATTGAGACTGAGAAAGGTTAAATGATCTCCTCAGGGTCACATAGCTTAGTATCTGAGGCAAAATTTGAACATAAGCCCTAACTCTCTATACACTACACTTTGCTGCATCCCTGACAAGTGGTCATCCACCCTTTAAAAAGGCTGAAGACTTCAAATGAGGGCTAGTGGCATACTTAATTATATTAGCATCACGTTATTGGTTCATATAGAGTTTGTGGCCTATTAACACCACCCTTTTCCCACCTCCTTGGCAAAAGCAATAACTTAGCCCTTCCCCCCCTACAAGTTAGACTGTTTTTTTCCTTAAAAGGTAATGAAACCATCCTCAAGAATTGGTTGGTTCAAGGAACTGAAAACTCAGGGTGTTGACATCACTTCTTGGTCACCTGAGCTCCAAATACTCTCTTATGTTTGGTTGTGGACCATGACGGGCAACTTGGCCAAGAGAACTTCACTTAACTGAATCAACTTAAGGTGTCTCGATGCCAATCTTCACTGAATATCTTTCCCCTTTTATGGCTAAGTAAATTTTTTATTAACTGTTGAATTATGAATACCTCATTTTGTTCCAAAATTGAACATAAACTACTAAAACTAGTCTGAGTCAGGCCTAACCTAGAACAATTGGCTTGGTTCTTCAGGATTGGAATCGAATGATATTGAAAAAGGGGATGGTAATGCAGAGGAAGGTAAGCTTAGACTAGCTTTCATGCTACTTGTGAAAAGGTGTCCCCCACTCCTGGAAATTAGAGAATAAATTGCCTATGGCAATTCAGCAAAAAAAGACTTACATTTTTATTCTCTGTGTCCTTGAGAACAATACCTTGAAGATAATTGCTGTAAAGTGGTGTTTAGACCTACCAGCTGTGTCATCCCTGGGCTTTTCTGACTGAAAATTTAAGCCTTTCCCAAGTTCTACTAGATAATTTTCTCAGGATTCAGTTTACCTTCAAGGGAGCCAGGATGAATTAAACTTTCGGGGATTGAAGACAATTTTCTTCTCACTACAAAGGAAAAATTTGGAAGAATGGTCTGTACTCTTTCTTGCTAGGCTTTTGTATTGCTAATGGTCATCACCAACTAATTGCCTTGGGGAAAGCCTACTGAAGGAAGGCCCTTGATGCAGCATCCTTTGCCCGTTTTCAGCACATTAACTGGACTGCAATTGGCACATTTGTCCATATCCCCAGTTAGAGAAATGTGTCTGGGCTCCTGGGAAGCATTAAGCATTGTCCTTTCTAGTACCTCCCTCAACAACTTGCACCATTCCAGTGGTGATGGCAGCCATGTGACAAAAGAATGGGCATTGTCATGGGTAGCAGCAAAAGGCAAGCCTAGTATAGCCCATTGTTTACTGTAATGTGGAACTGATTGGCTCCTCCACATTGCTGCCAGTACAATACTCAATGATCATTGAGCAATTCCTCTTCAGGGAAACCCTCTAGAAAAATTAAACACCAAGGGATGAAGTAGAGTGGGAGCAATATCCTAACTTCTTTCCCCATGCAAATTAGACTAAAATGTATTGAAACCATCCTCAAGACTTGATTGACTCAAGAGACTAAAAGCTCTAGCTATTGACCTCAGTACAGAACATCCGGAGAAGCTCTGGATAGGTTCTGATGCTTGGCTGTGGACCATGGTGGGCAACTCAGCTAAAGAGATTTTTGCTCAGCTGAATTAACTCAGTGCATATCCTTGTTAAGCATTCTTCTGCTAAGGCTAAATAAGTCTCCTTTTGTTAACTGTTGAACAACCTACAAGTTTTTCATTTTGTTCCAACACTGAACATAAACTACCAAAAGACTGGCCTTAATTCCAGCCCACATTACCCTCAAATCTTTTAAGACTAATTGCTGATGCCTCTTTTTAAAAATTTCCATTTATTATTATGTTCTTTTATTATTGTTTTCTTATAAACCATATATTCTTATAAATCTATAGCCACAGATTAAGATTGCTAGTGATGCAGAATTGGTCAGAACCAATTCTACATCATTGACACTTTCAATCCATGGCTATTTCAAAAAATGTTTTGACATTGATACTACTACAAAGTTGGACTTGACTGTGTCCTTTCCTTTGTATATCGACAGTTGGTATTCTTCCTTATTAAAAATTTCCAATTATTTGATGTCCATCAAATCCTATTTATCCACACTTCTAGAAGCCACATATTGTGAAAGTTTATTTTTCCCATCTCTCATTTCCATCCTGCAGTCAATACCATCAGCATACTTTTCTTTTAAAATAGCCTTGTATGTCAATCTTCTATTCTTCTTGATGCAGAAAGTAATAAAAGTAGAAAAAAGGAAAAGAGTAAGACAAATTAGTGTGGAAGAGCCAATATTTTTTAAAGCACTAGGCTCTTTGGGCATATGCTTCAATATTTCAATGGATTCATGATCTTGTTTGCTTGAGATCTCCCTCAACCAATGCAGATGATGACCAAACCATACCCTCTTATTGTATGAAATTCTCTGGATGATTTTTTGTAAAATGTCCATAGAGCATCTACCCAAAATAGTGAAGATCTTGCCCTATTAAAAAAACACTTTCAAAAGAGCTAGATTCCATATAGAACCTATCCATTATTCCTCATTCTTACTGTATGACTAGCCCATCCACTTTTCCAGCATTATTACCCAAATATGATCATCTCTTATTCAATTCTGGGCCCAGTTAATTTCCCATCTTTTAAAGTCTACATGGTATATGTACTGATAGATCAGATCAGTGAATTCTGACTCAACTATACATCATAATCTTAGAAATATGCCTTCTTCATAAATTTAATTCTTCCTATAAAGAAGCCTATGTCTATCTCTTTTGAGTGACCACGAACCTTATTTAGAAGGATCCATGCTCAGTGGCGTATTAAGTGGTCCCATCCTCAATGCAATCAGCACAAGGAATATATTCCACAAACAGGAGCATCTTTAGAATCTTTCCAATGAAAGACAAGATACAAAAGAAAAATAAACTGTTACTGACTTTAGGAACTTTCATAGTTGAAGGGAAAAACATAAACACATGGAATCAAAGATTTAGAGCTAGAAGAGAGTAGTTTGACCCCTTATTTTACAGAAGTTAAATGATTTTTCTCAGGATTACCTAGCTAGTAAGGGAGAGTCAGAATCAGAGTTAATAAACATTTATTAATCACTTACTATGTGCCAAGCACTGTGCTAAGTGTTGGGTATACAAAACAAGGCATAAGACAGTCCTTACCCTCAAGGAGCTCACAGTCTAATGGGGGAAGACAATACATAAAAAAGAAGGTGAAAGTGGCAGGGGAGGGAGGGGAATGGAACGTACTTAATGCAGGGCCATGATAAAATCCTGCAAACAGGATGGAAAATGATCGGAAGAGGTGTGATTTCATCTGTCCAAATGATGAGTTTCAGAAATAGTCTATATATTAGAAAATCCTTGAGAAAAAAACAAAAGAACAGGTAAAGAGGCAGGGATTTTCAAGACTTTTTTTTCTTCAGAAGACCGCAGCATATGATTATTAAGTACTAGGGGGGAATGGGAAGGTTAAAGCCAACTCTAACCACCCTCTAAAGCTGATAGTATATACTAATTTTCTATGTATTTATAGTAATCATCAATGCTGCAAGGCAGGACTTGATTTGATGGTTTGTTGATTGTCTATATTTAAGAAAATGTTACTAATTAAAGTTGTACTTAGAAGTAAAAAAAAAAAAAAAAAAGAACGAGTTTCTGGAGATGATGGAGTCTAGGAAAATAGCCAGGTGGGAAATAAGGACAATTCACTGAATGCCATTCTTAAACTATCAGATCCTGACAGAGTCAGTAGTTGAACCCAGGTTCTGTGACTCCAAAGCTATTGCTCTTTCCGCACTTGACAATGATAAAGTGACCTACTGTATTAATAGTGAAGAGTACCATGTTACACACAGAGTCTTAAAGTGCGGATTGGATACAGGATAAAAAGGTGACCTAAGTGAAGTTTCCTTAACAGTAAAGCTTTCCTGAGGCTGGTGAGGCTGAGGCTTAAAGCAGGTAATCAACATGGATTTGCAGACAAGGTTGGAAGGGCATTCTGAGTACTGAAGGAAGTTGAATAGAAGGGTAGCATTTAATCCTTGTTAATCTTCATTGTTTCTTTAGTTCTAAATAGTCTTCTTCTGACTTTGAGAATGGACCCAACTTATCCCCCTTTAGAAGGGCTTTCAGCTTGGTTCTATTTGAGCTTCTGTTATTGTTTTTCTAAATTATTTTCTTTAGTCCTAATATGAGCAGGATCTTGGCAACTAGTATGACTCTATTCTTGCTTTCCTAACTTTCATTGAAAGTTTCATAGTTTTATGTTTCTGCATAATTTATATGTCTTTCCCAAGTTATAAACATTTAAATAAATATCAATCTTTTAATATTTTTAAACTATATATTGGAGATGTATGACTATTGAACATGCACAGTTTATATGTAATACCTACAATTTTCCCCATGTAAATAATTTCCTTCTAGTAAATTTGTTCTAAACTCAATTTTTCATATCTCTACATTGTATTTCTCCTCGGATCAGGTAAGGTACAACAGTAGAAAGTATTGAATTTGAAGTCAAACGACTGGGATTCAGTCCTGATTTTACCATTAATTACTTTTGTGACTTTGGGCAAGTCATTTAACCTCCTTGTGCCTCAGTTTCCTGATTTATAAAATGAAGAAGTTGGACCAGATGGCCTCTAAGATCATTCCTAGCTGTAGATTTATGATGTTATGATTCCCTTCTCACCTTCCAAATATTGCTTTGCTAACTTATCATTTCACAATTGTTTTCTGCACAGTGAAATATTTCATTATTCTATTTCTTTTATTCCATTACCAGAATATATGAAAAGTGTGTGTGTATTTGTGTGTGTGTGTGTGTGTGTGTGTTTAGTGGAATATATATATTCTATCAGAGTGTATCTCCTGGAGCTCAGTTTCCTCATCTGTAAAGTGGAGGCCTTGGACAAAATGATCTCTAATACTCCTTTCAGCAGCATAGTTCTACGAAATCCTCAGTAAAAATTTAGGTCATCTTAGCAACTTTTCCCCTACCCCAGAGAAGAAAACAACTCCAACCTCTACAAAAATCTATTGCTGCTTTCCGTTACACTCCATTTTCCTTTCCTGAAATCCACAGATTCTACTACTTTATTCTCTTTCAGCCTTTTCCCTCCCTGTTGGCATTTTTCAGCTTTTCTTTCTGCTTTTCCTGGATTATTGCAGTCATCTTCACACTACTCAGTCATCGTTAAAGAAAGACTTTCTTATTTTCATATACAGGGAAACTGAGGAAGAAACACTTTAAAAGCCAGGTTCACTTTATATATTCTAATACGGTGTCAATGACTCTTTATTGCCTCTTTGTTCCTTTGGAAATACCTAAGCTAATACAGTTTGAAGATCCCTCAGAGTCTTCAGCTAATGCCAAATAGGACTGCTTACTTACTTACCAAGGTCAAAAGCACAAACCAGTCAATGTACAATGCCCATTTATTGAGAAAGTTGTTTTAACAAGCCGTCCAGATTTTCTCAACATGTTAGGAAATTGAATAGATAGCAGTCACCTCAATTATCCTGAAATGTTCAGGCACAGTAGGATCTGGTCAATTTTGGCAGTAACAGTTTTTAAGAACAAGCTGTTAAGGTATTTGGCTGCTCTGGTAAATTCAGAAAGCCACACTAAGAACTCAGAATTTCAGATCCTTTCTTTACACCCCTAGCTACTGACATAAGGAAAATGAACTAGAAAATGCAAAAGACACAAAATACCTCTTTCATTTATATGCCAAGTCCTGGTCATTATGGCTATGATTTCTGTCCTGTCTTGAGATTAGAGGTAAAATCCTGTAGGAATTTTGTACTTGGACAAAAATGGAAGATCTTGGTCTTGCCACCAGTTTAAAATCTTGTGAAGACAGCCTTCTTAGAGTGATATAAAGAAAGGTTTTTACAGGTCATAGCACCATAATTTGGCAATGTAGATCTGCCTGATTAGCCCAGGAAGAACAACCTTTTACATGTACACAAGACCTGTACTGCAAACTAAACTGGTTCCCTTTTGCTTTAAGGAACAAGCTATAATGTTGCTGATAATAATCTTTAAGCCTCTGAGTAATACAGGACCTGTTTGTGTAGACTAGACCCCCTTTTACCTTTAAAAATTAAGCATCTGTAAGAATTGAACTAGTTCGGTTATTGTCTTCTAAGACTTAACTTTACAGAAATGGACCGGTGGATCACCCCAAATAAAAACGTTCTCTCTCTTCAAATTTTCATAGAGCACTTAGTCTGGATCTCATCACGCTATGTATTATATCACACTATCTTGTTTCTCCACTCCTACTCTTGAACATTATCTCAAAGGAGTTGCTCAACCAGGTGTTTGAACTATCAATTCACGGTATCTAATCTCAAATAGACCTTCGCTGTTTCAAGGAGTCTTTTTTTTTTTTTTAATTTTCCTGATTCTCTCTTTGTCACAATATCACAGAAGCTGTTCCAAACCATTTCCTTTCTCTCTCCTCAAGCCCTCTGTCATTCTCACTTCTCTTTCTCTCAGCACATGATGTTGCTTTTACTCTGAGTGTCTTCTTTTCTCTTACTCCACACAACAAAAACCTACTCCGTACATCAAAAATCTCCTACATAACTGATCTTTTCCTCCTTTGGTTTAGTCATTTCAATCATGTCCAGCTCTTTGTGATCCCATTGGGGTTTTCTTGGCAAAGATACTGGAATGGTTTGTCATTTCTGTCTCCAGCTCATTTTACACATGAGCAACTGAGGCAAACAGGGCTAAGTGATTTGCCCAGGGTCACACAGCTAGTAAGTGTCTGAGGCCAGACTTGAAATCAAGAAGATAAGTGCTTCCTAACTCTAGGCCTAACTCCAGGCACTATGCACTGCACCAGCTAGCTGCAATCCCATCAAGAGGACTTGAGTTCAAATTCCACTTCTGTCATTTACTACCTGTGTGACTTTGGGTGAGTCACCTAAATTTTCTGGGCTTCATTTACTATATCCTGTAAAATGAGAGGCAATACTAGAGTATTCTAAGTTCCTTTTCAGGTCTAAATCAGTTATCACTTGTGTCTCCTCTGGGAGCTTGCCTTTTCTTTCCTTATCCTGTCTTTGAGATAATGTGTAGTATAGCAGATAGAATGCTGGGCCTGGTTTTGAATCCTGCCTCAGACATGTCAAGGCTTCAATTTTCTCATGTATAAAATGATAGGGTTGGACTCAGTGATCCCTAAGGTCCCTTCCAGATCCTATCATTACCTCAAGTTCCTGAGACCTAGAAAGCTTCAGGATAACATTCCTGAAGACTTTAAAGGACTTCTCCAAGATCACAGATTTTGGCCCAATCCTTGGGCCAAATGGTTGTCCGATATTTAGGAGAATTTGTTTTGATGTTCCAGTCACCTTGAGGAAAGGACTTCAACCCAAATTTGAGAAATCAGAAAGGATAGGTAGGGAAACGTAAATGAAAAATGAGCCTATAAGAACTGGAGAGCAAGAGGACGGAAGACAGGTGTGTGGCAGGAGTAGAGAGGAACTGAGATCACGCTGAACTCATAGTTGGCGGTTGGTGAGTTTGAAGTTCAATCAACAGTTCTTTTCTGTCCCCTGATTTTTCCCCAGAGCACAGATGGTATAATTTTCACCCAGAGTTTAAATCTCAATCAGACTAGCTGGGGGTAGGGTGGAGAAGAGAAATAGGTAACCCTAGTTGCAAGCCCCATCCCAGAGTTCTATACCTTGTATGAATATTTATCTGCATTTCTTACTTAAATTTGTTACTTCATACAGATAATAAATTGTATGGCCATAAAATGATTTTTGTCTAAGCCTGTGAGATTGAGAAAGGGAAAGCTAGCCCATGAGAAAAGAGATTTCCCCCTTAGGAAACCTCTCATCCTATGAGATTGGAGGTAAGCCAATTAGAACATTTATATGATTTTTGGTAATTTACTGAGTGTATTCCAGAGCATTATCTACTAGACTGCCTTTGATCTTAGAGAGAAACATAGAATTAATAGGATGATCCAGTGGCATGAAGAGGTTGAGGTTGTTGTGATTGTCCTAAAGTGCATCTAAAATGCACAGCTCACACCCGGTATCATACATCCATATCCCACATTTATACGTTATGATATTATGATCTCTAATCTTCAATCCATAACTATGTGCTGTCTCATTTCTCAATGCCTACAACTGTGCTTGATGTCCCCAATCTTTAAAAAGGCTTTCACTTGTCCTAGACGTCCCTTCAAGCAGCCATCCTATATGTCTCCTCCCACTGCTATACCAAGAAAAATAATTTGTCTGTACACACTGCCTCTACTTCCTTACGATCCACTTCTCAACTCCTTGTAATTCAACTTCCTGCCTCACTGCTCTACACAAATAAGAGATACATAAATATATACAAATATGTATAAGATATATAAATGAAAGGTGGGCTGTTAAGGGAAGTGCCCTCGGCCAACCTGATGAGATTATGGAACATAAGCCTTTGTTCGGAGATCTTAAAATAGTGCCTCCTTTTTGAGAGTGATTATGCACATAATTAATCAAAAAGCATTTATCAAGTCCCTACTGCCTACAATGTATCAGGAGAACATTCCAGGCATGGGGGACAGCCAGTGGAAATGCCTAGAGTAGAATGTCTTGTTTGAGGAACAGGGAGGAAACCAGTTATCACTGGATCTAAGAGTTTGGGTGGGGAGGGAAAATTTGGGGATTGGATCTTCTAGAGAGAGGAGGGAATTTTCTGATACAGCGTCGCTCCTTGAAGAAAGAAGAGGATAGTCCACATGATTCCTAAGGAGCATCCTGTTTTGGAAAGCAAAGCTAATGAGTTATTTGTACAGTTCAGGTCTGAAGAGAAAGGGATTATTTATTCAGTAAACCACGAAGTGTGTTCGCCTTCTCAGGGAGTCTAAACCACAGGGTGGTACTATGAGTCTTTGGAAAACTGTGGGATTGTTTGAAAGAGGACTCCACTCACCAGAATGTCGAAGGGTTGACCCAATGGTAACTGAAAGTTCATTCTCCTTCTCTGAGCTAATGCATTATTTGATTGCTTTATGTCTTTCTGTATTTGTTTGTGGGTTCTTAGGAGTCTTTTGCACCTTCAGCGTTTTTCGATAAGCCAAAGTAAAAGCTGTCCTATATTTATTTGCATATGCTGCCTTACATGCTTTTATGGGAACTGGAGTTACCTTTTATCCACATTTGGGGAGAACCTAGATGCAAGGTTTACTCAAACTGCATTTTGGAAATTACCTGGGTCAAGTTTAAGTGGAGACAATGAGCCAGAGAAAATGACGCGTCTTCCCTTTTCCCTTTTGGGGACAGGAACTGACTCTCTTCTCTACTCCCCTCCCCAATCCCTATCACTGCCAGAGGGAATCCAGAATCCTCACTCCATTCTGACCCTTCTTGGGCCAACTCCCTGCTTTTCAGATTAGCCCTACTGTAGTGGTGTCAAAGTTAAATGAAAACAGATTCCCGTGGGTGGCATATTGACCTAGAAAATCACAAATTACCATTATTTATGTTGTATTTTTAATTATTTTGCTAAGTAGTTCCCACTTACATTTTAATCTAGTTTAGGCCACACTCCAAATTTTGCCAGCAGCATGTGGAGTTTGACATCTCTGCCCTACTGGCTCCCCTTCTTTTAGACACTTGACGAACCCTAAAGACTCCTGGACCTCTGCTGTCTGCTTTGCTTTTACCCTGGGGTCTTCAGGACTTTCTATCTCTCCTATATGTCTTCTGTCCCCTCAATTAGAGTATGAAAGGCTTGAAAGCAGAAACTATCTTCTTCTATTTGTGTCCCCAGCACTTGGCACATAGTAAGCACTTAGTAAAGCCTTCCTTCCCTCCTTTGCTTTATTCTTTATGTTGATGAACTTATCTAGTTCTGAGGGTCAATTTTCAATTCTACGCAGATAACTTCCAACTCAGTATATCCAGCTATAATCTCTCAACAAAACTCCAGTTTTGAAGATTGTTGGACATTTTTTCTTGGGTATCCCATTGGCAACATGTCCAAAATAGAGCTTATCTTCCTCTCTCCCGCCCCCTTAACATTACACCAAATTACTACCACCATTCATTCTCCTCCTCCTCCTCCTCCTCTCATCCGGGTTTCTAACCTAAGGATCATCTTTGACTCCACTCATTCCTCACATCCAATTCTTCCTCTTTTCTCCACTCACATGGCAACTACTCTAATTCAGGCCTTAATCACCTCTGGCCTGGATTATTACTTCCTAATGGTTTCCCTTCCCCCAGTCTCTCCTCACTACAGTCCTCTATAAAGCTGCTAAAATAATCCAAGATGCAAGTCTGACCAGGTCCCTCCCTTACTCAAAAACCTTTAGGGACTCCTTAATGCTTGTAGGATAAAATATAAGCTTCTCTCCTTAAGACCCTCCACAATCTGGCATGTGTCACTGGATCAAAGCATACTTGGAGGGGAGAAGGTGTAAGAAGACTAGAAAGGTAGGAAAGGGACCTGGTTATGAAAATATTTGAAAGACAAACAGAATCCTGGAGACAATGAGCCATTGGAGTTGATTGAAATGGGGTATATACTATGGTCAGACCTACTTTTTAGAAACATCAATATGACAGTCAAATGGAGGCTGGATTTACTCCATATTCCTGTCCTCTGTGAAATCTCTGCTTCACTCAAACAGGATTACTCACTGTTTTTTTTAACCTAATCTTAGACTTTCTGCGTCTGTGCATGTGTTCAAACTGGCTCTCTTGATTGGAATGCCTGCTTACATCCATCTTTTAGAATCTTTTAGAATATATTTTAGAAATTATATTGTCAAGTGCCTTCCTCCTCCATGAAGCCTTCTCTGATTCTTTTCCCTACCCACTTTGTTAGCACTTTCTAAACAGTGCCTAGCACACAGCAGTCAATGAATATTTGTTGACTGACCGAATATACTTATTTATACATTATATATATGTTGTATCCCCTCAGTAGAACATAAGCTCCTTGAGTATAGGAACTGTTATATTTTTGTCTTTGTGCTCTCAAAGAATTGAACTGAATTGAATTTGTATACATGTTAAACCTTCTTATTAGACTATAAACTCCTTCTGGCCATTTTTCAGCTTTGTATTCCCAAGACCTTCACTTCACATGGTGGTCAGAAAAAGTTATACAAGGACACTCTCAAGGTCTCTCTTAAGAACTTTGGAATTGATTGTGTGACATGGGAGACACTGGCACAGGACTGCCCAGCATGGTAGGCCCTCAATCAAAAAGGTGCTGTGCTCTATGAGCAAAGCAGAATAGAAGTAATTCAAAAGAAACACAAGACGTGCAAATTTAGAGGAATCACCCCAAATGTTCACATGGATTATACCAGCCTGTGGAAGAGCATTCCAAACTCACATTGGTCTGATCAGTCACAGTTTGGTACACTGTAACTTGACTCTAACGTAGTGATGTCATTTTGGTCCTCTTCAAGAACGAAGGACAACAACCATTCCAAAGACCTAGTATAGTACCTTGCACATAGTAGACACTTAATTAAGGCTTGCTCCATTGGGATATTCCAGCTGGCTAGCCATCCAGAATTCAAATTTCAGTGACCTTCAATATGACATTTTCATTTAAGAATGTTATTGTTGCTTTATCTTTTGGGAAGGGGGACAAGGAAGAGTTTTGTTGTTGTTTTTTCCTTGCTACTATTACATGCTTGTTTTTGTTGTTGTTATTTTTGTTTAATTATTTGCGAAGTTAAGATTTGTTTTGGCAAAGAAATCCAGAAATTCTGTTTTATGCGATCCACTGCTAGTAGTTTTCCAACAGTTTGTTCTTAGATTTGACAAATTAGCAGCTAAGTGAAATATAAATAAAGAGTAATGAATAAATACCATTGAAAATGTAAGCTTTTGTTCTCTTTTTTTGTTGTTTCTTCTTTCTTGTGGTTTCTCCCATTGGTTCTAATTCTTCTTTACAATATGACTAATATGAAAATAGGTTTAATATGAATGTATATGCTGAGCCTATATCAAGGTGGAGGGACGGAAGACATGGGGAGAAAATTTGGCACTCAAAATCTTATGGAAGTAAATGTTAAAAACTAAAACTAAATAAATTTATTTATTTATTTTTTGTTTTTTGTTTTTTTGTGAAAAACTAAGTATATTTCCCTTAATCCTATCCTGCCTCCCCTTTTATTCTATTCTCTCTTTTGACCCTGTCCCTCCTTAGAACTGTTTACTTCTGATTACCTCCTCCCCCAATCTGCCCTTCCCTCTATCATCTCTCTGCTCTCTTGTCCCCTTCCCCCGCCATTTTTCCTGTAGTGTAAGATAGGTTTCCATACTCAATTGAGTGTGTATGTTATTCCCTCCTTAAGCCAAATCTGATAAGAATAAGATGCACTCATTCCCTCTTACCTTCCCCCGTTTCCCTTTCACTGTAAAAGCTTTTTCTTGTCTGTGAGATAATTTATCCCATTCTACCTCTCCCTTCCTCTTTCTCCCAGTATAATCCACTCTCACCCCTCCAGATATCACCCCTTCATCTTCAACTCACCCTGTGCCCTCTATTTATCTATCTATATATATATACATACATACATATAACTTTTTTTCCCTCCAACTACCCTAATACTGACAAAGGTCTCATGAGTTACAAATATCATCTTCTCATGCAGGAATGTAAAAAGTTCAACCTTAATAAGTCCCTTATGGTTTCTCTTTCCTGTTTACCTCTTCATGTTTCAGCTGAGTCTTGTATTTGAAAGTCAAATTTTCTATTCAGCTCTGGTCTTTTCATATAGAATGTTTGAAAGTCCTCTATTTCACTGAATATCCATTTTTTTCCCCTGAAGGATTATACTCAGTTTTGCTGGGTAGGTGATTCTTGGTTGTAATCCCATCTCCTTTGCCCTCCAGAATATTATATTCCAAGCCCTGTGGTACTTTAATGTAGAAACTGCTAAATCTTGTGTTATCTTGATTGTGTTTCCACAATACTTGAATTGTTTCTTTCTGGCTGCTTGCAATATTTTCTTTTTTTTTTCCTTTTTAAAAAAAATTAATACATTTATTTATTTTTAGTTTTCAACATTTATCAATATATTATTAATATATTTTTATATATTATATATAATATATAATTATACAATACACAACACACAATTATATATTATTAATTATATATTAATCATATATTATTAATTATTAATATATGATTAATATATCATTTTCAACATTTCCACAAGATTTTGAGTTCCAAATTTTCACCCCATCTCGCCCCTCCTCCCATCCCAAGATGGCATGCATTCTGAATACCCCTTCCGCTAGTCTGCCTTCCTTTCTATCTCTCCCCCCCTTCTGTTATCCCCTTCCCTTCTATTTTCCTGTAGGGCAGGATAGATTTCTATACCCCATTTCTTGTATTTCTTATTTCCCAGTTGCATGTGAAAACATTTTTTTTAAACATGTGTTTTTAAAACTATAGGTTCCAAACTTTCTCCCTTCCTCTCTCCCCACTCACCTTCATTGAAAAGGCAAGTAATTCAATATAGGTTATACATGTGCAGTTATGCAAAACATTTTCATAGTAGATATGCTGTGAAAAACTAACTCTATTTCTCTTAATCCTATCCTGGCCCCCCTATTTATTCTATTATTTCTTTTGACTCTGTCCCTCCTCAAAAGTATTTGCTTCTGATTATCCCCTTTCCCAATATTCCCTCCTCTCTATCATCCCCCTATTCTTTTGTCCCCTTCCCCCCATATTTTCCTGTAGGGTAAGACAGATTTCCATACCCAATTGCTTGCAATATTTTCTCCTTGACCTGGGAACTCTGGAATTTGGCTACAATATTCCTAGGAGTTTTCCTTTGGGGATCTCTTTCAGGAGGTGATTGGTGGATTCTTCTAATTTCTATTTTGTCCTCTGGTTCTAAAATATCAGGGCAGTTTTCCTTGATAATTTCTTGAAAGATGATGTTTAGGCTCTTTTTTTGATCATGGCTTTCAGATAGTCCAATAATTTTTAAATTCTCTCTCCTGGATCTATTTTCCAGATCAGTTGTTTTTCCAATGAGATATTTCACATTGTTTTCTATTTTTTCATTCTTTTGGTTTTGTTTTACAATGTCTTGATTTCTCATAAAGTCACTAGCTTCCAATTGCTCCATTCTTATTTTTAAGGAAGTATTTTCTTCAGTGAGCTTTTGGACTTCCTTTTCCATTTGGCCAATTCTGCTTTTTAAGGCATTCTTCTCCTCATTGGCTTTTTGGACTTCTTTTGCCATTTGGGTTAGGCTAAATTTTTTTTTATGGCAATTGGGATTAAGTGACTTGCCCAGGGTCACACAGCTAATAAGTATCAAGTGTTTGGTCTGAGGCCGAATTTGAACTCAGGTCCTCTTGACTTCAGGGCTGGTGCTCTGAGTTAGGCTATTTTTTAAGGTGTTATTTTCTTCAGTATTTTTTTGGGTCTCTTTTAGCAAGCTGTTTACTAGTTTTTCATGATTTTCTTGCATCACTCTCATTTCTCTTCCCAGTTTTCCCTCTACTTCTCTCACTTGCTTCTCAAAATTCTTTTTGAGCTCTTCCATGGCCTGGGACCAATTCATATTTTTCTTGGAGGCTTTGGATGTAGGAGCTTTGACTTTGTTGTCTTCTTCTGGTTGTATGTTTTGATTTTGTCACCAAAGAAAAATTCTATGGTCTGACTTTTTTTGTGAGGGTTGCTCATGATCTCAGCCAGTTATAGGAGTTATAAATGCTTTGTTAAGGTAGGGGTCTGCTTCCAATGTGGAGAATGTACTGTCCCAAGCTTCAGGGATTTTATGCAGCTGTTTTCAGAGAAACTTCTAGGGACCTGTAAATTTTCAGTTCTTCCAAGGTGGTATGATAAGAGGTGAGTTGTATACTCCTTTCCTGGCCTGTGTTCTGGTGTATGAGTGACCTCAAGCACTCTTTTCTGCCCTGGAACTGTGAGGAGGATTTCCTCTCCACTGTCACTACAAGCTCCACCATGCCAGCGCTCCTCCTCCCACCAGGATCACCACCTAGAACTATGACCCAGATCCAAGCACAAGCAAAGCAAGAGAATCCTGCACCAGCAGAGAGATCCCTGCAATCCCCCTCTAATCAGTCACTTGATTCCCCATCAGTCTGTGGGCTGGAAGCTCCAGAAGTCACTGCCGCCCTGCAGCCACACGCAGGAAGTGGGGTTGGGACCAAGCTTCTTCTCACACTGCAGTCACAGACTTTTCCTAATGACCTTCTAAGTTCTCTTTGGTGTTTGTGGGTTGAGAAGTCTGGAAACCACCACAGCTGCCTGTGATTCAGTCCCCTGAGGCCTGCTCCAGTTTCACTGAGGCCTGTTTTGCCTGCGCGCCCATGCCGAGCTGCGTTCCTCTCCCTGCCCAGCAAGATAGACTTTTCTGATCAACTATCTAGGTTGTCTTGGGTTGGAAATTTGTTTCACTCTGTCTTTTTGTGGGTTCTGCCACTTTAGAATTTGTTTAGAGTCGTTTTTTACAGGTATTTGGAGGGGTTTGGGGGAGAGCTCAAGCAAGTCACTGCTTTTACTCTGCCACCTTGGCTCCGCCCCCCCAATAAATTTATTTTTTAAAAATAGAAGAAAATGTAAGCTTTTAGGAAGAAAAGCACCAGATCTGGCTTACTCTGTGATTGTAGACAAGTTGCTTAACCTCCCTGGTCCTCAGGTTCCTTAGAGTTAGATTAGATGCCTTCTAAGGTCCCTTCCAGCTATGGAGTTAAAAATCCTATGATACTATAAACTGATGCAGAGAAGTAAGCTGAATGGAATTGAAGGGAAAAGCATTTGTTAAGTACTTACTGTATGCCTTGGGCTAAACTGGGGTTAAGAATGGAAAAGTAAGACAGTCTCTGTTTCCAGGGAGTTCACATTCTAAGAATTAAGGAAGATAACACATCACAAAGGAGTCAAGAAAACAATATACACAATGACAACAATAGAAGTGGGAAGAACAGTAATGACAGAAAACTGAATGTAATATAATTCTAATAACTATGTTTACATACAAAGATAAGAATACCTCCTTTCTCTCATTGAAGGGGTGGGAAACTCTGGATGCAGAGATTTGTATGTACTATCCAACTCAACTGATGTGTTGTTAGTTTTGCTAACAATTATCTTTTTTCATTTTCTTTTTTGTTTAAAAGGAATTGTTTATTGGGTAGGGGAAGAGGAAGAATTTGAAAATGAAGTTATGTAAAAACAAAATATATTAATAATTTTTAATTTAAAAAGAATGAAAAAAATGTATGCTCAACTTATTACTCAGCCTGAAAGAAGGTGTTATTCCAAATAATAGAGTGTCAAATGCACACTCTTGGAGGAAAATCAGATGATTTCAAGTTACAAGATTGTATCATCAAAGAAAAGGCATTGACTATCATGTGAATATATATACATTGCTTAGGGGCCAATGTCACACATGATTTATCTTTGAGGCAAGGGAAAATGTTTTTACTTCTTCTACCAACATATCTCTTCATTCCAACTAATACTCCTCACTCCTATTTCAGGGATTATCCCTTAATTATTCTTTTTTTTTTTTTTGCTTTCTGGTGAGGCAATCAGGGTTAAGTGACTTGCCCAGGGTCACACAGCTAGTAAGAGTCAAGTGTCTGAGACCAGATTTCAACTCAGGTTCTCCTAACTCCAAGACCAGAGCTCTATTCACTGTGCCACCTAGCTGCCCCCCTTAATTATTCTTCAGGCAATTCTTTCTCCTTTTCTACAACTTTCTCAATGCTTTGTTCCATAGATGGGTCTTTCTCATTCACTTTTTCTCTGTTTTCTTGTATCACTTTTCATTTTTCCATCTATCAGTGTGGTGTGGAATGTTTTTTGTTTTTTTGTAAAATCTCATTTTCTCTAATGTTCTCTATTTTTACATTTTCCCTAATATTCTGTTCCTTTTTCCATTTTCTCTCCTTACCCATGTGGTAGAAAATGTTGTAATAAAGATAATTTTACAGATATATAACAACTGGAAATCTTTGGCTGCCTAACTTCTCTCCTGTTGTTTTCCAAAGCAAAAGGAGATGATGGATGATTTGGAGAGTAATTCTGTTGAGGTCTAGGGGTGCTGGTAACCCAAAAATTCAAGGGCAAAAGACATGGGTACTGCCTTGAAAGAATTCTGCTCAAGCCTTCTTTCAATCAGAGACAAGGTGTATTAAAACACTAGTTGGGGTGGGCGAGATTCCTAGTGAGTCAGCACTATTGGCCAGATTTTAAGAATCTGAGCATTTGTGATGCCAATACAACCAGGACAGACACTTATGATGTCTGAGCAATGTAATGGGGGCAAGATGAACACTTATATACATTGGTCAAGAAATAGGGTGACTGGGAGGTTCTAGAGAAGGGGTGGGTCGGATTAGAAGTAGCAGACAAGGGGTCTAGGTGGGATTAAGGAGTGGTGGTCTAGGATAGGGTCAGGTGCAAACAATGAGGGCCACAATGAAAGGGCACTTAAAAGGATTAACTGCGAAGGGCCAGGTGAACCCAGAGACTTGAGCCACAGTGGGAAAGCCCAGGGAAAGTTTAGGGAGGGCAGGGGTGGTTTCCAGAGCCCATACCTTTGCTTCTAAGACAAAAGAAATGGTGTACCAAAAAATTATTTTATAGAGCTAGAAAAAAAATAACAAGATTCATTTGGAATAACAAAAGGTCCAGAATATCAAGGGAACTAATGAAAAGAAATGCAGGGGAAGGTGGCCTAGTCATTCCAGATCTTAAATTGTATTATAAAGCAGCAATCATCCAAACTACTTGGTACTAGCTAAGAAATAGAGTAGTGGATCAGTGGAATAGGTTAGGTATGCAAAACACAGTAGTCAATGGCTATACTAATCTACTATTTGATAAACCCAAAGACCCCCGCTTCTGGGATAAAAACTCAATGTAAGACAAAAAATGCTGGGAAAACTGGAAAAGAGTATGGCAGAAACTAGGCATAGACCAAAATATCATACCATACACCAAAATAAACTCAATATGGGTTCATGATTTAGATATAAAGGCTGATACCATAAGCAAACTGGGAGAACAAGGAATAGTTTATGTGTCAGATTTATGGAGAACAGAAGAAGTTATGACCAAACAGGAGATAGAGAACATTATGAAATGCAAAATGGATGATTTTGATTACATTAAATTGAAAAGTTTTTGCACAAACACAGCCAATGCAACCAAGATTAGGAGGGAAGCAGAAAACTGGGAAAGAATTTTTACAACCAGTGTCTCTGATAAGGGCCACTTTTCTAAAACATATAGAGAGCTAAGTCAAATTTATAAGAATACAAGTCATTCCCCAATTGATACATGGTCAAAGGATATGAACAGGCAGTTCTCAGATGAAAAAATTAAAGCCATCTATAGTCATATGAAAAAAATGCTCTGAATCACTATTGATTAGAGAAATACAAATTAAAACAACTCTGAAGTACCACATCACACCTATCAGATTGGCCAACATGACAAAACAGGTAAATGATAAATGTTGGAGAAGATGTGGGAAAATTGGAACCCTAATGCATTGTTGGTGGAGTTGTGAAATGATCTAATCATTTTGGAGAGCAATTTGGAACTATGCCCAAAGGGCTATAAAAATGTGCATACCCTTTGACCCAGCAATAGCACTTCCAGGGTTGTATCCCAAAGAGATCATACAAATAGGAAAAGGACCACATGTACAAAAATATTTATATCCGCTCTTTTCGTGGTGGCAAAGAATTGGAAATTGAGGGGATGCCTATCGATTAGGGAATGGCTAAACAAGTTATAGTATATGAATGTAATGGAATACTATTGTGCTATAAGAAATGATGAGCAGGCAGACTTCAGAAAAACCTGGAAAGACCTGTATGGACTGATGCTGAGTGAAGTCAGCACCAGGAGAAAGTTGTACACAGTAACAGCCTCGTTATGTGATGACTAATATTGATAGACTTAATCTTTCTCAGCAATACAAGAATCTAAGACATCTCCAAAGGCCTCATGATGGAAAATGCTATCCACATCCAAAGAAAGAACTATGGAGTTTGAATGCAGGTTGAAGCGTACTATTTACTATTTTTTCTTCTGTTTTGTTTTGTTTCCTCTTTCTTGTGGTTCCTGTTATTGGTTCTAAATCTTGCTTACAACATGACTAATGTGAAGATATGTTTAATAGGAATGTATATGTATAGCCTATATCAGATTTCGCACCATGTTGGGCAGGGAAGGGGGAAGGGCAGGAGAGAAAAATTTTAAACTCAAAAGCTTAGGGAAATGATTGTTGATAAATCAAAATAAATTAATAAAAAATTAAAAAGAAATGGTGATCTTTTATTTATGTGACATATTTGCTATCTCAAATTACTTGAGGAGGGGGTCAGGGGCCATATCGTATTTAACTTTGGCTTCAACAAATATATATTAATCTTCTACCATGTTTAGAGCACTGTTCCAGACAATGAGGGAAACCAAAATATAAATTGACACATTTCTTACCCTCATGAAAGTAAAAAATTTAGTAGTATGATATAATACATACATAATTTATAATACAAAATTCTATATGAAAAAGTTCACAAATGAAGAGCAAATCATGTATTTTATTAAGTCCAAGGACAAGGTTCATTATCGGGGGGATCAGGGAAGACTTTTAGAAGGAGGTAGCATTTGAGGTGGGTCTTTAAATCACGGGCAGCATTTTAAGAGTCACACCTGGCAGGAGACAAAAGAGAAATGAAGGAATTCTGGACGAAGCCACACTTTGTGAAATCAGCAAGGATGCTTAACATAGGCTCACGGTTAAGTTTAAGGCAATTGGTCTTGGGTTCCCTTTTGACCCCTCTCTTGTGTGGTCTACTCCTTTACACCAAACACTCATCTCAGAATGCAGAAAAAAAAATGAGTTTATTTTTATCTGGAAACAAAACCCCTTATAAAAGTACAGGCTGCAAATAAACAAGGTTTTAAGTGGAGCAAGAAACTTTAGAAAGGAAGTGATGTCATTTGGCTAGGCCGTGGGGATAGGGGGAGGGGAGAGACAAAGAAGAATGTGGATGACTTCACCATGTTCCACGGTGTGGCTTACAAGACCATCCAGACACACAGCAAATTCTGTGCAAGTAGGTCGCTCTTTAGGTGAGTTAGTGAGCTGGATGAGGCTCCAGTTGTTCAAGAGTACATAGCAGCACATGCTCTGAGGTCTAACTGTCACTCTTCTGAGTCTGCTTCCCAACCCCTCTGGGCTCTAGATTTAGCCTGAAGTGTTGCAGAGAGTTTTTTCTAATGCTGTAGCTCCCGAGCCACCACTGATGCGCTTTCGCCTTTGATTGTCACTTGATACGAATTGCTGTTCGTTTCAGTCAGACTCTTCATGACTCCCTTTAGGGTTTTCTTGGCAAAGATACTGGAGTGGTTTGCCATTTCCTTCTCAAACTGAGGCAAATAGGATTTGCCCAGGTTCACACAGCTGGTAAGTGTCTGAGGCCAGATTTGAACTCAGGAAGATGAGTCAGTCTTTTTGATTCCAGGCCCAGTACACTATTCACTGGGCCATGCCTTCGTAGCCTCCCAGATGATATGAATTAGCCAGGCCTAATGAGGGTATTTACTGGTTGGTTGGTTGCTGTCCTTCATTCTTGAAGAGTACCAAAATGACACCACTATGCTATAGTCAGGTTACAGTGTGTCCGACTGTGGCTGACAATATGAGCTTGGAATGTTCTACCACAGGTCGAGCACAAATAGTCCATGTGAACATTTGGGGTAGATTCTCTAAATTAGTGCATCTTGCATTTCCTTTGAGCTACATCAATTCTGCTTTGCTCATGGAACACAGCACCTTCTCTGATGTGGGCACACCATGCTGAGTGGTCCTATGCCAGTGTCTCCCATGTCACTCAATTCCAAAGTTCTTAAGAGAGACTTCGAGAGTGTCCCTGTATTGCTTCTTCTGACTACCAAAGTAAGAATAGTAGACACAAAACATCTTCCCCACCCACAACCCCAAACACATTCTTCCACAGGTATGTATTGTGTCAGGCTGCTAGGATTAGGACACTAATGAAAAGATTGAAGTTCTCTGTCAATCAGTCAACTAGCATTTATTAAACAATTACTATGTGCCATGGGCAGTTAGATGGCTCGGTGGATAGTGTCGGGCCTGGAGATAGGAAGATGTGAGTTCAAATCCACCTTCAAACACTTACTAGCTGTGTGATCCTGGGCACATTACTTAACCTTGTTTGCCTCAGTTTCCTCATCTCTAAAATGAGCTGGAGAAGGAAATGGCAAAGCACTCCAATGTCTTTACACAGAAAACCCCAAATGGGGTCACAAACAGTCAAACATTACTGAACAACAACATGTGTCAGGCACTCTCCTAAACACCAAGAATACAAACAGAAGCACAAAGAAAGACAGCCCCTTCCTCCTCAAAAAGCTTATATTCGACTGGGGAAAGGTAGAACATCAGAGCAAGCTACAGGAGGGTGGGGACACAAAGGTAACCAGGTCTGGGACATGGTAGCAGAGGTCTAGCGTGTGTACTGGAGAGGATTGAGACATGGCTAGCCCAGGTGCCATCCTTACTTGGAGGGTCTGGGAAGAGCCATTCAATCTGAGGGAGATCTGAGGGGCGGGAGAATACTTTGAATGTGTGAATTCCAAGATTGGAGTGAGGTTTCAGAATGACGAGCTAGAGCCTTTCTCTCTATCTTTGATTATTGCATGGCTATCAGTGCAATTCTTGAGCTGTTTCTTTATTATTGCTCACTTTAGCTAGATGACTGACCCATTGCCTATCAGCCTGCCATAGTCAGGAGTAATTTGCAGGAAATAGATATATCTAAGTTCTTCACTGTGACCACCATAGCTCCAGCTATGATGAATAAGCTTGCTGTATACAACGTAGTTCAAATTCTGACTTGTCCTACGGATACTGGACTTCATGTGAAGAAAGAGAAAATTCTTCTTTTGTCCCATCTCATTGCTTTTGATATTGGACCTTACCTCCATATTTAAGGTCATGCAGCATGGCATAGTTAGTAGATAGAGGTTTAGACCCTGGAGTCAGGAACACAAGTTCAGACTTAACCTTTGATGTTTACTAGTTGCATGACCAGGGGTAAGTTACTTAAACCTCCTGGGGCCTCATTTTCCTCAAATGTGGATAACACTACCAGTAGTATTTACCTCACAGGGTTATTCTAGAAATAAGATAGAAGGATCATAGCTCTAGAGACTTTCTAGTCCAACCCTTTTATTTTACAGATGAGAATACAGAAGTTCTGAGCGGGAGACCCAGCAGGTTAAATGACCTATTCAAAAACTCCTAGGTAGTGTGTGGGACAGTGACTCTAACACAACTAAACTTAGAGACTTCTCAAGGAAGCAAAAAAAAAGTTACTTTTTATTACAATCTCGCGAGAAGGCGCGTCTGCTCCCCCAGTTCACTACCAGCAGGAGAGAGGTGAGGCACAAAGGACAAGGTGAAACTATGTGCTATATCTGAACAAGCCTCCCACCCACCACTGTCCCTTAATTCCCATTGGTTGGGAGGCAGGGCTCACATTTTAAGCACGAAAATCTTCCCCGGACACAAAGAACAAGGAAACAGGGCATAACCAGTCAAAATGTATATGTCCTTATATGGCGAACTTAATACTGATATGGCAGTAAAGGGGGGGCCGGATTCCATAGGATGAGTAATTTTCAGGAAAACGAAACTTAGGCCTGTTGGTTTTTTTCTTTGTTCTCCGGAGCCTGCCTCCAGTTTCGAGACAGTCTCTCCCTCACCACCCTGAGAAGACTTCACAAAGTCAATACCCCGCTCAGTAGTGAGCATCAGAAGCGGTAATTCAGTAAAGCACTTTGAAAAATATAAAGCATTATATAAATGACAGTTATAATCATGATCATCCAGAAAAAGAACTGACTTATATAAGCATATTTATGTCTAATGGAAGCCATCTTTGGAAAGGAGGGAAAGAAAAAAGAAAGTTACATGATTACTTCGTTGTATATTTAGAAGGAATAGCAAGTTACATATAATCAATCTGCAGTTTCAGGTGCAAAAAAAAAAATTATAATCATGATAATGATGACCCAGATTTTTCATCTAGCAGCCTTGATTTTGTTCATACAATAACTTAAATTTTATGTAATCAAATTTATCTTTTTTTATCACCTCTATCCCTTGTTTGGTTAAAATTTTTCCTATAATCGATGTTGAACGAAGCTCATTCTTCCATTCTCTTTAGTTTTTTATGGAGTGACTTTTTATATTTGAGTTGCATATCCATTTGTAGATTATTGTGGTCTATGGTATAAGATGTTATGACCAGTGATCACCAAAGAGAGAATTATAGTTCTTTAGGAGGCTGTGGTATGACCCCAGGAAATTTAGCCTGACCTCAGAGGGCGGGTGATCAACCAATTGGAGGGTAAATAGATATTTCACAACTCACCCTCTCTTAAATAGCCAGTTTTAAGGGAGGCTTATCTCCAAAAAGTCACATTTACCATTATCCCCAATATATCTCTACTCTGCCCCCTTTCTCCTGCTATTCAAGTATCCAACCTCTTCCCTTCAGAGCCAGGCATAACAGCTACCAGGGACCCAGAGCAGTATTTGTCCTGATGTCACTGGGAAAATTCCTATCCTCTCCCTGTGCCCACCAAGTACCTGTTTTTTCTGGCCCTGGTATTACTTCAAGGCTGGTGTAGGCACTGCCCTCCAACCTCCCCAAATAAAGTAATAAAATCCCCAAATAAAAGTAATAAAAAAAACCATTCCCTTTATCATGCTTCCCTGTGGCACTACCCTCCTTCCATGTTTCTAACCCCAGTGTTATCCTCAATTCCTCACTCTTAATCACCCCAGGTATTGATACAGTTCCCCAATCTTGTAAATTCTACCTCCACAAAATCTTGCATCTCTCCCTTTCTTTTCATTGACACAACTAGTACCCTAGTTGGGACCCTCATCCCCTCATAGACTATTGCCATAGCTTCCTCATTGGACACCTAGACTCTAGCCTCTCCTCACTTCAAACTGTCCTCCATACCCTCGACAAAGAGACTTCTCTAAAGCACAAGTCTGACCATGTCACATACCCCCGCCTCTTCAATAAACTCCAATGGCTCCCTATTGACTCTAGTATCAAATATTATTTTATTTTTATCTCATCCTTTTAAAATTTGCATTTCTGTGTAAGCTTTTACATAATTATGATCACAATAGTACATAGCATATAATTTACCAATAAATAAGTATACATATATTGGGAGTAGGTGATCAAAATGTCTTTATTGTTGTGGATGCATGATTAAAAAATATTTAGAGAGAATCTAGGACTAAGAAGCTGCTGAAAGGACTGTGCTATATGATAATGTATCACATAACTCCACTCAGTTATGCAATAAAGTGATAAGCGGTTGCACAGATGAGGTCTGAGGTGAGGGATGAACTCAAGTGTCCAGGACACTTAGCACAGTGCCTAGCACATAGTAGGTGCCTAAGAAATGTTGATTGATTGATTGATTGATTGATTGAAGGAAGGAAGGGACATAAAAATGTACTCCATCAAGCTCACTGATTTCTTTTTTACTCCAAATTCATTAACATGTTTGTCTTTTGCTTTGCATTTTCAGTGACATGAGTTCAGATACTATATACCCTCTCTCTTTTTTTTTTAAGTAGCTTTAGATAGGATCTGTTTCCACTGTTTCCGGGCAGTTAATTGTTTAGATGTTTATTAAACCTACTTTCCATCATGAAGGGCTTGACAAGGGCTTGGATGAGCACAGATTAGTAAAAACCTTAGCATAGTCATAACTACCCCAGATTGCCCTGTTCTTTGGCAGAAGGTTAAAACTTGAGGTTTTATTTTTAACATCAATTTCATTTATTTATATGAAAATATAAATAGATCTAATAATATCAGAATTTTAGCAGACTATGTAATGATTGTAAAAAAGAAAAGCAACCAGGAATTGCTTTACCTTATGCACAACAGGCTTGTGTCAGTTGCCATGGAAGATGTGACATCATTCGGAAAATGTATGCCAGAGAATTGTCTGGTGTCATGTCTTTACAAAGGAAAAATAAAGATGAAAGGCAATCTTTAACTTACCAGTATGTCATTTGCTCTAAGTAAAGCAGTTATTGAATTTTAATTCTGAAGTAATTTGATTTTTTTTTAAAAATGTGTTTTTTAGTTGCCATTAAAACAGGTTATCTAATTTTCATGTATTAAGAGTACAATAAAGGTGTTTTTTGAAAGCAAACTAGGTTTGCAGTAATGAATTAAGATTTTTTTATCTTAACCATAATTGCAAATTTTTATTATATTACTCTTTAAATACATGTAGAAAAATAAAATTATTCAGGAAAATGGGCTAGAGGATATTTTATTATTTTGGCAATTTTTCTTTAGATCTTATAGCTGAATATTTAAATTCTGCCCTCTTATTCTTCTGTTGTTTTTTCTTAAGTGGAAAAAACTTCTGTGGTATTTTGATACCCAATACATTAGCTTCCTTTCTTTTTATTATGTCATGTATTCATAGGTTCCTCAATCATTTAGAACCCACAGAAAACTCAAAAAATTATTTAGGATATCCCTCTGCTTCTGGATGTCTGTCAGTATTCCTTCCCAAACAGTGAAGTCTGTATCTCTACTTTGGTTAGAATATGTGGGTGCCTGTTGGTGGAGAGAAGACAGGATAAGGACTGCTGGTAACAACCAGTGATAAGAAAATGGAAGATAAGCTAAGTCGAGAGCACAAATGTGCTAGAAAGGAGGGCTTCAAAGCCAAATTACCATGAAAGAAAGGGACATAAGTATAGAGAAAACTCTGTCCAGGAAATCCTTAGCTTCCCAAATGGAAAGGGGATGAAAGTCAAACGAATTCTGATGACCACTGATAAAGAGTTATAATTAGCAGAATTTATGTCAGTGGTGTAAAATTCCTTATGGTATAGTATAGGGACAAAGAGATCCCCCTACTCATCCACACTGGAGAAACAAAGTAGGTGAAAGAAAGCAGCACACAGAGAGATTTACAGCTTCCTTCCCCTCCACTCTATACACACATAAATATGCATGTACACACACAAACCCACAATATATATGGATAGGTATGTGTGTGTATATATAGATGTAGGTACACATATATGTGTGGGTGTATATATATGTGTGTGTGTGTGTATACATCTATATATACACATACATACATATATATCCACACGTATGCTAAGGGATATCTCCAAAGTCTTAATGCACTTTTAAGATCTAATAGCTTAAAAGTGCACTAAGACTTCGGAGACACCCTGTAAATATGCCCATTGACAAGAATTGGAGATGGACAGTGACCTATCCCTGAAATGGTGGAAAAGGAGGAGGTTGTACTCGATCACACTTGGGAAATTGAGCAGCACTTCCAGTGAGCCCAAGCTGCTTATCACTACAAAACCCATTTCTAAGGCTTTTATGGTTCGGTGGTCTAAGGACAGCTAGGTATAGTGGGCTACGTGAGATGGTGCTCGCTGACTCACTGATCAGTATAGCTCAGCTCCAGAGCTAGACTTCTGTATCTGAATGGGCTCGGTCTTTCTAAGGCGTGGTCTCTGGTGATCTATATCCAGTGGTCTGGAAGATGCAGCCTCAAGGTAGATGACAAGAAGATAGCTGGTAAAGACAGTTGGAAGCATGCTCTGAAGATTTAGGGCTGGCTAGAAACTGAGGACTGTATGTTTGCTTTCAGTGATTTACCCTCCTGACCTCCAGACCTACAGTGACCAGGCTTGAGAGACGATCAATTTCAACTTTGGAACTCCCAGCCTGGGTCTGAGTCAGTAAGCTCATACTTGGGTAACCCAACTATAACTAGCTAAGCCCAGACCGTTAAACTGTGCTTCTAGCCACCCATTGAAACAATCAACAAGCATTTTTTAATGCTTACCTCCTTAGAGACTTCAGGAGATTTCCCCTTGAGTGATATCAGAGGCCTCTCTCAGCTAAGTTGAAATATTTCACTCCCAGGAGAATAGTTCATTCACCCTGTGTATTTCCTGGTATATTCTAATCTGAATAACTTCTCCAATTTCTGTTCACTATTTGCTTAAATAAATGAGTGTACTCTCTATTCACTGTGTGTGATGGTCTTTTGTGTACCTAGCATTTGGTGTAAAGGAATCAACTCTGTGGGAATAAACTTTGGGTTGTTTTCCCCCTTAGCAGCTTTGCTGCTTTTGATTTTTTTTTTAATCACATCACTAGTCCAGCAATACAATTCTAGTTCAGTGCCCGTTCTGAAAGAAAGAAATGTCTAATCTCCTGGCCCTGTCTCCTGCTCCTCTCTAGGCAGGAATCAAAGTCTCCCTTGTAGAGGGGTGGGCAAGATTCCCCAAATATCTATCCATATCTCCCTGGAAGCTGCATTTAGAAATCCCGTGTGCATATGCATGCACCTTACATTAGTGATTTGGAACATTTTTTCAGATAATTATTGATAGGTTGAGGTTTTTTCCCTTGCAAATTGACTGTTTTATCCTTTAAATGTTTATCAACTAAGCATTGGATTTTGCTTGAAGCCCTGTATATCTTGGGTATTAGAGGTATCTAGGATGCTGTGGATAGAGAGCTGGGCTCCTAGTCAGGAAAACCTAAGTTCAAATCCACCCTCAGACACTTACTAGCTGTATGACTCTGGGCAATTAACTGCTTTTTGTCTCAGTTTCCTCATCTGAAAAATTAGTATAATAATAGCACATACCTCCTAGGGTTGTTGTAAAGCTCAAATGAGATAATAATTGTAAAGTTCTTAGCACAGTGCCTGGCACATAGTGTTATATAAATATAAATTGTTATAAATACCAGACCTTTATTAAAGAAATTTGCTGCAAAGATTTTTTTCCTAATTTTCTTTTTTTTCTAATTTTCCCTTTATTGACTCTGTCTTGTGTAGAAGTTGTTCAATTTTATGTAATCAGAATTGTTCATTTTATCTTTTGTGATCTTGTTTGGCCAAAAATTCTTCCTCTATCCATATTTGAAAAAGATATCTTTTCCTGTGCTACTTTAATTAAACAAATGAATACTTATGATGTGACTGTTTATGCCCAAGTCATATGTCTATTTGGAGTTTATTGACACCTCCCTTTCTTGTTCTTAAAATTGTAATCAAATCAATAATACCATTGATTCTGAAAAGGTCATATCAATCAGCTCCTTAATGGCTCCATTCTTTGCCTTATTTCTTACTTAGTCTTAATCACTGAATGGCATTACCTCAGTCAAATTGGGTCCAGTTTCCTCTCTCTTTTCCTCTCCTTTGCTCTCCTCTCTCTCTGTCCACATAAGGAATCATACCCTTACCTGCCAAAGAAAAATAAATTTTGATTGCTGAAACCTCAAAAGATATCTTGGGATTTGTGGGTTAGATTTCTTACTTAAGGACCATGCCTTAAACCCAGATCACTCTGGCTCTCAACAATAGGTCCCAGGCCAAGCCTCATTTGATTGCTCAGAGTGAATATAAATAGCAACTGTTTCTGTTTTGGCCAGAAATTCTGAAGGTCTTCCTCTGCTAGATTGATTTTTTTTTAAACTAGGTAAAAGAGGCCATTCTTTCCTCATTTTTTAGTAGCCTTAATCAGTGAATGGGCTTTGCCTGAGACAAACAGACCTGGGAAAGACTTTAGCTTTAAAAGGCCAAGATCTCCCACTGCATGGTGCCATACCCAGTCATCTTGATCTGTATCTTGCCATTGGACCCAGATGGCTCCAGAGGAGAAAGTGAGGCTAGTGACTTTGCCCAGCAAGTCATGGCATCACCTTCCTGGTGCCATTGTCCTCTTCAAGAGATGAAGGGCAAATAAGGACAGCTCCATTTGAAGTCTCTTTGATTTCCTAAACCATAACACCCATTCATGTCTACCCCTCCCCTTTGTATGTTGCCTTTCTCTATTCAAATGGAAACACCTTGAGAGCAAAGGTTGTTTCTGTGTATTTGTATTCCCCATGTTTGGCACACTTCTTGGCACAAAGTACTTAGTTGTTGCTTTTTATTCATTCAGTTGTCTCCTGGTGATGTTTCATGACTATGAATCATGAAACACTGATCTCAGAAGAATCACAACTGTAAATTATCCAAAGTGATAATGGATAACTTGCATGAAAGAAGGATTTTGTCCACAGTAGATATTTAATGTATTTGGGATTGAATTGAACTGGAAGGCCACAAAAAACATTAAGTGTGTGTATGACTAAAAAAGAAGGAAAAATAAAGTACAGCAGATAGACATTCATCAAATCATGGACTTACTGGTGCATCTGAGTCAGGAACCTACATGATAGACCTCACTCAAGACCATGCCAACATATTAGTGCAGAGGGGTAGTAAAAAATGAGTATGGCTGCCACAAAAATCCACCAAACTTTGGAGAAAGAGGTTGAGTCATACAAATAGTCACATATTTGACATTTTCTGTACTCCCAGATGGAGTTTCTTCTTCTGAAATTGGTTTCCCATTTCAAGTTCTAGGATTCTTGCACCAAGGAAACCCTGGCCTTCCTTGCTTTGGACTCTACCTGTTGTGCCTAGGAGGAAATTGACTCTCCTCTCAGTCAGAGCTTATCTTAATCACATTTCCTGCATGGCTGCACTCTTCTGGCCTTCACCACCATGCCCCAGGAACTACATCACCTAGGAAGATCACTTCAACCCTGGAACTCATGCCTCATCAGTATCCTTTGCCAGGGCCCTTCCCTTTGATTTGGAAAGGGTGGAAATGGAGAGCTCCTCCATTTAAGGATGGCACCTAGATCAACTATTTCTTTGTTTCCTCCCCAAACATACTCCTCTGGACTTAACATCAAGCTCCTGTACTAGGCACCTTCCTCCTCACCTTTTCAGCTTTCTTCCTGTGTTCTTTTCTCCCCCCCTCCCCCCTCCCCTTAGAATGTAAACTTCAGGGCAATTAGATTTTTAGATTGAGGCAGGGACTGATTTTCTTTTTTACTTTTATTTTTTGGTATTCCTAGTGCTTAGCACAGTGCCTAGCACATAATAGATACTTAATAAATGTTTATTGACTGACTGATAGATCTCCAGTATATTGGATAGATCCTATATTTATGGAAAGACATGGATAAGAATCAAAAAGAATGAGAAGTTATGTGGAAGTAACTATCTGCACTAGAAGAGAGAATAGCAAAAAATCAAAGATTCATAGAACTTGAGAATTGGATCTAGTCCAACCTCTATAAGAAAAGCATCCCCACTATCACATTTGTAACAAGTAGTCATCTGACGTCTGTTTGAAGAGGGAACCCATTTGCTATATATTCACAAACTAGCTAATTAGCAAAGGTTTAGAATATTTGTCACATGGCCAATTAGAAGTTAAAGATAGACCATGATCACATCTGTGAGATAGATGTCTGTATCCCATTGCCATGAAAAACGTTATTGTAGATAGGATAATTGCAAAAGCTTAAAGAGGGAAGGAGGACATGAACCTCATACAGTGGCCATGACATTCCTCAGGGAGAAAATAAGCAGCAGAAGATCAAGGAACTGGTTTCATAGAGCTTTACATACATGTTTCTGTTCCAGAGCTATCTCTGTATAGCACCAAACTGCAGAACCTGCTCAGGAGAAGAAGCCATTCCATCAGATCTCAGGTTTGGGCTGCATTGGCTTGATGATTGCCCTCTGCCTATTTCTGGTCCCCTAATTTTGTCAGCTTTACTGAAATTTGACCTCTTCCTTTATTGTGGCTCTTGCTTGTGTGTTGCATGTTGCTGGGTCATTTCAGTCATGTCCAACTATTTGGGACCTCATTTTGGGGTTTTCTTAGCAAAGATACTGGGGTGGATTGCCATTTTTTTCCTCCAGCTCATTATATAGATGAGGAAGTGAGGCAAATGGGATTGAGTGACTTGCCCAGGGTTACACCACTAGTAAATGTCTGAAGCTGAATTTGAACTCATGAAGATGAGTCCAGCCCAGTGTTCTATCTACTGCACCACCTAGCTGCCTGTGGGTTGTGGAGTGGTAGAATCTCAGAGTTGGAAGAGATCTCAAAAGTTATATAATGGAATCCACAGCTCACACAGAAATTCCTGTAACATTAACTACCCATGTGGTCTTAGCCAAATCACTTAACCTCCTTGGCCTCAATTACTTCATTTGTAAAATTAAGGGAGTCAGACCAGAAGCCCCCTAAAGTTCCTTTTAGTTCTAGACCAGTGAATTTATAATCTCTGACAAATGGTCATCAATCAGTCAATTAATAAACACATTTATAGTATCTACAATCCAGCCTTTGCTTGAAGATATCCAAAAAAGGGAAACCTGCTCCCTTCACTTTGGAGGCAGCCCATTCCACTTTTTAATTTCTGTAATTTTTAGCAAAGCTTTTTTTCCTTCTCTGACTCTCAGAAAGCTCCTATCCATTGCTTATGGTTCTGCAAACAGAAAAAAAGTCTAAGTCTCTCTTCAGAGACAGCCCTTCAAATACTTGAAAACAGCTGTTATATCCTTTATAAGCCTCTTTTCCAGGATAAACAACCCTAGTACCTATACTCTTTTGGTATGGTATTTTCTCCAATGCTTGGTCATAATCCGAATTATTCTCCTCTAAAAATGTACCAACACCTAAATTGGAGTGTTAAGAAACAAATATAATATTCCAGAAGTGATCTGACCGGGGGCAGAGTATAATGAGACTATCATTTCCCTTATTTTGGACACCATCTCTCTCTCAAATGCAGCCTAAAATCACTTTAGAATTTTTATCTACCATGTTGCATTGTTGACACACTTTGATCTTGCCGTCTGATGAATTTCTTGTATCTTTTTCATAATGACTGTTGTCTGGTAACATTTCCCCCTTTCTGTACTTATGAGATTGATTCCTTTAACCAAAGTGGAGGTAAGAGAGTCATCCCTTTTAAATTCTATCTTATGAGATTCATCAGAGTGATTTAGTCAGTGACCATCATCCAGTTCCTAGCCCTCCCAACTTCATGTGATCTGCATATTTCATAAGAATGCTTTGTCCAAGTCATACCTATAAAAGTTAAATGCGAAAGGGCTGATTACAAACCATTCGCTGGACATTCTAATGGGTCAGTCTCTCCAAGTTGACATCAACTCCTTAACGACCAGTCTTGGATTCTGGACATTCAACTGGTTTGGATCTACCTCTCTGCTGTCATTTGTTTCACATCTCTCCATTATTTCACAAGAATAGCATGAGAGACTTTGTCAAAAACCCAAGTATCACACATATACACATACACACACACAAAGATGGGCGATTAGTCTGGTATGGTCTGTTATTGATCAAGTCATGCTGGCTTTTAAAGATTGCTACTGTTTTTCTAAATGTTAATACATAACCTTTTAGTAATTCATTCTAGAATTTTTTTCCAGGAATCAACATTTACCAATTCTGTTTTTTTTTTCTGGTACAGTGGAAAGAACACTCAACATTGAATCAGGAGCCATGGATTTTAAATACAGCTCTGATATTTACTAGCTATATGAGGGGATGGGATAAGGAAAAGGGAACAAGCATTTATGCAACCTACTATATGCCAGGTACTCAGTTAAGCACTTTATAATTATTATCTCACTTCTTCACTTCAGCCCTGGGAGGGAGGTTCTATAATATCCCCATTTTATGGTTGAGGAAACCAGGGCAGGCAGAGGTTAAGTACCAGGGTCACACAGCTAGTGTCTGAGGCTGGATTTGAGCTCAGGTTTTTCTGACTCCAGACCTAGCCCTCTATTCACGGTACCACTTCACTGCAGTACTTTAAGTTATTTTTCCTGAACTGCAGTTTTGTGATCCCTAAGATGGGAATAATAAAAATATCAAGGGAATTAATGAAAAAAAGTGCAAAGGAAGGTGGCTTGGCCATACCAGCTCCAAAACTATATTATAAAGTGGCAATCTCAAAACTATTTGGTACTGGCTAAGAAATAGAGTAGTGGGTCAGTGGAATAGGTAGTCAAAGACTATAGTAATCCATTGTTTGATAAACCCCAAAACTCCAACTTCTGGGATAAGAACTCACTATTTGACAAAAACTGTGGAGAAAACTGTAAAATAGTATGGCAGAAACTAGGCATCGACCAACATCTCATACCCTATACCAAGATAAGGTTGAAATGGGTACATGATTTAGACATAAAGGGTGATAACCATAAACAAATTAGGAGAGCAAGGAATAGTTTACCTGTTAGATCTATGGAGAAGAGAGTAATTTATGACCAAACAAGAGATAGAGAACATTACAAAATGCAAAATGGATAATTTTGGTTACATTACATTAAAAAGGTTTTGCACAAAACCAACGCAACCAAGATTAGAAAGAAAGCAGAAAGCTGGGAAACAATTTTTTGTAGCAAGTGTTTCTGATATAGGTCTCATTTATCAAATATCTAGTGAACTGAGTCAAATTTATCATCATTCCCCAACTGATAAATGGTCAAAGGATATGAACAGGCAGTTTTCAGATGAAGAAATCTAAGCTATCTATAGTCATATAAAAATGCTCTAAATCACTATTGATTAGAGAAATGCAAATGAAAACTCTGAGGTACCACCTCACACTTATCACATTGGCTAATATGACAGAAAAGTAAAATGATAAATGTTGGAGAAGGTGTGGGAAAATTGGAACACTACTGCATTTTTGGTAGAGTCGTGAACTGATCCACCCATTTTGGAGAACAATCCCAAAGGGCTATAAAACTATGCATACCCTTTGATCCAGCAATACCACTACTAGGTCTGTATCAAAAAGAGATTATAAAAAAGAGAAAAGAACCCACATGTACAAAAATATTTATAGTAGCTATTTTTGTTGTAGGCAAGAATTGGAAATTGAGGAGATGCCCATCAATTGGGGAATGACTGAACAAGTTGTGATATATGAATGTAATGGAATACTATTGTACTATAAGAATGATGAGCAGGAGGATTCAGAAAAACCTGGAAAGACTTACATGAACTGATACTGAGTGAGCAGAACCAGGAGAACATTGTACACATTAACAGCAGCACTGTGCGATGATCAACTATGATAGACTTAGTTCTTCTCAGCAATAGAGTGATCCAAGACAATTCTAAAAGACTCGTGGTGGGGAAAATGCTATCTACATCCAGAGAAAGAACTATGGAGTCTGAATGCAGATTGAAGCATATTATTTTCACTTTTTTTTTGTTTTTACTTTCTCATGGTTTTTCACTTTTGTTCTGATTCTGCTTTCACAACATGACTAATGTGGAAATATGTTTAACATGATTGTACATGCATAATCTTTATCAGATTGCTAGCTTTCTTGGGGAGGGAAGGGAAGGAGGGAGAAAAATTTGGAACTCAAAATCTTACAAAAATGAATGTTGAAAACTACCTTTACATGTAATTGGAAAAAAAATATTATTAAGTGAAAAAATGGGGATAATAATATTTGCATTCCCTGTGCTAGAGTCTGAAAATACTAGCACAGGGAGAACATCTGCACTTGGGAAACAGCAAAGGTCCACAGTTGACAGTCCCCAAGCTTATTTAGATTACATTGAAGCAAATTTTCAACACTAGTGTTATACTAGTAAAACTATTCCCCAGGTGTGTATAGGTAGTTTTGAAAGGAACAGATTGTATTTGTGAAAGGAAAATGTGAATATAACTAGTCTGCCTATGGGAGGAAGGGGAATGAGTTGAGAGAAGAAGCAGAAGGTATGAGGAAGAATCTAGGAGCTGGTAGCTCTGGCACATTGTCAATGAAACTGAGGGAACATATATGCATATGTGTTTGTGGCAGGGCATGGGAAAAAGTTTGGCTGTGTTCTGAGTCTTAGCATAGCCCCCTCCTAACCATGCAGCAAATAGTAATATTAGGGAGCAATGAAGAGAGGCTATTTATAAGATCTGGGCTTGTATTATTTGCCTTAATGAGCAAGGGTCTGAGCTCCTGTCATCTCCATAAGGAATGAGTGTTTGTACAGGGGCAAAAAGGGAACCTGAATGTGAGAGTTTTCTTTTAAGCAAATGGTAGTAGTGGAAGGTCTAGACCTGGAATTTAGGAGAACTGAGTTAAAATCTAGCCTCAGCTGTGTGACCCTGACCAAATCACTTAACCTTTCTTTGCCTCAGTTTCTTCACCTGTAAATGGGGATAATAATAACACAAGATCAGGTTGTTGTTAGGATAAAATGAGATAATATTCGTAAAGCACTTTGCAAATTTTATTGTGCCATATTAATACTAGCCATTATTATTTTAGAAATCATTATGGTACTTTTAACAGAATGGCAACAAAAACATAATCCAAAAATGTTGTAATAGACATGATAATTTAATAGAATTTTAATAGAATGATTAAATTCAGACCATGCCAAGAGTTAAAAACAGAGTTCCTACACTTTTAAAGAACACTTTCAAGATAATTTGTTCACGTCATGTTTGTAGTTGTGTTTTTTTTTAAAATAAAGCATTTGTTTTCAAACAGGGAAATAAAGTTCAGTAAAATTACACTTTTTGAGGGAAATGAACAAGTGGTGGTTTGTTAAGAGATTAACAAACAAGAGTAAGTTATATATTGAAGCTCTGGAATGCAGCACCTCAAATTTACAATAGCCCTATGCATTTGAGATTATGAAATTCCGCTGTCATGTTGCTCAAATCACAGTTGAGGGTTGTTCTATTTGCAATTCCTGACTTTAGCATTTAATGTCAATTAGAACATACCCTTTACAAACACTTGTGCTAAAAAAAAAATGTTAAGATTCTAAATATTGCCATCATTCCCCTGGCTACAATAGAAAGACAAATAAAAGAACCTTGTAGAATGAGAAAAGGTAGGGAGACTGAACTCTGCATCAGCCAAGGCTGTCTCCACACCAATAAAAGTCATAAACCCAATGGGCAGAATAAAGGCACCCAAATATCTTAAGGATGGAGGATTTCATCAGTTTCATTCCTCTACTAATATAGATGGCAACTCCTTTAGATCCTAGTACATGGACTTGAGTTACTGTGCAAATTAGAGTTCATCTCTGCAGCAATTTGAATGTAGGTTTCATGATTTGGAGGAATTTAAAAATGAGAAAACTTGCTTAATTTCTGCAGCCCATTTCAATACATTCATTTGTTAGCACATTTCTGTCCAGATGAGTAATTAGATGGTAACTCAAGCTAAAGCACTAGGGAGGAGAAAAGGAAACATATGCTTAACACTTATGTGTTCAATAGAGATTTATTAAAGGATATTCTGTCCAACATACCGGAGATAGGAATGGAATAAAGAGGACCTCTAAATCTTCAATCAGATTTGGGGGATGGTATGTCAGTTACATCAGATTGGGATAATGTAACAACTCCAAAGATGGCTTCCCAGCTTTCCTTTTTTGTATAGATAAGTTACCTCTCTGATATGGGTTAAAGATTCTTCCTCTGTTTAGGGGTTCCAGGATGGTTACTGGTGTTATCTGGTATCCAGATGATCTACACTTTGGAATCTTTGAGGGCAGTAAAAGGAGATAAAAGTATCGTACTAGAATGTTCTCTGATTTACTAAAGGTTGGCTCACAAGGGAAACATGGAGGGTCTTATCTGTGATGCCAGGCACTGTGGCACCGTCTGAGCCTAGATGAAGTTATTGGGGAAAGAATGGTGAAAACAAGAAAGAAGGAACAATTAAAAGTTACAGGATACATGCTATTAATCTGACAAGTAACAGGAGAAGGCCTTAAGTTATTATAAGTTAGGAGGCCTTACAGAGGTGTTTATATTTTCCCAACTTTGGAATTCTCTATGTGAAATGTTTACTCAGATTTGAAGGTTGAACAAATTCCCAATACACAGATATTCTACTAAGACTTCTCTTTCTCAAATTTATTTTATTTTTAATTTATGGAATAAAACAAACATTTCCATAACACGGTAAAATAAAAAAGATGATTTCATATACAGCTGCAAATCTACCATGCACAACTTGCTATTACTTTCAAATATACAAAGTTATCATGTAAATTTCTTTTTCCCTTATTTTCTTTCCTCCCCCACCCTAGACACCATTAGATACAAATAGACATATATATATATATGTATATATATGTAAAATTATTCTATATGTACTTCTATTTATCAGTTCTTTCTCTGGATGCAGATAGTGTCTTCATATGTCCTTTATAGTTAAATTGGGTATTTATAATAGTCAAAAATAACTATTCACTCAAAGTCATTCTTAAAACAATATAATGGTTACTATACACAATATTCTGCTCATTTTACTCTTAATTATTTCCTGCAAGTCTTTCCATGTGTTTCTAAAATCATTGAAGTCATCATTTCTTATACCACAGTAGGATTCCATCACAAGATTTCTCTTAATATAGCTAATTATACCTGGAAAGACTCACACGAACTGATGGAAAGTAAAGTGAGCAGAACCAGAATATTGTATACAGTAACAGTAATATTATATGATGATCAATTATGAATTACATAGCTCTTATCAGCAATACAAAGACCCAAGACAATTCTGAAGGACTTATGATGAAAAATGCTGTTCACCTACAGAGAAAGAACTGATGAAGTCTGAACACAGATAGAAGCATACTATTTTTTAGTTTATTTTTTTTTGTGGCATTTTGGGGTTTTTTTGACTAATATGGAAAAATACTTTGGTGGTTTTTTTTTTGCTAGGCAATGGGGTTAAATGACTTGCCCAGGGTCACACAGCTAGTAAGTGTCAAGTGTCTGAGGCCAGATTTGAACTCAGGTCCTCCTGCCTCCAGCACCTGTGCTCTATCCACTGTACCACCTAGCTGCAATATTTTGCATGACTGTACATGTATAACCTATATCAAATTGCTTTCCATCTTACAGGGGTGGCATGGTGAGAAGGAGAGAGAGAATTTGGAACTCAAAAATTTAAAAAACAACTGTCAAAAATTGTTTTTATATGTAATTAAAAAAAAGAAATATTAAAACAGAAAAAGAAATTTAAAAAATATAGCTAGTTATAAATGTGTATATGCATGTTTATATTCTGTAGCAGGAAATATTCATTTATTTTCCTTAGAATAAAGGATAGCACTTACAGTTACAAAATTTTAAGATGCAAGACCACATTCTTATGCATATAATCAAAAGAGGGGAAAGACCTTCAGAGAAGATGAGACGTTATGGAAAACATTGCAGAAATGAAGTTTTGTTGGTCTTGCCACATTTATGGCTTAAAACTTTGGTGGTTACATTATCTGGTGATGAGTTAAACCTAGTCTGGCTGGTCCTCAAATCACCAGGACCGTAATCAAAGCCTTTCCCATTTTGGAAGACCTGCCAGAGTTTGTGTTGATTGCGCAGATCCTTTGAAACTCAAAGGTCAGCTCCACGCCCTAATGAAGCATTGGAATAAGGCTCTATAATAGAGCTTCCCTTCCTTCCTTCCTTCCTTCCTTCCTTCCTTCCTTCCTTCCTTCCT
>NW_020954590.1:87833457-87880737 GCF_900497805.2 Vombatus ursinus
CCTTCCTTCCTTCCTTCCTTCCTTCCTTCCTTCCTTCCTTCCTTCCTTCCTTCCTCCTTCTTTCTTCCTTCCCTCTTTCCTTCCTTCCTTCCTTCCTCCTTCTTTCTTCCTTCCCTCTTTCCTTCCTTCCTTCCTTCCTTCCTTCCTTCCTTCCTTCCTTCCTCCCTCCCTCCCTCCCTCCCTCCCTTCTTCTCTTTCTTTCTTTCTTCTTTCTTTCCTTCTTTTTTTCTTAGCAATAGATAATGCCTGCCATCAAATGTCAAAAGTTACACAGGTTGGAACATCATATCTATTAACTTTGAGGATAAGCCTAGTGCTAGTCAAGTAAGGATGGATGATCCAATGCTTTCAGAGTATTTCAGGTGCCTTAGTTATATAGCATCATTGTTTTAGGAGGTATGGTGGGGGACTTGGTTCAATCCCCAGTTCTAAAAGCTTAACAGTTTCAGACACTGATTAAAGCAAATCATTGTGATGTCTTTTCCCCCTTAGGATTCTCCAATTTAGCTCCCTGTTTTGCTTTTGAAACTGATTTATGATGCTGTTTTTCTGACATGCCTTGGCTTCAGCCCTGTGGACCCTATTTGTTACTTGATAGTTTTGTTTCTTTTGCCCCTACTTTAGCCTTCAGGATGCTATATACCCTGTCAATGATGTTCTTCCCTGCTATGGCAAAAAAAAAAACCTACAGTAAAGAGAAACTAAGGCACAAAGGTCTGGGCATAATCTATTAGCAAGGTTAGCAGTTGCTAATAATAGAGATCAATGGCCCTTCAGTGACCAGAGACACACCTTACAATCGGAGTAGCTTTTTATACAATTTGGTGGTTACATAACATCCAGTAATACAAACTAAACTAAACCTGTGATTGGTCAGAAGAAAGGCGAAGGGTGGGCTATAATTCACACTGACTAGCAAGAGGGGTCTCCAGAGTCCATAGCAACAGGGAAAACACAGAGTTGAATAACACCCTCAGGGAAGCCCTGTGATAGATACCACTTAAAACCAGAGAGACCTGGTACTGGGCAAAACATCTCCTGACCATGTTGACTCATCCACCACTCATCTTTGTTATCTCCCACAAGAGACAAAACCAGCTTGTAGCCCTTAAAATTTGGGTACCTAAACTCTTACAAACTCTACTGCTAAGGTCTGCACTATTAAATTCACTGATCTGTAGATGCTAGTTACAGTGATTAACTAAAATAACTAAAACTCCTAACCATTAATCAATAATCACCTAAAGTTCACAATTCCCCTCTGCCTTTTATGGATCACAAATAAGATCAATGCATTGACAAAGTCTGGTAGAAGCAATCTCCATCAGAAAATTTTTACAAATGTAAATGTGTTAGTGCTTAGGAAGAATGGGAAGAAATGGGCGCTTACCTTCTAAACATACATTCTTACATAATGATTGGCTTATTTGAACTAGATTTACAACAGAAATAGGGATATAGTAAATAAAAAATCAATTTATGGGTCACTGATAAAATCATCAGTCTTTTAGTTGATCCAGAGTTTGCTTAAGTATTGATCCAGAGAATTAATTTGGGTTTGAAGGGAGTGAAGAGACTCACACAAAGCTTTAGTCAGATTTTTAGTCTCTAAGAAAAGATGATTGACAGCATCAATTATGGCGGTATACCTAAACAGTGGCACACCAGCAGGAAGGCCCTATGGGGAGCACCCAGGATTCTCCTCCATCTGAATTTCTTTTTTTTTCTTTTTCCTTTTTGGTGAGGCAATCAGGGTTAAGTGACTTGCCCAAGGTCACACAGCTAGCAACTGTCAAGTGTCTGAACCCAAATTTGAACTCAAGTCCTCCTTACTCCAAGGCCTGAGCTCTATCCACCACCCCACCTAGAGACCTCCATCTGAATTTTTTACGGGTCATAAATAGGAGGTAGTATTTTTCATAACTGACAAGCTGAGCATCTCCTCCTAGTCAGGTGATCAAGTAGGAGGGTTCTCACTGTCTGCGGTTCTTTTAAAGAAGATTTTACAACTCCCACAAGCAAGGCCCCAATAGTAATTGATCATAACCACATCCCCACAGACTCAAAAAGAACAGTCCTCTCATGGAAAAGGAGGTGCTGGAGCAGAGAAATCTTCCGGACATGGGGGCAACTGGGTTTCATTTAGGTTGGAGGCAGTCACTGAAGATGAGAAGATGCTGCTGACTCTTGCCATTCTCATCTTTCAAGGGGGTATCTGTAGGCAGGCAGGAGATTTCAGATAGTGATGTAGATTTGCAGAGTGGAAGATTCATAGCATTAAGGTGATTCAAAAGAAGGTCATTATTACAGTAATCAGATTGTAACATTCAAACAGGGAGGCTGACCATTAATCTAATCTAATCAATCTTGACCCTAAATTGAAATATAAGCCAGTATCTCAGTTAATAAAATAAGGGACACCAATTAGGAGAAGCAAAACCAGTGCTCTTTTACTAAGGTGGAGAGAATGACTCCCCATTGGAATGAAGAAGAAATCCAGCGCAACCAGGAAGAGGGGACCCCACCAGGTCCTCTTTTGGAGATACATGGGTTTCATTAGCTATGAGTTGTGTATCTAACATAATCCATTGAAGTTCATGAATTTTGTAAGTATATCCCCTGATTTGTTAATATAGATGCAGGGGCAGCTAGGTGGTGCAGTGGATAGAGCACTGGCCCTGAACTCAGGAGGACCTGAGTTCAAATCAGACCTCAGACCAAACACTTGATGAGTACTAGCTGTGTGACCCTGGGCAAGTCACTTAACCCCAACTGCTTTTTAAAAAAATGTAGATGGGGCAGAGCCAAGATGGCAGAGTGAAAGCAGTGACTTGCTTGAGCTCTCCCCCAAACCCCTCCAAATACCTGTTAAAAAATGGCTCTATACAAATTCTAAAGCAGCAGAACCCACAAAAAGACAGAGTGAAACAAATTTCCAGCCCAAGACAGCCTGGATGATTGATCAGAAAGGTTTATGGGGCCGGCCAGGCAGAGGAGCATAGCTTGCCGTGGGCACGCAGGCCGCAGTGAAACTGGAGCAGGCCTCAGAGGACTGAATCACTGACAGCTGCGGCAGTTTCCAGACCTCTCAACCCAGGAACGCTAAAGACAACTTAGAAGGTCAGTGGGAAAAGTCCGTGACTGAGGTGAGAGAAGAAGCTAGGGCTCAGCCTCAAGTCCCGAGTGTGGGCCGAGGCTGTCTCCTGAGCTTCCAGCCCACAGACTGAGGGGGAATCGAGTGGCTGATCAGAAAGGGATTGCAGGAATCTCTTGCTTTGCCCGTGCTTGGATCTAGGTCACAGTTCTCAGGGGCAGTCCTGGGGCGAGGAGCACTGGTGTGGTGGAGCTTGTAGTGGTGATGGAGAGGAAACACCTTGCCCCTTATCATACCACCTTGGAAGAACTGAAAATTTTCAGGTCCCTAGAAGTATCTCTGAAAACAGCTGTACAAACCTCTGAAGCTTGGGACACTACATTCTCCACATTGGAAGCAGACTCTTACCTTAACAAACAGTTTAAAACTCAAGTAATTGGCCGGGATCATAAGTAAGCAGCACAAAAAGAGTCAGACTATATTATCTTACTTTGGTGACAAAGAAGATCAAAACATACAACCAGAAGAAGAAAACAAAGTCAAAGCTCCTACATCCAAAGCCTCCAAGAAAAATATGAATCAGTCCCAGGCCTTGGAAGAGCTCAAAAGGGATTTTGAGAAGCAAGTAAGAGAAGTAGAGGAAAAACTGAGAAGAGAAATAAGAGAGATGCAAGAAAATCATGAAAAACAAGTCAATAGCTTGCTAAAGGAGACCCAAAAAAATACTGAAGAAAATAACACCTTAAAAAATAGCCTAACCCAAATGACAAAAGGGGTCCAAAAAGCCAGTGAGGAGAAGAATGCCCTAAAAAGCAAAATTGGCCAAATGGAAAAGGAAGTCCAAAAGTTTACTAAAGAAAATACTTCCTTAAGAATTAGAATAGAGCAATTGGAAGCTGAGAAATCAAGACACTGTAAAACAAATCCAAAGGAATGAAAAATTAGAAAACAATGTGAAATATCTCATTGGAAAAACAACTGACCTGGAAAACAGATCCAGGAGAGATCATTTAAAAATTATTGGACTATCTGAAAGCCATGATCAAAAAAAGAGCCTAGACATCATCTTTCAAGAAATGATCAAGGAAAACTGCCCTGATATTTTAGAACCAGGGGGCAAAATAGAAATTGAAAGAATCCACTGATCTCCTCCTGAAAGAGATCCCCAAAGGAAAACTCCTAGGCATATTGTAGCCAAATTCCAGAGTTCCCAGGTCAAGGAGAAAATGTTACAAGCAGCCAGAAAGAAACAATTCAAATATTGTGGAAACACAATCAGGATAACACAAGATTTAGCAGCTTCTACATTAAGGCACTGCAGGGCATGGAATATAATATTCCAGAGGGCAAAGGAGATAGGATTACAACCAAGAATCACCTACGCAGCAAAACTGAGTATAATCCTTCAGGGGAAAAAATAGTCATTCAGTGACATAGAGGAATTTCAAACATTCTTGATTAAAAGACCAGAGCTGAATAGAAAATTTGACTTTCAAATACAAGACTCAAGTGGAACACGGAGAGGTAAATGGGAGACTTATTAAGGTTGAACTGTTTTCATTCCTGCATGGAAAGATGATATTTGTAACTCATGAGACGTTTGTCAGTATTAGGGTAGTTGGAGGGAAAAAATTATATATATGTATATAGATAGATAGATAGATAGATAGATAGGTAGATAGATAGATAGATAGATAGATAGATAGATAGGTAGATAGAGGGCACAGGGTGAGTTGAAGATGAAGGGGTCATATCTGGAGAATAAAATTAAGGGGTGAGAGAGGATTATACTAGGAGAAGGAGAAAGGGAGAGGTAGAATGGGGTAAACCATCTCACACAAAAGAAAAAAACAAAACCAGAAAAGAAAAGCCTCTGACAGTGGAAGGAAAACGGGGAAGGTGAGAAGGAATGAGTGAATCTTATTCTCATAGGATTTGACTTAAGGAGGGAATAACATACACACTTAACTGCATATGGAAATCTGTCCTACCCTATAAAAAAATATGGGGAGAAGGGGACAAAAGAGCAGGGGAATGATAGAGAGAGGGCAGATTGGGAAAGGGGGTAATCAGAAGCAAACACTTCTGAGGAGGGACAGGGTCAAAAGAAAGAATAGAATAAATGGGGGACAGGATAGGATTGAGGGAAATAGAGTTAGTTTTTCACAGCATGTCTACTATGGAAGTGTTTTGCATGACTGCACATGTATAACCTATATCGAGTTGCTTGTCTTTTCAATGAGGGTGGGTGGGGAGGGAGGAAGGGAGAAAATTTGGAACCCAAAGTTTTAAAAACACATGTTTAAAAAAAATGTTTTCACATGCAACTGGGAAATAAGGAATACAGGAAATGGGGTACAAAAATCTATCCTGCCCTACAGGAAAATAGAAGGGGAAGGGGTTAAGAGAAGGGGGGAGAGGAAGAAGGGAAGGCAGATTTGGGGAAGGGGTATTCATAATGCATGCCATCTTGGGGTGGGGGGAGGGATGAGATGGGGTGAAAATTTGGAACTCAAAATCTTGTGGAAGTAAATGTTGAAAACTAAAAATAAATAAATTTACTAATAAAAAAATTTAAAAAATTTAAAAAATGTAGATACAGCAGGTTTGATAACAGAACAAGCCCCTGCAGCAGATGCTGTGAGAACATCTAGTACTCGACAATTTTGCAAGACTGCTGCAGCCAAGGAATTAACTTCTACCCACAAAGAAGAAATAGTACCAAAGGTCTGAGAAATAGCCTGAGTCGTATCTTGAGCTAAGATCTCAGTTTCTGCAGAGATATCTAATTGTTTGCATAGTGAAGGCAACTCCAACAGATGGAAATAGGGACCAAAAAAAATGTCTACATGGGAAGAATCCTTTATAGGATTTGGAGATCTATAGTCCTCTGACCTTTTGTTGCTGGAATGCCACCAGGATCCCAAATTTCGAATGGACTTCTGAGTTACAAATCCAAAGGAGTGATTATAAACAGAAACAGAAGGAGCTAGATAGGCAATACTACAGACCCTATATGATCCAGGAGGAAGAGGAGACTAAGCAAATAGATTGCATATAAAAAAATGGAGAAACTGGGCCCCAAGGACGTTCTGGGAAGTTTGAAGGGCCATGACACTTACAAAAGAAAAACTGCCACTTGTATGATTTACCTTAGCACAGACAAAGGAGGATTCAGAAAATGGGAGTATAAGGTGATGTTGAACACCATTACCCATACTCGCTACTCCAGTAATAGGGGTCTTAGTCTTGTTTACACAAATGTCAAAGGTAGACAGAGGTGACACGAGAGGGGGAGGAGAAATTCTTTCCTTAAAGGAAATCTTAGGCTGCTTCTCTAAATTGGGCATATCTAAGAAAATGATATTTCATATGTACTCAAACTGAAGGGCTGTCCAAAGTCTGAGTCAAATTCCACGTGCCATTTGTGGTTCAACAGGTGACAAAAATAAAAGATACAAAGGCATTTGAAAAGAGGTGTTAGCAGTGCCCTTTGCACATTCAATCAGAGACTACTGTAATCCCAGTCAATCTAATTTGTCCAATACCTACACATAGCAGTTTTTCCTCTCTATTTTGCCCATTTCTAGGAAGTTTGTAGGAATGCCCTTTTCACACATGGATTCTGATACTACCACTAATAACTGTTATTTTTCTGGTCTTATTCAGCACCTATTATTGCTGGAAATGGGGAAACTAGGTGATTGAATGACATTCCTGACCCCCCCAAAAGTCAAATTTTCCAAAATTGGATTTCTAATCCTGAAAACCCATTGGACAACTGGAACTGTAGGGTCCTTTTCTAAGATTGAAGAAGTGAACTTTGACAAGGAATTGGGTAAATATTTTCTTATACTTACAGATGCAAAACAGCATTTTATTTCATTCTCTGAATCTAGCTCATTAGAAGAACAGATAGATGAATCTAAATTACAAAAGTCATGCCTTTGGCATTATAACATTTGTTGTGTTGGTTTGGTCTTGGCAATGTTACCTTTAGTCCTTCCCTCTTCAGTATATCTGAATGATAATGCGGTGGTTAGGATCCATAACCAAGTCGGATACAGCTGGCAGGAGGCTGGAACTATTGGATCCCGTGGCTGTTGGGTTTGTCATCAGCTTTATCATAATGATCCTGTCTCATGGGTGCCTATTCCCATTAAGGCTAGCATTCCTACAAACTTCCTAGAAATGGGCAAAATAGAGAGTAAAAACTACTATTTGTAGGTACTGGACAAATTAGATTTATTGGGATTATAGTAGTCATATTTACTAAGAAGAATTGATTCACATGATTTAACCCTACAGAAGGAGAAACAGTACTGACAAGTTCTATTGAAAAGGGGGAAGAGGCGTGGGGGGCAGAGGGAGGATTTAGGACCCTAGTGACAAGGGTAGAAAGCTCAGGGAAAGACAGGTGACATACAGGCTTGTATTGAGGTCTCCAAAAGGCAGTGGAACAGACTATAGCACTGCCAGAACCAGTGTTTAGATAACACGCTAGATTACCAAGATTATGTAAATAAGAACCCTCAGGTTCCAGTAGACAACCAAAGAAGGAGTCAGAGCAGACAAAAGGTAAACCAATCATAATGAAGCAAAGATGGCAGCAGGAGGAAGTGTGGACTGTGGGCCTGAACTGAAAATCACACATTCAAGAATTATAAGACCTGCTATGAGCAGTAGGATGAAGGCAACCTCAACCCCACACACCCTCTCTGTGTACCACTTTCTATAGTGGTGTTATTGTGGTGTGGTATGACAAGTACAATTAGAAGAATTAAACAGTAAGAAGCACATCATGCATCAGAATATGGCACAGGTTTTATGTGTGAACAGTAAATCCAAGAGTCTTTTTTTCCTAATCTTGATGACATTTGAAATGGGCCTTCTTAAGCCAGTTGAGTTCTACTAGTTTGTTGGAAGTTCTTTATACAGATTTTGTCACTTGGGCAAAAGTTGTGAAGCAAAAAGTCCGAAGGCCCTGTTTGTATTGCTGTTCCCATGTCATGGAGTTTTCAGTCTGTTTTGCAATTCCTGTATACATGATGCAGCAGAAGTATCTCTTCTGAGTAATGATGTATACACTAGGGAAAAAGGTTTTACTTTTATGGGATAATGTCTGAAAAGCATTTCATAAGGAGAAACATGTAATTCCCTCCTTGGTCTACTTTGTAGACAGAACAAAGCAAAGGGAAGGCTATCAGGCCATTCAAGGTGGGTTTCAGAGCACAGTTTTCTAATAAGGGATTTTAATTCTTTGTTTATGTGATCAACCTGAGCTGAACTCCAGGATAATAAGGTGTATGAAATTTAGGAAAGATCCCAAATTAAAATACACTTGAAAGAGAATGGAATCTGTAAAAAGAGAATAGCGGTCAAAGTACATTCAAGGTGGTAGGGTTGGGGGCATACCTAGGCACAATCTCTTTAAGATGTGGCATTTTGGCTACAAAGGCATCTGTGGCTTTAGAGCTAGGAAATGCTCCCACCCAGTGAATAAGTTGACCAAAAATCAAAAGACAAATCAATAATGACCTGCTTTAGTCATACAAAGAAAGTCAATCTGTAAATGTTCAAAAGGGGTATAGACTAAGTGGTTTTAGCCTCTCTCTCTCTCTCTCTCTCTCTCTCTCTCTCTGTCACACACACACACACACACACACACACACACATAAAAGGCCAACAAAAATTGTATTCCTAAAAGCATGTCGTTAAAAGATAAACAAGTAGGGCATGCTGCACAGATTCAGAATGCAACAGGAGTAATTCTTGGAGTAACCCAACCCCTTTTAATTGTGTCTGCAATTCCTTGTAATGGTCCACCTTACAAACAAAAGAATATATCTGGTGACAGAAACTCCGAGGAATGAGCGGCTGACCAACCTCAGTCAGGCAGACTGCAAAGACCTGTTTTGTCTTATATTGCAGTTTCCATTTTTCTACTTCAAAGTCATCATAGTGGGAAGGGCTCCACTTTTTTTTTTGTCATTAGAGAAAATACAAAAGATAGTCCCTTCCAAGCAGCAAATTTTGCAGCTTCATCTGCTCTATTATTGCCTTGACAAACTGTCAGTGCTGAACACTGGACAATAACCTAAGGCCTCAGGTAGGTAAATGGCTGAGAGAAGATCTTTGATGAGTTTGACATTAGCAATAGCTTTTCTGGAGGGAGTAAGAAAACTGCTCTGAAGCCAGAGCACATTCCAATCGCATGGCAGACTCCAAAAGCATAGCAGTCAGCATAGATAGCAGCATTATTATCAGTGGCAAAGTGGTGAGTCAAAGTCACCAATTCCACAGCTTGAGCGCTGAGGTTGGATGGCAATGAGGCTGCCCTAATGGTGTCATGGTCAGAGACCAGAGCTGTACTAGTAGAATGGATACTATCTCTAATGAAAGAAGAGCCCTCAGCATACAGGACATAGAGTTCTGGAGGGGAGTGTCATCCCAGGGTCATTCAGTCAGCTCCACCACAGAAGCACATTCCTGTGAAGGTTCAGTAGAAATGTTTGTCAGGAAGGCGTGCTGCAGAGTTGAGAATATAGCAATGTTGAAGAGTCACATTTTCCTTCCCAAACAAAATCACTTCATATCGCTAATCTGTGATCTGAAAAGGCTTGAATAGGGTGATGGAGAAGAGCCTCAACTTCATGGGGGCACTGCGCTATTAAAGGGGCTCCCATAACTAAGTCACTAGCCTTTTCCACTAAAACAGCAGTTGCAGCAAACAGAGCAGAGCACTGGAGGCCACAGAATCCAATTGGGCGAAATAATAGGCAACAGGTAATAAAGAAGAACCAAAATTCTGGGTCAGGACCCGGGAGGCCACCCTGCTTGGCTCATGAACAAAAAAAAGTAAGAGGCTTCCTGTAGTCAGGGAGCCCTAGGGCAGGTGCAGACTGAAAAGCTTTCTTGAGCTCAGTAAGAGTGGCAAGATGTTCAGGTTCTAATTGCAGAGGTTCAGGTACTCAGTCCTTAGTGCTGTGAGGTGAGGAAATCTCACTAGTGAAGGAATCCATTGCCAGCAATAACCTGCAGCTACTAGAATTGTTCGTAACTGCTTCTTGGTTCCCAGCACAGACAGCTGCTGCAGAGCTTGTATGTACTTGGAAGAAATAGAGCTGAGATTTGGCAGACAAAATGAAACCAAGGTATTCCACTTGAGGAAGGCACTACTGTACCTTTGGTTTAGAGACTTTATGGTCCTTCAGATGAAACTGAAGAAGAAGATGATGGCCATCTTCTTGGCAGATGTCAGGTGTTTGCCAGGCTAGGAGGAGGTCATCTACATACTGGATAAAAGCGGAATCCTTGAAAGTGAGAGAAGCTATAGTATATCTTGCTGTAACAATTGGGGAAACAAGGTGGGACTTTCCACATTCTCTCGAGGCAGACAAGTCCAAGTACACTGTGTACTCTTCCAGGTGAAGGCACATAGGTATTGGGAATCTGGGTGAATGGGAATACTAAAGTCAGAACACAAATCTATCACTGTAAAACAGGTAGCCTTGCAAGGAATAGAAAAAACAATAATGGCAGGGTTAGGTACCACTGGATGTCTAGGTATAACATAAACATTAACAGCACGTAGGTTCTGAACAAAATGATAAACAGATTTGCCATTTAGGCCTGGCTTAGGCTTTTTAACAGGTAGGATGGGAATGTTACAGGGGGATTTATAGAGTATTATAACACCTTGTTTTCTTAGTGAATCAATAATGGGGGAGATTCCTTCAGTTGCTTCTTGAGACGAAAGGTACTGGGGTATGGATGATGGGGGCTCCCTTCTCAAGAATGATTGTAACTGAGATAGTGGATTTCAAAAGTCCCACATCAGAGGATGAATTGGCCCATAATGGGCCAGGAATGTCTGGTGGAAGACTAGTTTGAGTAGTAAAAGATAAAACTGGGGATAATGGAACAATACTTTCTTCATCATCATCATCATCATCATCATCATCATCATCATCAGAGGTCAATTAATATAGAAATCATGGACCAAGAATCTTCTGGGAGATGAGGAGAAAGTAATTACCAGGAACACATGAAATAGTGGCTCTTAATTTACCAAATAGATCTCACCCCAACAGATTAATAGGCATCTTGGACATTAATAAAAAAGAATGTTGCACTGAAAGAGGGCTATACTGACAGTTTGCAGAGATAACACAGAAACATCTAGGGGTACCCCCTCAATTTCTACAACCTTTTGGAGTTCAGTTGGAATACATAGAACTTGGTAATGTATTTAAACTGAATTGGAGGTGCTGGTGTCAATCAATCATAAGAAACATTACCAACCTTAAAGGGAACATGGGATTCACCAATGGGAGAGGCAACAACATCTGGGGCAAAGACTTTTGGTCCAGGAAAAAGGGCATTTTCCCCAGAATCCCTGTCTCTGTGTCTCCCCCACAACTTAATACTAAAGACTCTCATAAGGGTCTTGCAAACCCATCTTTATGAAAACTTGCAAACTCACTGCTGTTTGGAAAGTGAGGAGTAATGAAGTCACCCCTAATCTGAAAATGCAGATCATGTTTTTTTCATGCAGTATCTTTTGAAATGTCTTCTTTTGTAGCAATAAAAACATATAGAATCCTCACAAATTGGGGTCAGGGTCACTTGGGTCACAACTAGAAGGGAGGGGGCTTCCTTCTTGACCCTTTCCTTTGGAGCTTTTCCATCCTTGTACCTACCCTAATAAACATACTGGGGAATGCCTTTGAGTTCACTTATGTTCTTCTCATGCCATCCATAGCAGGTCTTATGAGACCTAATTACATATATCTTACTGTGACTGATTAACAAAAGCTGAATCAACTGTCCTGGCATCCGTAAGTTGAGTAGATCTAACTCTGTGTTTTTCTTTGCACTTTAACATAGTCTGTTATAAAAGTGAATGGGAGTTTCATTTTCCTCCTGAGTGGTTTCTTGAGGAAACTATTGTCTGATTCTCAGGATATGTTGCACAATTTTCCATTCCTTTAATCAAAGCATCCCTAGCTTTTGTCAGCCTAGCATAATTACCTGAATCATTAGGATTCCAGAAAGGGTTTTATAAGGGCCAATTGAGAAGATTTCCCTGTCCAGCAGGGACTTGGTCTCCTAGTAGCCTAGCTGCTTCTATAACAGGTGCCTTTCACCTGGGTGACAGTAGTGTCCATTAAATCCACAACATCCCCCCAGATGTAATTATACCCTCTAAAATGTCCAGGAATTGATTGATAACATCTCCAGCATCCTCATCAAATTTGGGGGCTGTCTTTCCTCCAGGTGACAAGATTGGAGGGACTAAAAGGATGATAATTTCTAACAATGGCTAAAGCTCCATTAGTGAAATCTTAAACTGGCATGTCTTGGAGAGGGAGAATGCCAGCAGGCTGCTCTGTGGGAGATTCATAAGAAGTCAAATTCCCTGTAGCATTACCATGAGTCAACTTTCCTTGAATAGGTACCAAGCCGGTCAGCCTTCCTCCATTCCCAGGGGGAGTGGCGTTCTTTGAGATTCAGGAATAGGGTGGAGGAACAGATGCAAAAGTAGTAGCAGTAGACTGAGTGGAAGAGTATAAGATAGGAAAGGAAAGAAAGAGGGCCCTTTATGTTGCTGTGAGCAAGATTCATCACTAAAAAAACGCCCAGCAAGACCAATAATTCATTTGATGCAAGTGAGAGTTTTCAATAGCCACCCTCAAATTTTCCAAGATGTGGTGGTAGTCCAAGGAGCCATACTTGGGCCAAAACAGTTCATCAGTTGATTCACTAGCGGTTTTAGACCAGTGCTCACTTAGTTTAACAGCTTATGCTTTTGTCATTTCTGGATGAACCAACAGCTTGCTTTGACTCCAGGATTTAAACAGTTTTTCCAGGAGTATATCTGCAGGAATACCGCTGCCTGTCCCCATTGTCACCCTTTAAAGGAATGTTAAATGGGAAAGCAACGGTAGCGATCATAAGTGGTCCATTGGAGGGTAATTAGGAAGTGGCCACAGGTAACTCCACAGTGGTGCCCTCAGAGAACAGGGCAATGACTAGTGAGGCATCCCCTACTTGTCCCAATCAAAGCACAGAATTCAAAATGTTATGGGTTACTTGTTACTTTTAGTTAATTATTTAGAGATATAGTATGTAGGATTGCCTTGAGAGGCAGGAGCTCCTTCTAAGGTTTATTCCTCAGAAGTTCCCTTCCAAGGGGTCACACGGTTCAGCTACATCCCTGGTCCTTGCTTTCTCAGTTTAACTGGCAATGTAGGCCTGGCTGCCTTAGGAGCATATAGTCATAGGCCTGGTCCTTGACTCATGGATCTAATAAAGCCCAGGAAATCTCACCAGGGGGTCCTCCCAGAGGCTCCCAGCACTTCACCGAGTTGCCCCTGTCTTTGAGCCTGCTATCAGAGCATGATGCTCAAAACCGCCTTGGTGCAGCTGTTACTAATTTTCATGTCAGAGTGGGTGTCTGGTTCATGACTTAAAGGGTTACCTGAGGACTGATTCTCGATTCTGAATGACTGTTTGTGAAAAGGCCAAATGATTACTTAAAAGCATTTTTTTTTGTCTTACCAGCTGAACAATATATTACTTTGGCAAACTGCCACTTGGAAAAAAAGTGGTTGTTAGTGTTACGAATTTTTCTCAAATCTCCCCGTGAAGTATTTACTTTCTCTTTAAAGTTTTCTGCTAAAAGCTTAGTGTGCACAATTGATTTTAAGAGGCCTCTGTTATAGTCTTGATATTCTACTTGTATAATAACTTAGTACCCTAAAGCTTTTTCTAGGTGCAGGAAATGCTATTCTACCTGCAAAAGAAATTCCTTAGTTTATTGGAAAAATAAATCTATCTCCTCTTGCAAGGGAGAAAGTGCTCTACTTACAATATATTTTTTCTTTCTTTATCAGAGACTCTTTCACACAGAGCATAAAAACTTCTGACTGGTTTACAATATCTCCCATTTAGGAGCTTACCTTACCTTGGAGAAAATTAGGTTTAAGGCCAAGAGAAGAAATCCTATCCCAGGAGCAATCCTCCATGGGGAAGTCCCATGGTGAAAAAATACCACTGGAACACTCTAAAAATCCCTCAATGAGAGTGGCCTGAGAGGCTGAGGTTCTTGGCTGGCTTGCCAATTGTTGTGGCAAAAACCTGCAGTAAAGAGAAACTGAGGCACTAAGGTCTGAGCATAATCTAGTTATCAGCAAGGCTAGCAGTTGCCAATAATAGAGACCAATGGCCCTTCAGTGACCAGAGACGTACCTTACAATCAGAGCAGCTTTTTTATGTAATTTGGTGGTTATATAACACCCAGTGATACAAGCTAAACTTAAACTGTGATTGGTCAGAAGAAAGAGAAGGGTGGGCTATAAATCACACTGACTGGCAAGAGGGGTTTCCAGAGTCCATAGCAACAGGGAAAACACAGAGTTGAATAACACCCTCAGGAAAGCCCTGTGATAGATACCATTCAACACCAGAGAGACCCAGTGCTGGGCAAAACATCTCCTGACCATGTTGATTCATCCACCACTCATCTTTGTTATCTCCCACAAGAGACAGGACCAACTTGTAGCCCTTAAAATTTGTGTACCTAAGCTCTTACAAACTCTACTACTAAGGCCCGCACTATTAAATTCAAATCTGATCCATAGATATGTGATTAAAACTCTTAACCATGTACAAAAATATTTATAGCAGCTCTTTTTGTGGTGGCAAAGAATTGGAAATTGAGGAGATGTCCATCAATTGGGGAATGGCTGAACAAGTTGTGGTATATGAATGTGATGGAATATTATTGTGCTATAAGAAATGATAAGCAGGTGGACTTCAGAAAAACCTAGAAAGATTTATATGAACTGATGCAGAGTGAAATGAGCTGAACAAGGAGAACACTGTACACAGCAATAGCCAAATTGTGACATGACTGATTTTGATAGACTGAGCTCTTCTCAGCAAGGATCTAAGGCAACTCCAAAAGACTCATGATGGGAAATGCTGTCCACATCCAGAGAAAGAACTCAGGAGTCTGAATACAGACAGAAGCATACTATTTGCTCTCCTTTTCTTTTGTTGATTTGTTTTGTTTCTTCTTTCTCATGGTTCCTCCCATTAGTTCTAAGTTCTTCTTTACATCATGAATAATGTGAAAATATGTGTAATATGAATGTATAAGTAAAGCCTATGTCAGATTGCACGTCATCTTGGGGAAAGAGGCAGAGAGGGAAGGGGAGAAAATTTAAAACTCAAAATCTTATGGGAATGGATATTGAAAACTAAAAATAAATAAATAAATAATTTTAAAAAATGAGCTGGAGAAGAAAAAAAGAAAATTTGCTTACTGTTCTCTAAGAATTTAGACTTTTTTTGTCATTTGGTGCAAATATTTAATAATTATATATATTTTTCATTGACCATAGTGCTTTTAAAAATGTAATATACTTTCCCTGATTCTTTTTCTCAGTTTTTGTTTTGTTTTTTGACCTGTGAGTTCACTGATGTAAGCATATAACTTTTTATTTTTCCTTTATCATACGTTATGATTTTATCATTGCCTGAAGAATATATTTTGCTCCAGGCCAAAAAAAACACCCCCAAAAACCCCACCGCTTAACCATTAATCAATCAATAATCTAAATTTCATATCTTGTGGCACCCTGGAGGCCAAACAGCTTCCTTGAGTCTTAGACCATGCTCCGGGTTTTTCTCCTGACTAGACGTCTAGGTGGTACATACAGGACAGACCCACATATTCTTCTTCCTTTAAACTTGTTACAAACTGAATCATTTTGGCTTCTTCCCCCCAACCTGTCCTCATCCCTGCTACCAATTCTTAGGAGTGAACACATATCAACAGTTGGTTTGAGTTCAGTGATATGATGAAGATGCATAGTGGGTAGTTAAGTTTGAAGTTAAGTTCCACTTTGCATTTTACTCATGACTGTGTGGTTGAATATTATGAGGTGTAAAATAAAAGAGAAATTTTCCTCAATTCTTAATGTAATTTAAAATACGGTAATTATTTCCAAAATTTCTGTTTCTTGCTCTGTATTTTAAAATTAGAATGCTGGAAAATATATCTTTAACAAAAAAAAACAAAACACTAGATTTATATAATGGGAATTAGGTTTTCCAGATGAGAGACTCATGTAGATGCTAGGAAGAAATATTCAATAGTGGCATATTTTGCCAGTTCATCCATTTTTTTCTACTGTGCCTCCCACATTTTTTATGCTTTTTATAAAGTGAGATATCACTTTATCTTGGAAATAAAACCTAAAGGTAACCTATTATCATAAAACATCATCCAATGGTCTTATCATATCACCTGACAATTTCTCGTTTGTTAAGGTTGAGTTAGTGTTTCTATTATAAACCTTACTTCATGGAGTAAAAGGAATGAGAAAGAAAAGATAACATGTTAGCTATATAAAATGACAGGTGACTGACTTAGATAGAACTTTCAAACAGTGATGACTGAAAGAGAATTTAATAAGTCTTTGGTTTTAAGAATTTATACAGAACTATGACATCAAAATTTGTCATAAATTATTCCCATACAGTTTTGTATTTCACTCAGTAGTGTGTAAATAACACATCCCTTCTCATATTCCTCCACATTCAAAGTAATTTAAACTAAATTATACTAACATTTTCAAAACTACTAATTTTTTTTAAATCAAAGCATATATGTGTTTTTAGGAAAAAAAGCATTGGCATCAAAGTACTACGTAAACACAGGTAATGCAAACTATTGCTGCATGTTACTGCTCTTAAAATATGGCAATTAATCCAATTTCAGATTTGTAATTAATTCTAGTTTTATAGCACTATGTATAAATAATTGAATGTTTTCAAACCTAAGGACTCCTTTGAAAGGAAGAATCAGTTGGAGGTCAATACACCTAATAAACTAATGTGAATTACTTTTTGTATTTTGAATGTTGTACCAGGCTAGATTCAGTCCCCAGAGTTCCCTAATGGTAAAACTTGGCATTTACTCCAACTTAGTAGGTCATAAACCTTCATCAATTCATGAACCTTGTGGAGCAGAATTTGATCCACCATATCTGTTTTGCATTTTAATCTCAAGGTACAGTTTCTTCCTCCTAGTCAAATGTTCCATAATTAGAAAATACTGATAATCTAAAAACCCTTTATTCACATATTTCTGCAAATAATTAGCCAGGATGTTAAATAGTTTGAGAAAACAATTCTACACAGGGCATGTTAATCTTTCTTGCTCAGTTTTAATCTTGCTAGTATTTTAATGACAAAAAAATACACCAGATTGACACTTCTCTTTTTAAAAATTAACTTTTGGTGACTTTTGTTTTTACAGTGTCTAAATTTCCCTTTATATTCCTTCCTTCCAGAGAGACACCAATATAATAAAGAATGTCCCTTTTTTTTTAAAGAAAAAGAGGAAGAGAGAAAATCATCAGCAAAACCGATCAACACTTTGAAAAAATATGAAAATATAATCATTGTTCTGTTCCTGCGGACCTCCCACTTCTACAAAGGCAAATAACACCTTCTATAAAATAGGGGAGGGGCGACTGTAGATAGCTTTGATTTCTTCCTCTGAAAACTGCCTGTTCATATCCTTTGATCAGTTGTCAATTGAGGAATGGCTCTTATTCTTATAAATTTCTTCCTACATTTCTATAGTAATTTCTATTCATCGGTAACAGAAGTGGAGGCAGCATGTTTGGAATCTGTCTCTCAGTTCTATGTGAAAAAAGTAGTGAGGGCACCTAAGAAGAAGCTTGGAAGAGTGAGTAGTCCCTACCAAATACATACAGAATAAAATGGATGCTGGAGAAAATAAAATTTTAATGCCCTGCTGAGTCCATTTTGAAAATATCTCAAAGAGGGGAAGATTCCAAAACAGTGATAAAATTAAAAGAATTTTTACCCAAAATATGTAACTGCAAAGACATCAACAAATTATTGCCCCCATAAGTTTACCTACTTTTAAAAAAAGTTTATTGATGATTTTGTTTTCATTTCTGTCATTTATGAACACCATACCAATAGAGCTCTCTCATAAAATGTACAATAAAGCAAAACAAAGACACAAACATGTCATTCATTCCATTTCTATAGTCCACTTCCTCTCTGAATTTTTTTCTTTTTTCCATAATGGGGTGTTTATAGTACTTTATTGTAAAATTTGGGTTGATATTATTCACTACTATACATACATTTTATGCATTTCTGAGTTTCTGAACTTTTTCTGTGTCATCCGCAGCTTCCGTAAAACTCCTCCAAAATTCCTGTTTAATTTCTTATGCCCACCTGCAATATATCAAAACCACAATGGGAAAAGTTTTGATGTGGAAGGTTTAACTATAATTATATGGGGTTTACTTGCTTTCATCCTTCTTTCTTTTGTGTTGTAGATGTTATGTATGTTGTTTTCCCAGTTCTACTAATTTCACTCTATACTGGTTCACGTAAGTCTTCCAATTTTTTCTGAATTCTTTGATTCATCATTTCTTACAGTAGATTAATATCCCAATACATCACTAAACTATAATTTATTTAGCCATTTCACAATCAATGAACTACAATTTTGCTTTCAGTTCTTTGATATAATAGAAAGTATTGCAATTAATGTTTTGGTATACACGGGGCCTTTTTTAGCCTCCTTGGGATACATGCCTAACAGTAAATCAAAGGGTATGGACATTTTCATCGTCTTTTTTTTTTTTTTTTTTTTTAGAAAAAAACCAAATTACTTTCTAAAATAGATTAGTTTCACCAATAATATATGTACTGGTCTTATTTTCTTCTTCTATTACCTCTGCCAATTTGCTGAGTGTGTGGTAAAACCTCAGAGTTGTTTGAATTTTCATTTTTATTATAATGAGTAATTTGGAGAAATCTTTCATATGATTATTAACTTGCATTTTTTCAAAAAAACTGTTTATTCATATCCTCTGACCACTTATCCACTGGGGAATGACTTTTAGTGTTATACATTAGTCGTTAATTTCTTATATTTCTTGGATAGTAGACCTTTATTGGGATATTTGCTACAAAGATTCTCCACCCCTCACCCTTGAACTAACAATTACCTTTCTAATACAAGTTGCATTGTTTGGTTTGCATAAAAGTTTTTCAATTTCCTGTCATCAAAATTATCTGTTTTATCTTTGTGATTTTCTTTATCCCTTGTTTGAATTGTAAAAGAGATCTCATTGCATTTTTTCTTTGCCTTTGATGATCTCATGTTATTGCTACAAAAACCCACCATTTCAATTCCAATATATTTCTGGTGATTATATGAGTGTGAATCATGGAATATCATTACGTCAGATGAATCAAAATTGTAGATGATCCAAAAAGCAATGGAAAGAAAAATAGAGGCGTAAGTAGGCAACACATACTTCTAACACTGATTAATACTTAAAATGTGATGTAAATGAAATTGTTAATGACATGTGTGACTGAGAAAGGAGATGTTCTGGTCAAAAGCAAGTGTAAGGAATTATAGCTTAGTAGCTCATGTACTGTACTGGTACACAAGAAATATTAACAAAAGCAGAAGAAAACCTCTAGTATATTAAGTGGGTCCTTTATGGCAGAGATGTCAAACACACAGTCCACAACACTCCAGAGTGAAGTCTGAACCAGATCAAAATGTAATTGGGGAATGTTTAACAAAATAAATAAAAATACAATAAAACATAGATAATGTTACATTTTCAAACTCAGTATGCAGCCTGCAGGGATGCTTACATGTGGATTTATAGCCTCTGTTTCTCTATGGAGTATTTAATAGAAATCCATGGAAAAGAATGTATAGGATAAGATGCCAAATGGGGTTGTGATCTTCACCAATGGAGGGAATACTCACAGTGATAGATCCTTTAAAAAATTAAAATAGCTGTGTGACTCCAGTAAAGGTATTCTTCCAGTTTTTATATGTGTCAGAATTTTAGAATCAATACTTGGTGTTGTTTCTAAGTGTAGCCCAGGGAAAAGGTAGTTTTTAGTATTTAAAATCTAAAGTTCTAAAGTCCTAGATATGGATACATGGAGACTTTGGAGTAAGTGAGGGGAAGAGGAGACAATAAGAACTGAGGAATAAGGCTATTCTAATGATCAGAGCTCTCCACCAAAGGACCAGGCTGTCTTGTAAAGTGATGAGTTTGCTCTCATTGGAAATATTCAACCAGAGGCCTGTAGGAAGTTTCTTGCATTGATGAAGTTGGCCTAGATAACTTTTCAGGGCACTAAGATAATGTGTTTCGATTTTGGTCTTTCGTTTTCAGCTGATCCACCAAATGATGCAATGAGAAATTATTAACACCTGTCCCTCAAAATGGAATTTCTAGGAATCTGAGAGGCTCACCATATACCTGCCATTTCTTCAATTCCTTCAATTTTCACTAAGGTTGAACTGAATAAATTAGAGGGTACTGTGAGCTAGAGTCTTTCCACGAACTTTTCTGTTATCTTGGACGGCCGAGAGCAGCATTTTGAAGCTCTCAAACAGCTTTCCCACATTAAACTGCTTTTAACCCTTCTGCCTAGAAGGGACTCTTTGAAAATCCACTCCTCAGAAAAAAAGGGGGGGGTAGTTTGGTAGGATTTTATGGCATTCAGAGATTTACAACCCAACAGGCCAACTCTAAGATCCCTTGATTCTAATCTCAGCCACAAACTGGTCCTCTCGTCATGGAGGGGATTGCCTTCTCACAGCAGCATCTTTTCTGAAAATGACTAGTGTGAATCCTCCCTTTCCTTCTCTCAAGCCAGAGGGGACTGCCAAATTCAGTTCCTTGAATGTAAGGTTCAGGGCTTGATTGCTTCTCTAGTCCTTGGGGAGTCAGGTAGACTTTTACTTTTCTCTTGACAACACATACACTTTCTGCTTCTTTTGGGGGAGGGAGGTGCTAGATTTGGAAACTGAATCTCCCAGTGAGGAAACTCCTACAGTTCAGACCAGCATCTGCTCTGCAGCTTCTAACTTCAGAGAGTTGCCCAGGGCACTGAAAGGTAAGAGACTTATATAGAGTCACCGAGCCATTATGTGTCAGAGATGAGACTTGAATTTAGGTGTCACTACCTTTTGCTCTTATCCTCCTTTAATTTTTCTCAATATTCTTGAATAACTCATTCACAAAATATGTTCCGCATCATTCCCACTTGTAGGACTATCTTCCTTGACTTGAGATAGGGGAATATGTTCGGACCAGAAAAGTGCTAGGTGTTGTCTTCATCTCCCAGGAAACACAAAGATGATAATAAATCCTCTCATTTTTTTTTTGATAGTTTCTATGTCATTTGGAAAGCAGGGACAAACAGATTAGTTCCATTATTAAGGCTAGCTAGAACAGCTAAACTAATTATCTAAAGGCATGAAATAGGCAGACATTTTCCCCCCCTCTTAAATGTAGGAGAGAAAGGAAGTCAGACAAGTTATAACACTTCTAAAAATGTAAGATCTTTGAGTATTACATATAATTTCAGAATTTCCTAACAAAATATGGCTTAATTAAAAACCATAAAATAAGCATCATGTAGTTGCAAACTGCTTTGCAATCTACATAAAAACCAGGTCAGGCAATCAGTATATCCAATTTGAAATAAACCTTCCCATTCCTTCCCTATTCTCCTGCTTGCGGCACCCCCTCCCCAGCTCAGTCATACTGCAACAAGTCAACAGTGAAATTGAGGTTAAGATTCCTAATTTCTGGTGGCTAATGATGTGAGTAATCCTTTATTTAAAGTCACTTTAAAGTTTGGAGAATTAAGACAACTTTTCTTTCCTCCCATCATATTGTGAGCAATCTGATCCTTGCTCCTGATGCCACACTGCTGGCCAGATGTTTATTCCCTTCTACATGCACTTTCAAACTCCCAGTAATGAAAGGATCATAGTAGGTAGAAGATTATATGCATGATCCAGAGAGACTTTTTGAAAAAAGAAAGTGAAAGCCCAAATCACTCTAATACGTTGTCCTACTTAAATTTTTAAGAGCCTTGTAAGATCTTCATAATGTGTTATAGGAATGGGACAGGGTTGTTTGCTAGGGAGTGACTACCATATCAAAACAAAATATATCAGCAAATGTAAAAAAAAAACTGCTCTAGTAGGAGAGCTCCCCCAAAGAAGCAGAAAGTGTATGTGTTGTCAAGAGAAAAGTAAAAGTCTACCTGACTCCCCAGGGACTAGAGAGGCAATCACAGCACCTGGCAGCTAGCCCTGAACCTTACATTCAAGGAACCGAATTTGGCAGTCCCCTCTGGCTTGAGAGAAGGAAAGGGAGGATTAGCACTAGTCATTTTCAGAAAAGATGCTGCTGTGAGAAGGCAAACTCACCAGGCAGTCAGTTCAAGGTACAAGTAGATTGTGGAACACAGTGATTTTTGCTATAATCAGTTAAGCCAAACTATAACCATGGGGAATTGGTTTAATCTCTATGAGTTCCAGCTTCCTCATTGGTAAAATGGTGATGATAAGCCTCACAGAGTTGTTGTGAGGATCTAATGATATGAGTAAAGTATTTTTCAGACCTTAAAGTGCTATATAAATGTCAGTTAATATTATCATTCTAAGGTTAAATATTGTAACTTGGCAGTCATGTTGTATAACGTCTACACAGACTAGAATCTGAGTTCTCTAATGCAGACACTAATGTTTTAAGCCAGTGATAGAATGATCCTGCCCAATTAATGGGGGAGGGGGGATCTGAGGGAGTGAGAGCGAGCATATATTAATGGTGCTATATGCCCATGTAATTTTTGTTGTTGTAATTATCATAGCTTATAGCTATCCTCAGGAGGAACAGCCAAAGTAGGGTCAGTTGCTGATGATGCTGAGATAGGGAAATGATTAGGCTGGATCTCTAGTTGAGTCCAAGAGAAAGGTGTTCAGTTTCTATTTTTCATCCCTCAAATTTAATCATGAGTTTAGTTCTGTGAATAGTAGGGAGATAGGTTCAATATTAGAGAGCAAAAGCGCCTGGGGGTAAGCAACCATGAAGTGAGGAAGCACAGACTTAGAGAAGTTTGAATGAGCATGGCCACATGGGCTATAGCCCATGTGCCATAAATACTAATTATACTGATGCTGCCTAACCAACTCCTAATGCTTTTGGGAAGAGATATCATTTAGTTCTGACCAATACAGTAATGTTCCCCTGACTAAAGAGAAGGCTTTTTATCCTGAATAGTGCAGGACTGCCTTAGTGTAGACCCATGGTTTCCAATGAATCGTGTAGACTGGCCTGAAGAGGTGGCTTTCTTTTGGCAATGGAGTCAGACCTTCTTTATTCATATATAACCCCTTTGTTGATAGAACCAGAGACACTGGCTTGCCTTTGGGGAAGGGGAGAATAGCCTTGGATATAACAGGAAGCGTGTGACCTGGCTTGACTGAAGGGATGGCAAGTCTCCGACTTCTCTCTCCCTTCTAGTCAGTGTTGAAAGCACCAGCCTCTTGACACTGCTCTGACCTTTCCTATCTCCTTCTGCTTAGCTATGAGGCAGAAAGTCAGCGTCAACCTGAACTGGCTCTTTTCTGGGCTTCTTCTTATTCTACCGATAGAGCAGTAGGAGAACTGAAGAGCCCTGTCCCTCCCTCTTGTCCCCAACCTCCCTGTGGCCAGAAATAAACTTCCTCTACTTCCCTCCCTCTCTCTCCCTCCCCTTCCTTCCTTCTCTCTCTGTCTCTCTTTCTGACTCTGTCTGTCTCTCTCCCTCTCTGTGTCTCTCCTCATCTTCCAGGAGCTAAAAAATCCACATGGCCTCTTGTCTAGTCAGGCTCTGTTGGGCTAAGAACAAGTATTGATCCATTAAATAATTCTATATCTTCTATTTTGTCTTATTCTTAAAGCTTCTATCTTTATCATATACCAATGATTTTCATTTGTATGTTAATAGTTCTCATAATAGTCCATATGGTTGGTAATTCAGCTTCTATTGTATTTTCTTACTTATAGTCTAGGAGCTGATAGTTCCTCACACAAAATTATGTATTTCTTTTTTGAAGTTCAATTTCCAGGCACTTTATCCCTGGATTGTCTGTCCATCTCATGGTCTTTGATACTTGCCTGCAATTATTCACCACTTGAGCGGTGATAGATATAATAAATGTGTTTGTGTTATACAGCACACTGACAACTTCCTTTCTTTGTCGAGGAGAATCTAGAGCCCCTGTGGCAATGACCAAAGAAGCCTGAACATCCCAGGAGTCATGACCCTCAACATATTAGGAGTAGAATAGGCTCAATGATAGCTGGTAGAATCTGGAGTTACCCCTCTTCCAGCAGGCTTATTAATATCATTCATTAAAGGCAGAACAGGTCAAAACTTCCAGCTTGTATGAACTGTTTCAAGGAATCAACTAAGACAGAAATAGACTATGCAAGAAGAGGAATGCCTTACTATATTAAAAGACTATTAAGACTATACCTTACTATATCAAGACAAAGTAAATAAATATATTGCCCAGGTTTTGATATGAGGCTGGACAGGCAGACCAGTGATTTAGTACATTAATATATCTGTTTCAAACAACCACTGTAGACTGATAATAGGTAAACCTAGGCTGAGCAGGTGGAAGAGATATGTTAATACTTGTGGAAAACTGTGTGGTACTTGCAATGATCCTAAACTATATATATCCACAGAAGGCCAACAATTTAACAATAATAGTCAATCAGTGATTTAAAAGAAAAAAGTATATTAAGAGAATAGATAGAGTTGAAAGGGACCCAGAGGTCATCTGATTCACTCAATTCATTTTACAGATGAAGAACCTGAGACTCAGAAAGGTGAAGAGATTTGCCCTAGGGCTAGGCCACACAAGTAATATTCAGTGGAACCAGGATTCAAACTTAGATCTTCTGATGGCAAATCCATCATTTTGTCCACTACTCCATGTGCTCTCAAAGGGGCCAGAACATGCAGTCTTCCAGGAAAAGGTGAAGATGTATGTAAGGCTAACCCCCAGAAAGTGGTGATTTGGGGGCCCAAATAGTGAAGATTTTTTTTTTAAACACAGTAATAAAGAGGTAGGATGGGTTTTCCCAAATGTTTGTGATTGGATTGAAGATGAAGTGCAACAAGATAACCAAATGGAAGAGGGAACCTTCACACAGGCCTGAATTCCTGTATGTCCTATTGAAAATGGGGAGAAATAATTCCAGAATTCTGCAAAAGGTAGCTCGGGCTGTCACAGGACTAGAACCGAAAGGAAGAACTAAGAAAATTGACACATGTCCTGTAGTGGGACCATGGTTCAACTCTTCGAAGCTTCATAAGGTGTGAACAATGAACATTTTCATCCTGTTACTTGAGTTATTAACCCATCTTTGCATTGTCTACGTAGGACTTCAGAATAAATCCTCTTTCAATTCAGAAGAGGTTGTCATGGGGCGGCTAGGTGGCGCAATGGATTGAGCTCCAGCCTTGGAGTCAGGAGGACATGAGCTCAAAATCTGGCCTTAGACACTTGACACTTACTAACTGTGTGACCCTGGGCAAGTCACTTAACCCTGATTGCCTCACCAAAAAAGCAAACCAAAAAAAAAAAAAAAAAGAAGAAGAAGAAGAAGAAAAAGAGGAGGTTGTCAGGCTGTTATTAGGAAGTGGGAGGAAGGATGGGGTGAAAAAAACAACACAAGCTCTTCTCTCCTTGTAGATGACTCACAGTATTAGAGTAAGCAAGGAGTCCTGGTGGTAGTTTAGGAGGCAAAAAGGATACCAGTGAACCAAGAGCTTCTCATTCCTCTCTCCACCACTTTGACTGAGCTGCAGCTTTGGCATCAGCTGGTGTGGGTCAATTCCGCAAACCCAAAGTAAGAACGCTTTACCTTTGTACTCAATTTTAGTTAATAATGAAACCAAACTCTTGACTCTGGGATGAGTAAGAACAAGAACCCAGAACCAAGTCTCTCACTATTCCAGTCCACCCTACCCATTGCAGCCAAAGTAATTTTCCTTAAGCACAGATCTGACCACGTGACTTCTCTACTTAATCAACTCTCCCGGCTTCCTATTTCCTCTAAGATCAACTAGAAACTATTCTGTTTAGCTTTGACATTCCTACACAACCTACCCCTAACCTATTTTTCCAGACGTACTGAACATTACAACTTCTCTTTGGCCTCCTCGATCCAGCCAAACTGGCCTTCTCTGGTTCTCAGAGAGATTTCCCCTTCTCCCATCTCTCTGCCTCTGCCCTCGCTGGAATGCACTCTTTCCTTATCTCTGCTTCGTAGAGTTCTTCTCTTTAAGGCGTGACTCAAGCACCATCTTCTGCAAGAAGTGTTCTCTGTTTCCCCAACTGCTAGCATCCTCCCTTTCAAACTATTTGGATTTAGCTGCTTTGACTATATCTGCATAGATTCAACATTTATGCGTACTTGTCTCTTCCATTAGAATGTAAGCTCACTGAATTTGTTTCATTCTGTGTTCTTGCTTCCTCAGTTCTCAGCACAGTGCCTGGTATGTAGCAGGTACTTGATAAATATTTGTGGATTGACTGATTAAGGAAAAAAGAGTGTTGATGGAAGCACATATTCTTTTGTCAGGAATAGCCACAGGACAGTTCTTAGGGTGTTAGTCAATCAAGTGAAAGTAGAGGCCACATCACATCTAGAGATCTGCCCTAAGGGGAAACAGAGGTGGGGGGGGGAGTGGTGCTGAGTCATAAGAGAGACTTAAGAAAAGACAGTGGAATGGGAGCCAAGAATACACAAGTTGAGGAGTGAGTGAGTTACTACAGGAATCAAGACATGGGCATGGTTCCTACAAGTGGCTATACTGCAGTGGCTATACAAGCAGGCTATGCCTTCTCAGATTCTGTGGATTCTAGAGTTAGTTGCGTTTAAATTCGGCCTCTGACAGCCAGAGCTTTCACTCTCCTCAGGATTAGTGCTGGTGGAAGGGGCTAGAGTCTAGCTAGACACTCAAATGTGGGCAAATGGGACATGACCCAAGGCCTGGGTTAATTTTAAAAGGACACTCTGTTCTCCATTACCTGCCAACTTCCTCCCTGACCCCAAAAAAGGACCTGTTTGTTTTCAGTAAAATATCACTGGAGAGGCTGAGTCCTAACTTCCTTTCCTAACCTTTTCCCCTTGGGAAATGAGAATAGGTTCCAAGAGATTTCCACCCAGATCAGGAGAATTGGCAATTTTAATGGTTCCACTTGTTTCAAGGAGAAAAAAAGTTTGTCTCTGAGGAGTTTGTTTGCTTTCTTTTATCAGGAAATGCAAATCATGTAACCCAATGTGTTTCTCTTTTTGTCAAAACTGACAGGAAATTTAGAGTCAAATTTTGTTCCCAACTATAGTAATCCATTTATCTACTGTGGCTGTAACATTTATGCCCTTTATCTAGCTTCTGTTTGTTTGTTTTTTTATCCCTAATTGCCTTGTTTTGCATTAAGATTAATCTCTATAACCTGCCTCCAAAACCTTTTGGAGTACAAATATTAAATAAGTAAATAAACAAATCAAATTGAAAAAATTAATAAGAAAGAAAAAGAAGAAAGGGAGGGAAGGGAGAAAGGAGGAAAGAGAAAGAGGAAAAATGAAGGAAAGAAAAAAGAGAAAGAGGAAGAAAGAAAAGAAAGCAAAAGGAAGAGAGAAATGAGAAGAAGAAAAAGAGTGAGAAAGAAAGGAAGGGGGAAAGAAAGGAAGAAAGACAAAGACAGGATAAAAGAAAGTAAACAGTGTTGTCACATAGCCTGAGCCTCTTATGAAGACACAAATATTATACTAAGAATGACCAAATTTATGGCTTAGTATTCAAGGCATAACGGCTAGAATGCTTGATTTAGAATGCAAGGTTTAGAGGTTTGAATCCTTCAGATATTATGTCTAACTTCTCACAATACTAAGCTTTCACAACCTGAGGTGCCTCATTTGTAAAATGAGAATAATAGTAGCATTTACCTCACAGGATCTTTATGAGGATCAAATAAAGCAATGTTATAGAGAGATTTGGAAACCTTAAATTTCTTTGGAAACCTTAAATTTCTATGTGACTTTCTATTATCTATAACATTAGAAACTTTATAATTCGAAGGCAAGAAGACCAGAGTTCAAATCTTGCCTGAGACACTTAATAGCTACTTGACCTGGGCAAATCACTTAATCTCACTTAAAATCACTTAAAACAGAGATAGTAGTAGCAAAGATGGAGAGTTGGACCAAATGGGTTGGGGAAAGTGCTGCTGACTACCTGGAACCTGGTAAAAGTACCAGAGTACCTGAGACACTTAATAGCTACTTGACCAGGGCAAATCACTTAATCTCACTTAAAATCACTTAAAACAGAGATAGTAGTAGCAAAGATGGAGAGTTGGACCAAATGGGTTTTAGAAATTTAAGGTTTTAGTATTTTCTCTCTCCTCTTCTGTCACTCTCCATTTTTCATCAGCAGCTCTACTTTGTTTCTGCCTCTCCCAGGATAAACTTTATCACTTGAAAGCACCACGAAGATTGACTCAGTGACATTCATCACCTTCTCAACTCCCTCAGTTGCCTCTCTCCTCAGATTAGAGGTCTGGAGAGTGGAGCAGGAAACTCCTCCCAAAGTCTTACTTTTTAGAAGGCTCAGTTTTCCCATCTGTAAAATGGGGATAATAATAGCACTTATCTTCTAGGATTATTATAAGAATCAAATGAGACAGTCTTTGTAAAACTTTTTGCAAAGCTCAGAGCCCCATATAAATGCTATCTTAGACATTTATTAGCCATAGAGCAAGTGAAATTTCCACTGAAAGATGGTCACCTGTTCCAGAAGAAGAAGATGTTACACACAGGGTTCATGTGTGTAACATCCAATTTTGTAATTGATATTTTCCCAATGGTGGTACTGGGATAGCCTAAATTCAAAACTATACAAGCTATGAAAACTGACTTTAGCTGTTGAATCATTTAGACCAAATAAACCTGGCAAACAAACATAATTATGTGAATTACTGTTATTGATGTTTCAGCATAACTGTTTTCCTAATGAAAGTTGAAGGTGTTTCCTAATTAAAGCCTTTTTTATTTATACTGATATTTGTACAGCTGAAATGCTATAATTATGTTTAAATAAAATCGTGGTGCTGAGGGCAACATATGGCTTGAATGAAAAGATAGTAACATTGCTAAGATTGTTTTTTAGCATTTCTTTCATGATGTAATGGTTTGTGCAATGTTAGTGTGCCGATGCAAAGGGTTGTTAATGCTATGATTGTTGAAAATAGTAAGCCAAGTTCTGGCAAAAATCCTCCATCTGCTACTAGATAATTTATGGCTTATTGCATGCACTAATGCAATATTTTTTTCAGGTACAGGATGATAAATAGTGCATAATACTTTGGTAAATAGATAACCATCTAAACAAATATACTCTGAAGAAAATTTCCCAGGAGGTTTCACTGACTGTGCATTTGGAATCTGCCTACTTGGAATCCTACACATAGATATCACACATTTCTGGATATTGCCAGAACACTGATGTGAAGGTAAATGGAGTAACAGGGAAAGGGAATATGGGCAAATAAAAACAGAAGGTTGAGATACCTTCTCATCTCCCGGTGACCATGGTCTTTTTTGTCCTTAAACTGGATGAAAGCCTTGACATATCAAGTCAACCCACAGAATTAAAAAGAAAACAAAAAGCCTGACAGGTGTATCCTATCTGCTGTAATTGCTAAGAAGATAGTTTTGCTTGAATAACTAAGGCATAAGTCACTTGGAATTAGTGATTTGCATTTTCAAAATACAAGAGGGTAAAGAGGTCACAATTTAGTTGTGTTAGGGCCCTCTGCCTGGGAATGTATTGTGTTTTTTCATGTCGCATGGTATTTCATGTGAACTAAGGAGAGATTGGCTCGCTGAGAGTTTATTTGAAAAGTTTGTTAATGAGGCTTCACCACAAACCTCTTCAAGCTGGGTCTTGAGAGTGCTAAGCTGCATTCTGGTTGGTGCTGACATCTTTCAGCTAAAAAATCAACCATGAAATTAATCTTAAAACAACAACAACAACAACAACAACAAGATTTAGTAAAATGTAGACTAATGGATTATGTGGAAAGCATTTCAACCCAAGAGAATACGTCTGTTCTTTCTTAATGTTGTGAGCACCTTCATGGATTTGGACCCAAATAGTAACCTGACCTGGAGCAGGCCTGCCACAATCCCCACTGACATCAAACAAAGGCAAAAGGTCATGAACTTAGTTTAAGGGGTACAAAGGTTGTCGTGCACCATGTTGAAAGCACATGGCTTTTTGTAAGTCTCTCATGCCTTTCACAGAAGTCTATCCTTTCCCTGTGGCTAAAGAGAGTTCTGCACCCTTCTGCCAAGCTTACTGCTATTATTTTGGACTCTTATTTGGTACTTTTACCAGGTTCCAGGTAGTCAGTAGCACTTTCCCCAACCCATTTGGTCCAACTCTCCATCTTTGCTACTACTATCTCTGTTTTAAGAGAAAAGGCCCCTACTTATCTCTCTAAAGATTTCAACTGCTTTTTACAATTACAATGGCATTCATCTTATGGATGACAAACACTTCCACTTGAAGACCCAAATTTGTGATTTATTCTTCGATACCTTCTACAGCAGTCCTCATCTGATTGATTAAAGGATATTATAGTTTGATTTAAGGATAATAGTACTAAATTTGGAGTGAGAAGACCTAGGTCCAAACTCTGGTTGATAATAATAGCTCACTATGTGACCTTAAGCAGGTCACTTTACTTCTTTGTGGCAACAGGTCCCTTATCTATAAAATGACTGTGTTTCACTTGATGGTCTTGATGGTCCCTTCCAATGTTACTTCTCTGATTCTATGGCCCTAGTATCTAGAAGAATATGTCAGCAAAACAAAAGATCTGGCAGGTGTTGCCAAGTTAGGAAGTATTATCTCAGAAACAGACTGTTTGTTATCTGGATACTACCACTGCTAGATTCAAAGGAACTGGACAATGTGTAATGAATTCTTTTTTTTATGACAATCCATGAAATAGACAAAGATACAAGATGACCACCAGTCTTCTGTGATGCACAGCTTCTTATGGAATGATGATAGTAAAGTGGCATTTCATTCAATTCAATAAACATTTATTAATTGCTTACTATGTGCCAGGAAGTGTGCTAAGCTGCTGGGTTACAAATGAGAAAGACAGTCTCTATCAGTGCTCAGGGAACTTGGCTATCTAATGGGGTAAAGAAAATACATAAAAAGGAGGGTGAAAGGGAAGGGGAGGGGCACCAAAGGGTATGATGGTCCATGGAATCTAAACCAAGGTGAGCTGCTGATGGAGAATGGAGTGCTACCTGGAAAGTTCTGAAATTTTAGAGCCTTCTAAAAAGTAAGACTTTGGGAGGAGTTTCCTGCTCCACTCTCCAGACCTCTAATCTGAGGAGAGAGGCAACTGAGGGAGTTGAGAAGGTGATGAATGTCACTGAGTCAATCTTCGTGGTGCTTTCAAGTGATAAAGTTTATCCTGGGAGAGGCAGAAACAAAGTAGAGATGCTGATGAAAAATGGAGAGTGACAGAAGAGGAGAGAGAAAATACTAAAAATCATAAAGGTTGTAGAATATGTACAAACTTTCATTCAACCATTATTTCTCTTAATATGAGGTTTTTGTCCCATGACAACAAGTTGATACATTGCAGGAGGTCCTGAGCTCTGTGTTGACTTTTTATTTTTAAACTATGCATATATAATCAGACCTTGGACATTGCGGCTGCACATGCATAAGGAGATTCTGGACTTTGGGAGAGAATGCTGCATATGTTGATAAGAAATGGAGTTGGGGCTAGAGCTTCCTGGAAAAGAGGACAAATGCGCTCTCAGAGCATTTTGGAACGGAGACACAGGAGGTGCCTGAGTCTCTTGAAAAGGCAACCAAGAAATCAGGAAAATGTTGAAGAGCTAACTTCTCTACATGTTTGCAACTTCCAAAGTCCTCTCCCTCTTCCTTAGACACTCTGGCATCATTTGTCTTTCTCTCCCAAAAGCTTCTCTACTCACATGTGGGTGTCTCACAAGAAGCTCTGGTCCCAAATCAGTGCCTTAGGTAGGTCTGCAGAATCACCTCAGCATTCCCTCTACCAGTGCAGACTTAACGTCTCCCTGAAACATAACAGCAGCATGCAAAAAGCCTCAAGCTCCATTGGAAGCCTGATACAACTAAAAGATATAAAGAAGTTTTAGCTACTTGTAATTATGATTCTAATTGGTTTTCTTATTTATCTAAAGCCAGTAAGAAGTATATGAAGAAAAATGCTATCTGCATCCAGAGAAAGAATTGATAAATAGAAGTATGTACAGAATAATTTTACATATATATATATATACACCTATTTATGTTTAATGGTAACCATCTCTAAGGTGGGGGGGTGAGAAGGAAGAAAAAAAAGAAATTTACATGATAATTTTGTTGTATATTTGAAAGGAATAGCAAGTTGTGCACAGTAGATTTGCAGTTTCAGGTACAAGCATCTTTTTTACTGTATGATGTTATGGAAATACTTGTTTTATTCCATAAATTAAAAATGAAATTTTAAAAAAAGAAGGATTATTTCATTAGATACTTGGTCTTTAAAACTTCCAGTATGCAAAAAGAGTATAAAAAGAGTTCCTCCATGAAGATAGTGGCACCTTATTTGTCAAAAATCTATGGCAGAGGATGTAGAAGCAGAAAAACTCTATGAAGAACTTCACAAAAATCCTCTAAACCACAGGTTCCTAAAGTGGGCAACACTTCCCCCTGGGGGGTGCTGGAATGATCCAGGGGGTTGGTAGTAGCCTTAGATGCAATTGAGGATGTTGAATAAAAATAAGAGGGTGGTGAAAGCATAAGGAAAAAAAGAGAAGATGAGATAATTTTGAAAAACCATTAGTACATTTTCATCTGTTGTGTAACAGAGTTAAAGTCGTGGTGATCACATTATTTTCCAAATGAACACAAAATGCAAGTTATAGCCAATCAGTAGTCAAGTCCACTGACAGGTCTTAAGAAGCAAGTGTTGGCAGGCCAGAGTGTTGGGCATTGTTGAGAAGTCCAACATGCATGGGTAGGAATATGTGCATATAATGACTTGCGTTATTAGGTCATCAAAATTTCAATTCAGGAAAAAACCTACAAATTTACAACAAACTATTAAATTTAAGATGCTTCATTTAAAAAAATATATATATTTTATATTTTTGAAATGACACAAATTTAAAAAAAAAACCATTAAAGGATTAAGGAAAGTAGATTTCCAGAGGAGTGCTGAGTAATTCTTTTTTTTTTTTGAAAAGGGGTCATACATAAGTTTGGGAACCTGTTCTCTAAACCAAACCAATGGACATCTTAATAACTGGTGACTTCAGTGAAGAGAAAGAAAATACAGTAAGTAAAAAAAAGCTGAAAAATACAATTCAGAACTAAGGAAGAAAAATGCTAGAAAGTCTTATAGATTACTAATAAATATGGGGAGAGGGAAGGTGACTGTAAGGTTCCTCCAAAATGAGTTGTCTTAATTGTCAGGAACTGGCAAATTTGAGACAGAGATTCAGGCATAGGAACCTGAGAGGCCACTAGGTTGTTCAAAAGATAAATGGAAGGTCGTGAATTTAGACTCAAGGACAAAAAGACCAAGAAGGTAATATGGCCAGGTGAGAAGGGCCAATACCACACATTAAGCAGGATGGGATAGGCACAATGCATTACTCTTAGATGTTTAAAGGGATGTTTGTAATCAAACAGTTTAGAATCAACTAACATAGAAACACTAAGTGGTCAGCTAGAGACAGATGTAGAATGGGACACACATTTTTGGATCTGGTCAATTTGGGAATTTATTTTGCTTAAAAATGCATACTGATTATGTGCATTTTTTCTTCTCTTTTCTTTCCAACTTGGGGATGAAGGTAAACAGGAGTAGGAGCCTAGAGAAGTCAAGTCAAATCAATAAGCATTTACTATATGCCAGGCACTGTGCTAAGTGCTAGAAATATAAATATAAACAGAAAGAAAGATAATTCCTGCCCTCAGGAGTTTACATTCTGGTGTGGCAAGAGAGCAATTAAAGGGAAACTGAAAAGTGGAGGAGGGGTGGGATGGAAACTGGAGACTCAGGAATACAGCCTATAAAGGAATAAAGACATGACTGACCTGGGCATCCTCCTTTAAAATAGAGGTTCTGAGAAGAATCAACCAGAGGGAAAGGCTATAGGGGTGATAAGTTCTTCCAATGTGAGAAGCATTAGGGGTACGATGAGCTTCCAGGTTGAACAGGTATCTATGGTATGGTAGAGAATATCCAGAAAGTTAGGAGTGCAGCCAAAAGAAGAATGAAGACCTAAGGATAAAGTTCCCCCACTCCCTCCAAAGAGATGAGTACAGAAATAAGAATAGAAGGACTAAATGAGACATGTATATCCTGCAAGGTTTTCTGTCCAGAGGCAGCAAGACTGGGGGAAAGGGTCCCCTGAAAAAGCAGCAGGGTGGTCAGAAAGCCCTGGAGTGGGGACTCTGGAAGTCCCAGGAAATGGCACCAAATAGTGACACAGCACTTAAGTCTCAGACCTTGATTGCCCTTTGAGGTCCTTCACACTCTGTCCTTCTATGTCAGAAAAGGCCCTGAAGATCCAGCACACTGAAACCCAAAGATCCAGGGGTTCCTAACTCCAGGAGATGGATATCAGCACAGGAATGAAGGTGACCTAAGCAGGACTCAGCACCCCACCTAAAAGTATAGCAGGGTGAGGAGCCTGGTCCTGGCATAAAACTCTAATTTAAGAACTAAAATGGAACAGAGGAGTAAATTTAAAAAAATAAACTCTGACCAACATAAAAAAATCTCATGATCCTTCAAAAGAAGTGAGTAATTTGATAACAATTGTGAAGCAGAGACTCAAAGGGAAAAAAAATTCCACAAGGACTACATGAATATCTAGGAGAAATGAAGCAAGAGATTAAAACATAAAAGAAAAACTCTAAAGGAAAGAATTAAAAGAGAATAAGTAGCTTAGAAAGGAAAATAGTAAATCTTACCCAAGAAGTGGACTCCATGAAAACTAGAATAGAGCACAGAAGTCAATGACACGACAAGAGAGCAAGAAATATTAGAATAAAATCAAAAGACTGATAAACTAGAAGAAAACTCAAGATGTAGAAAATGTAAGTATGAAAATCACCTGACCAAGAAAATAGGTTAAAGAAAGGTCATTTAAAAATCATTGGACTCCCAGCAAACCATTGTGGAAACTGTATTTCAAGAAATTCTAGATGAAAACTTTGTCCTGGATCAGAACATTCTGGGAGCACTGAAAGCTTGTAGGTCCCCTGCCTGATATACTGGAATAAGACAATACTCAATACCTCAAGAAAGTAACAATAAGATGAACCTAGATTTTCCCTTCAGAAGTATAGAGAGCCCAACCTTAACATCAAATCTGAAGTCAGGAAATAGTCTGGAAAAATGAACAATAACAACAGAAAGAATCCCACTATAAAAGCTATTACAGCAACAGGGATATTTAAGATGCAAACCCAGAAGAAGAGATTAACTCCAAAACAACTATAAGAAAAGCCTAAAAAAACAACAACCCAGCAACATAGCTTGGGTCACAAATTTAACTAGAATTCTGGGAAGAGAATGATATAAGAGTTAAAAAAGAATTTAACATTTTTTTTCTAAATGAAATTAAAGCACTGAAGGAAAAAAAAATTGGAAAAGAAATGAGAGATGTGGAATAGAAAATTAGAATGGGAATTAACAACTTGGCCCAAGAACTAAAAAACCTTGACCAAGGATTTAACTCCCTGAAAATGAGAATGAGCCAAAGAGAAGCCAATAACTATAAGAGATATGAAGCATTTAAAGTCAAAAGGTTGAAAAAATAACATATAAAGTATCTCATAGCAAAAGTGACTAACCTAAAAAGCAGATCGAGGTGAAACCATTTAAAACTATTGGACTGCTTGAGCATCATAATCAAGTCCTCTAAACTTCGAATTTCAAGAAATCAGAAAACTAACCAGATCTCTGAGAACTAGAAGGCAAAGTAGAAACAGAAAGGATCCACTGGTTACCTCCTGAAAGAAACCCCAAACTGAGAACTTCTAGAAACATAGACAACGTCCAGAGCTTCCAGGTCAAAGAAAAAATACGGAAAGTAACCAAAAAGAAAGAATTCAAATAATGAGGAGCCACAGAGAGGATCGCACACAATTTAGCAGCCAAGACTACAAAGGAATGTGATATTTCAGCATACAAAGGATATAGTATAAAGCATATATAAAGTGTAACTTTTCCAGCAAAACTGAATATAATCTTGTAGAGTAGGGGGATGGATCTTTAATGAAATAGAGAAGTTTCAAGCATTCCTAATGAAAAGACTGCAACTGTATAGAAACTTTGAAATTCAAACACAAGAATTGAAGGAAACAAAAAGTTGAATACCATAAGGGCCCAAACAAGGGCAAATTGCTTTACATTTTTTTTTTTTCCTTTTGGTGAGGCAATCAGGGCTAAGTGACTTGCGTAGGGTCACACCGCTAGTAAGTACTGTCTGAGATCAGATGTGAACTCAGGTGTTCCAGACTTCAGGGCAGGCGCAGTCTTCATTGCACCACCTTGCTGCCCCCATGTTTTCCATTCTAACATGGGAAGACAAAATGCATGTCCCCTCTGAGACCTAGATATCTCCAGGAATCATAGAGGCAGTTTAATTAGACACTGCCTAGTAGTGGTTCTGTTATATCTGAATCATCTTAAAGAGAAGAATGGAGGGGGGAAGAGGAGCACACTGAGGAGAAGGAAAGGAAGGTTAGTGAAAATTATCCCATGTAATCAGGCTGCTCTAGTAAACACCTACATAGACTCAGAAGAGGGAGTAGGGGGAACAGCTGACACTTGATCCTCACTTTCATCTGAAACAGGTCAAGAAGGGAAGGTTACATACACAAACACACACACACACACACACACACACACACACACACACACACACACACCCAGGGAGGGAGAGAGAGAGAATTGGATACAGAAATACATTTCACTCATCAGGGCAATAGTAAGAAAAGGGGAGAAGGGAGAAGGAGGAATCAGAGGGAGAGTAGATTGAGGGCAGGATTATTCCAAAGCAAAACCCATCTTCACTAAGGATGTGAAAAATTATCTATAGCTCTTTTTGAGGTGACAAAGAATGGGAATCAGAGCAAGTGCCCATAAATTGGAGAATGACTGAATAAATTATGGCATACAAATGTGATGGAACACTATTGTATCATAAGAAATGATGAAGGAGATGGTTTCAGAGAACACTAGAAAGACTTATATGAACTTATGCAGAGTGAAGTGAACAGAATCAGAACAATTTATACAATGACTACAAGATGGTAAAGACAACTATGAAAGAGTTAGGGATTCAGATCAACATAAGAACCAACCAGGATTCCAAAGACTTATAATGAAAAATGCTACCCATCTCCTGATAGAGATATAAAGGACAAAGAATGCAGAATGAGATGTAATTTTTTGGACATGGCCAATATGAAAAAATTGTTTTGTTTGACTATACATGTTTGTAAGAGAGGTTTTGTTCTTTCATTCCCAATTAGGGAAAAGTGGTTTGGGGCAGGAGGGAGAGAAGCTGGGTTTTTGTTGATTGAAAAAAATAAAATGTAATTTAAAAAAACTTACCCTAAAAGCTGAGTATAATCCTATAGGTGAAAAATGAATCTTTAATGGAATAGAGGACTTTCAAGTATTTCTGGTGAAAAGACCAGTGCTCAGTAGGAACTTTGAAATACAAACAGAAGAGTCCGGAGAAACCTAGATAGCTAAATTTATTTAAGCCATCTTAAAAGGAGAGAGAAAAACTACACAAAACAACACAAAAACTACGTTCCTTCAAAAACTTAATATCTTTAAAGGGTATCAAGGCATCTAAACAAACTAACAAAAAAAAACAACCCAGAGGTACTGAGTTGGGGAGGTATTTTGATTGGTATGTTCTGAGGCTTTTAAAAGGAAAAAGAGACAGTGGGGTAAAAAGAAGAATTCACTAATGCAGAATGAGAGAAAAGGAGATGAAACTTGCTATTTCTCATAATTAGGGTGTATGAGAATATATAAGCACGGAGGAAGTAGTGGGGGGAGTAGGCATCTGATGAACCTCCCTCTTATTTACAGTGGACAAAGGAGGATGGGACATATACATGCACACTATACAAAAACAATTTGATGGAAAATTACTTCAAACTCAACAAGGAAACAAATGAGGAGTGGGGTTGGGAGGTTAGGAGGGAAGATAATACTGGGGAGGAAATAGTCACAAACAAAACTTTCTAGTTTTTAAGATTGAATTAAAAAGGTGGGAAAAGAAAAGCAAAGAACTAGAATCTAAGTAAGTGCCTTGGATTGACTCTTAGACAGCTGTGGAGTGACTGAACAAATTGTGGTACATGAAATGTAATGGAATATTATTTCACTGTAAGAAATGATGAAAGAAACAATTTCAGAGAATCCTGGGTACTATGAACTGATTCAGAGTGAAGTGAGAGAAACTAATGGAAAAGTTTACACAAGAATATGAACATTGCAAAGAAAAACAATTTTAAAAAACTTAAGAACTCTGGTCAATATAATGACCAACCATGTCTCTAGGGAGCTATGATGAAACATATTACCTACCTCCTGGCAGAAAAGTGATGGATGCAAAGTGCAGCCACGTGAATTTTTGGACATGGCTACTGTGTGGATTGGTTTTGTTTGACTATGCTTATTTGTTACAAAGATTTTATTCTCCCTCTTGTCAGCTACTTTAAGTGAAATGGGAGTGTTTGATGGATTGATTCAAATGATCCCTACCCTGACTTAATTTACAAAGAAAGCCAAGGTCTATGTAATAGAAATTTTTAGTTTCATATATAATCCCTTCTAATTATTCTACAACATACATGGAACTGCTCATTTTATTTGGTGTTTAAGTTCAGAATAAAAATAAAATGAAATGAAAATTTTAACAAAGAAAATTACTTTAAAAAGATTTAGGTTTGACTCATGTTTAGGTATCTTCAAAAGGAAGTAGAAAAACAGTCAATGTATAAGATAGATGAGGTATATGAAAACTTTATTTTCCCTACTACAAAAGAAATACTTAAAACATAGATGATTCATAAAGCACACATGGATAACTAAAACATAATACAATGAAGTCTAACTCCTACTATACTCTCCCAGGAAACTGATACTTAAAATATTAAAGTATGTACTATTTGTTCCAATTGGTGGTTAGGTATTTTACCTTCTTTTCTACTATTCACTATCTGAACAATTCTCTGAAGGTCTGTGTCTCTTAGCAAGTTACACCGGGGTTTGGGATCATCCTCTTGTCAACAGTCATCTACAAGAAGCACTATAGCAGCTGCAGTGGTCACCACTCACAGTATACTCATCCCCCACTGAGGAACCCAGGAATCTCAAAACTCCAGAGGTAGCCATTCTGGAAAAGTCCACCTCTCATACTTGCGGCTTAATCACACATATTTAGGGAAAGAAACACAGGACAGAAAAGCTAGCCAGAGTTCTAATGTCCAGGCTCAGATTCACATAGCTAGCACAAGCTCTAATTATCATATGTGAGCAATAAACATGCTGAGGGAAGAGCATGTTTTTCCCCTATTCCCATGGGAAGTCAGAGAGAGGGAGAGAGAGAGGGAGAGAGAGAGAGAGTTCCATTCTACACATTCTTGAAGGAGGAATGACAAAAATGTTGGATTTAGAAAAATGCTATCCACCTCCAGAGACAGAACTGATAAACTCTGAGTGCAAATTGAAGTATATTTTTTTTCAGTTTATTTTCTTGCTTTTTTTTTTGCAACATGACTAATATGGAAATGTGTTTTGGCTTCACGTGTATAATATCATATTGATTGCCTTCTCAATGGGTAGGGGAGGAACTGGAGAGAGGGAAAGAATTTATAATTCAAAATTTTTAAAAATGAATGTTAAAGGGGCAGCTAGGTGGTGCAGTGGGTAGAACACCAGCCCTGAGGACCTGAGTTCAAATCCAACCTCAGACACATAACACTTACTAGCTGTGTGACTCTGGAAAAGTCACAACCCCAGTTGCCTTGACTTAAAAAAAAGAATGTTAAAATAAAGTATAATTGCTTTTCAAAAATGCTGGGTTTAGAGTCTGAGGACCTAGGTTTGAGTTCTGTCTTTGCTATTTAATAACCTTGTCACCTTTAGCAGGTTATTTAATCTCCCTGAGCCTCAGTTTCCCATCTGTAAACTGGGAATAATGATATGCTGTAGAGTAAAAGCCCTGTAGAAATGCCAGTTGTTACTCCATGCCTTCATACGTTGTTCCAAGATTAGGTTTGGCAGAAGAAAAAGAAAAAAAATCATCACAGAGAGGCCAATTTCTTTTGGTGATCCTCTCCATCCTCTCCAGGTAGACTTAGGCTTGGCCAGTCCTCCAATGACTGAAGTACAGTCTGCTATCAAGTCCTTATCCAAGGCCTAGACTCCTGTTGGTCCTGAGTTTGAGCTCTATGGTCATCATCTTTGAGACCACAGGGTTACATTCACAGTCCACACCATGATGAGGGCTTTAACAGAGACACAGCATCACTAAACATTGAAATGATATGGTAATAATTTTCATGTAGATATCACAATGGGTGAACTAGCTACTCAGGGATTCAGGGTTTGATTAGTTGTTAGAGGAATGAAAGTAGTTCTTGAAGGCTTTACTCATTGTTCCTCCAGTGATGGCGGAGGTGGTAGGGGTAGGAGAAGTAGGGGGAGAAGAATAGAAGCCTACTGTTTCACCCTCCTTCTATTCTTCTAGCAGCAAGATAGATCTCGGTGATGACGCAAATGTAAATGTGGCTATAAAAAGTTACAATTATGAATAATTGGTACTGTCAGTTACTGATCCTGATAAATTGCTGATATGTAGAGTCATTAAAGTAATTGGCAGAGGAATACAGTCAATCAGATACTGCTCCACTGTGAGATTATTGGGGAAGAATGTCATTAGAACAGAGAAAATGAGGCTAATTTTATTTGGACTTTACTGACTTTTCCAGAGCATGCATTATGCATAGGACTGTGTGATGTGTGTCACTCTCTATCAGGTTTAGTTTGAGGGGGAAAAGAGAAGAAACTCCGGGAAGAAGCATGTGAACCTAATACCGCAAAGGGTCATCACATTTTACATGGTTGTTTTCCCTGTTATGCCACCAAGCATAAAGGGAAAGTGGAGTCTCAGAAAAGAGTAAGATCCAAACTGATCTGATTTCATGCAGTGGGCATCTGATATGTTGGTTATTGCTCCTTCCAATCATTTTGATGAAAGTGACTGCAGCAATGTCTCACCCTAGCTATACATATGAGAGGAAAAGCAAAGAAAGGCAAGTGAATTTTAAGCAGTTCTTAAGCTGACCCAAGGCAGGGTCTGCTACTTCTTTCCCCATTCTCATAAAACGTAGTTCTGACTGGTGTTTACTAAGTGATTTGGTTGAGCTGAGTTGAATAGAAATGAATGTGACAGAAGCTTATTGTGTGATGCAATAGATTCTAACCATCACTTGATTTCTTCAGGTTGGCTTCCAAAAGAGAGCTGGTCTGCAGAATCGAATAGGCAGGGGACTAAGAGGGTTACTGTGAAAACAGAGACATAAAATTTGATGTGGAATGATCTTTGGCACCTTGCCATTCCCTTTCCTTCCACCCCTCCACCCTTCCCCAGACTCCATAGCATGATTCCACCATCACTGTGACAGCTGGCAATTGGTCTTATAATTCTTACGATAAGCACAATTTTCTTTGTTACGCCAAGGAAGGAGGAGAGCTCTGATTGGATGTCTTATATGAATGCCAGAATTGATCTTATCAACTAAAGGGAAGACATTCAGATCTGAGCCAGGGTCCACACTCAGACAATTGGGGACACATGTACTCCCAAGACTGGTTTCTCTTCTCAGTTGCCATAACTGATGTTAACCAAATTTACTTGAAAGCATTTAGAATTCTAATATTCTAGTATTCTATGATCATTATGAAAACCATGGTCTGGGTGCACATAGGCCCAGAAAGAAAAGAAAGCAAGCCAAAAGCAGAGGTATTGCCTCCAGTCCCTTGCCTTTCAATCCATTCTATAGTCTCCAAATTACTCTTTCTAAAGCACATGTAACCCTTCTGCTCAAAAAACCTTCAGGGGCTACCCATTGCCTATGAAATAAATTCTAAACTCCTTAGCCATGCATTCAAGGACCTCTATGATCTGGTCCCAGTTTATCTATCCATTCATATCTTCCACTTGTGCCCCCTGACACGCAAGTATAGTCTACCTTTCAATCGTATAATACTTGCTGTCTCTTGAATGTGCTCTCTTCCTTTCTTTCATCTTTCCTTCCTTCCTTCCTTCTTTCCTTCCTTCCTTCCTTTGTCTATTATTGAGGATACATGGTGTTTATGGAGATGAATCTTAGCAAAATAGATGAAGAAGTCAGTCATTAGCAAAGGGTGAAACCAGTCTTAACAACTGATTAAAGAATGTGTTTTAAGCTGACTAAACAACTCAGGTATCCCTTAGGAAAAGGGAAATATTTTCAGAGATTCAGAACCTTTGGAATAGGAGCAAAGTGAGGTGAAGATGGAATCAGCAAAGCTAATTAACATAGGATGATCTGAAGCATGAGACAGGAAATTTGGGGGTTCAGATACAGAATTGCCCTCCTTATTCCCAGGGACAAGAAGCTACAGAGCAGAAGTACAGTGAATGTAGCCTGGGATCAGAAAGAACAATCTGAAAGTCCCATACCATACGTGAAGGTGACACTGGACCCCAGTTTGGAAAGGGATTGAGAAATCCCAAAAGGTTTTAAAGTGATACCACCATGGTTCTTCCTTAGACTTAAGCTTGAATTTGTTGTTTTAGCAACTGTCCCAATCAGAATTAAGACTGGGGAAAGCAAATGAGGTCTGGATGTCCCCATAAACTATGCCAGGCGAGCTGATCTTTAACAAGATAGTCAAGTTAGGATCAGAATGTTCATTTCTAAGCTTTGTACTTTTTATTTGTTTTCCTTTAGTTCCCTAGTAAAAATTTCTTTTGAATAATTCCACATCAGGTGAACTAAGGGGGAAACAGATTTTTTTCCACTGCTGTCAAGGATAAGATACCCTTAGTGGTCAGATGAGAAGCTGCCTACAAGACCAGATGAGCTCCAAAGTCCATGAGAAACTGGTGGATTTCAAGTAGAAAGACTGGTCAAGACCTCAGTTTCCTTATCTGTAAAATGAGAGTTTGGGATTAGATGGTCTCTCAATTCCCTTCCAGTTATTCCAGCCTGTGGAGAACCCAGGAGAAATAGCTCCCCTGAGGGCAAGCTGGGGTCATTGTTCCCTTCCCACTTGGGTCATTTCTTCACAGGAGCCAAGGCAGGCTTCTTCCTTCATCTAGCTATTTGCAAAGTTGTTCCAGGGATATTTTAATAAAGCATACTACTTTTAACAGCATCATGCAGTGGAAAGAACACTAGGCTTGGATTAAGAAGATGTGAAGTCAATTCTTGGCTCTAGACCTTCCTAACTGTTTGACTTCACCTTTTGGGTCTGTTTCCTCATCAATAAAATAGAAATAACATTTGTACTACTTTCCTCATAGTTGAGTTAAGTCAAGTCAATAAACATTTATTAAATGCTTATGATGTGCCAGGCATTGTGCTAACACTGGGAATACACATACAAGCAAAAAGAGGACAGTCCCTGCTTCCAAGAACTTTACCTTCTAATAGGGGAAGACAGTACATAAAAATAATCTGAGAGGGCTATAGGGTTATGTGGGGGGGGGGTGGAAAAGATGAAATCAGGAATGGACTTAGAGAAAAATGAAACCATGAATCTGACTGGCCCGGGCACTTCTTTAAAATGGAGGTTCCCCAAAGAACTGAGGAATCAGAGGAAGGGACCCAGGGGAAATGTGATTTTCTAGGCTGCTAAGTTATGGCATAGAAAGAGGTCTGAAGCATCAGGTTGATATGGTTGTTACTGAGTCATTTCAGTTCTGTCCAACTGTCTGTGACCCCATTTGGGTCTTCTTGGCAAAAATCCTGGAGTGGTTTTGCCATTTCCTTCTTCAGCTCCTTTTACAGTTGAGGAAACTGAGGCAAATAGGATTAAGTGACTTGCCCAAGGTAACACAGCCAGTAAGTGTCTGAGGCCAGATTTGAGCTCCTCCAGGGCCAGTGCTCTATCCATTGTGTGGCCCCCTAACAGCCAAAGAGGAGCAAAGTTCAAAGAGGAATCAAGGAGTGAGGATTGTTGTCAAGAAAGTAAGCACTCTGTAAACCATGAGCTACAAAAATAGGAGCTATAAATATCTTTATCTACATTTTATATATATATATATATGTTAGCTTTTATATCTATATAGTATAAAGATACTTATCTATACTTTATATATAGATGTATCACTTTGGGAGGTTAGTGCTCCACAGCTAATCATATATAGTATATATAAAACTGTATATAATAGATGTAATATTATATATATAGTTATATAATATAATATTAATATATGACATAATAAATATAGATAGAAAAACTAATATACTTAACTGTCAGTTTAGATGAAAAAATGTGTTTCCTCAAGCAAATGCACAGTGGCCTACGTCAAAAATCTGTAAATTTCCCTAAAATAAACCAAGCCTGAAGACAGTGATAACTTTCATAAAAACTGAAAAACACAACCAATGATAGAAGAAATATAGTTCTTTAGTCTACTGATGTTGGTGATTAAAGCTAGCCTGATACATAAATGGAGCAAACAATCTGCCAATGCTAGGGAGTCCTTCCCACTCCTAAGGAATGGCTTTGTCATCCTGATGATGCTTAAAATTCCATCATTAAAGCTTTATTCCTTTGGGTTAAGACATGTTTCTCTATTAAAATGCAAATATCACCAGACAGAATTTCTTAAATTGTTTTCTCCCATGCAAATCCTAAAGTGAATTAAGTTATTGGTTTTTTTATGGGATAGCTAGATGATAACATGAGGAGACTAGGTATGTCTTTGGGAGTTGGGGAATGGGCAAGGGAAAGAAGGCAAAAGGGACTAGTGCCTCCTGAGGGAGAAAGGTGAAAAAAGTTTAATTGTGAGTATGTGGCAGATAAACTTGGCCTACTTTACAATATTACCCAAGACTGGCCCTACTTGCAATCAGAAACGCCACTTATCTGACAATAATAAACAAAAAAAGAACTGGAAAAACCTTTTTCAAAAATGTTTATGACTTGGTATGTTTTTCGTATTTTTTTTTATCTTGTACCTTGGAATAGAGGGCAACTTCTTTTCCATTGTACTTTGTCACCTTCTTTTCCATTGTTCTGAGATAAATAAGTAGTGAGTTCAATCAATCAACAAGCATTTATTAAGTACTGCTTATAGCACAGGTATTATTTCAGGAACTGGTGATAAAAAGACAAAAATTATATAGTCCTTGCCCTCAAGGAACTTACATTCTGTTGGGCCAGTTAGGTGGTGCAGTGAATAGAACACCAGGGCCTGGAGTTATAGACACTTGAGTTCAAATCCAGCCTCAGATGCTTACTGGCTATGTAATCTCAGACATGTCACTTATCTTCTCTTTGCCTCAGTTTCTTCATATGTAAAATGGGAATAATAATAGCACCTACTTTCCAGGGTTGTTGTGAGGATCAAATGAGATAATAATTGTAAAGCGCTTTGCATAGCACCTGGCACATATTCAGCACTATATATATGTTAGCTATTATTATTATTAACAAACAACATATATACATGTGGTGAGACTTCTCACTATATATACATATGAACTCACTGTCTCAGAGGGAGGCTGGATATATCTATCCCCAGAGGGTTCTGGGGGGTACTACTGAGGGGTTGAAGCTGATTCTCTACTTATATCAGCTCAAGTCTCCATTCTGCTGTGTTCTACCCACTATTACCTTCTAGTGACTAATGTTTCATTTAACTGATTTTACAAAAGGATATTTAGTATGAAGATAAAGCAAGAACAGAAGTCCAAGTATTTCACCCCAACAACTGGGGCCACATTTGTCCCTAAGGTACTTCAATCCCTGGGAATAGTGGACTCAAACCTAAAGCAGTTCCTACACAGCATTGGTCTGACTTTGTTCACTTCTAGATCCAGCATGTTTGATGGATGGATGAATCCACATCTCTGATACTGCTGGGCTAGGTCAAGCAGATTGCTTGGGACTTGCCATCTGGCTTCTGGTAAATCCTGGCATGGACTCTAGCTCCCAGAGCTAGTGGCTGGTGGCTCACTTTCTGACCTTTCAAAGATCAGGTCTTAGCCATTCTCCAATCTCCTCCCCTCGGAAGCAAGAAACAATAGACATAAGAGGAACAGAAGCAACAGCTGGGTCTTTTACTTTTAGCTTCCTGTCAGTTCCCAGGTGAGAAAGGACTTGAGTACCTTACATTATGTGGGGGCCCACAGAAGCTCAAGCTCTTTGCTTCAACACCAGTCAGGCCAGAAAGAACCAGAACAAGAGACTCACTTTGGCTGCTTAGCGCTCCACAGTTCACCAAAATGGCTCCTCTTCACCCTGGTTGACCAGAACCACTTACAGAATGCTTGCAGGCTTCCTAGCCTCTTCCACAGGGGGACTGCATAAGCAAGGCATGCTGAACATGCTCACCAACCCTCATTATTTACATAGATAGATACAGTGCTCGCTCTTTCTCTCTCTCTCTCTCTCGTTCTCTCTCTCTTCCTCCTCCTCCTTCTCCTTCTCCTCCTCCTCCTTCTTTTTTCTTCTTTTTCATTTTCTTCTTCTTCTTTTTCATTTTCTTCTTCTTCTTCTTCTTTTTCTTCTCCTCCTCCTCCTCCTCCTCCTTCTCCTCCTCCTCCTCCTCTTTCTCCTTCTCCTCCTCCTTCTTCTTTTTTCTTCTTCTTTTTCATTTTCTTCTTCTTCTTCTTCTTCTTCTCCTCCTCTTCCTCCTTCTCCTTCTCCTCCTCCTTTTCCTCCTTCTCCTTCTCCTCCTCCTTCTTCTTCTTTTTCTTCTTCTTCTCCTCCTCCTCCTTCTTTTTCTTCCTCTTCTTCTTCTTCTACTTCTTCTCTTCCTCCTCTTCCTCCTCCTTCTCCTCCTCCTCCTTCTCCTTCTTCTTCTTCTTCTTCTTCTTCTTCTTCTTCTTCTTCT
>NW_020954590.1:87881137-87953768 GCF_900497805.2 Vombatus ursinus
TCCTCCTTCTCCTTCTCCTCCTCCTCCTCCTCCTTCTTCTCCTTCTTCTTCTTCTTCTTCTTCTTCTTATTCTACTTCTTTTTTCTTCTTCTCCTCCTCTGTATCCCCCCCCCATAGGGTCATCATCTTCTCTACAATTTATGGCCTTAGGGAGTTTCTTAGAGCACGAGAGGTCAAATGTCACACAAGGGAGGGGTCACACACATAGCCTGCATGTAACAGAAGCAGGACTTAAAGCTGGGGCTCTGAGATCAGTTTGCTTGTTATTCATAATTCTATGCTGTCTCTCATATATAAAGTTCATAAGTAAATACCAGGAAAAAAATTGAGAAAAGTAAATACAAGATAATTTTTTTTGAGAGAGGAAGTACTAGCAGGGGGGCCAGGTAGGGTAGGCTAAGTAAGGTGTCATCTGAGTGGGAATAGGATAAGATTCACAAAAGGTCTAATATAAAAAGAGGCCCTTGAGCTGAGTTTTTCAGCGAGTTAGGGAGTCTAAGAGATAGGGGGTAGAGATGAGAAGAGAGTGCATTCCAGCCACGGTGGACAGCTACTGAAAAACCATGAGGACCAGAGATGAAATGTCATGTTTGGGAAACAGTAAATAGAACAGTTTGGCTGGAAAGTAGAATCTGTAGAAGAATAATGTGCAGTAAACCTGGAGACGAATTTGGAAGCAGATAATGAAGAAGCCAAATGGGAGAGTTTGCATTTTAATCTTACAGATAAGAGAGAACTACTGGAAGTTCTGGAGCAGTGAAGTGACCTGGTCAGAGCTGAACTTGGGGAATATCAATTTGGCAGTGACATAGGGGATGATTTGTTAGAAAGGTGAGACATGAGGCAAGGAGACCAATAGGGGGCCATTGTCCAGGCAAGTAGGGATGAAGGTCTGAACTACATTTGCTATGTGAGTGAAGAGAAGGGGGCCAGTGTGAGAGGTTTTGGGAAGGTTAAATCCACAAGACTTGGCAACTGACTGGAAGGAGAAAGTAGAGTTGGTTAATTAAATCTAGATGACTAATTAATATCAACTGATAATCATGAAGAAAAGCACAACACCTTGTGAGCCATAGCACTAGAAAGATACTGCTTCCCTACCCCCACAACACCCCAACCTCTGAGGGCTAGCCTTAGAACTTTGAGGAGGGATGTAGCAACCATGCTCTGGGGACCCAACCTGACAGTGTGAGTGGGGATTTAGAGAGCAGTCCCAGAGCCTACACCACAGAAATATCACTATTATCCTTTTGTGGTCTGGATTTGTGATTTTAACACTGTTAGCAACTCCCAGTAAGGAAGTTTCCTCTAATGATGCAGATCACCAAATGTTCTGTAACACATATTCCGTGAGAGTGACACTAAGAGGCTAAATGACTTGCTCAGGGTCACACAGCCAGTGTGTGTCAGAGGCAAGACTATAACTCAGGTGTTCCTGACTCCAAGGCTAGTTCTCTATCCCCCTATACTATTCTGCCTGTCTTGGAAGTATTATATTATTCTAAAAATTTTTCAATTATTAATTCTTCTCTCCAACTAGATGGTAAACTCCTGGATAACAGGAACTCTGCTTTATAGTTCTCCAATTTTCTTTGTAGTACTTAGCATGGTGCTAGACATTTATTAGGTACATGGTAAATAATTATTGATTAATTACATATTAATTATGTATTTGGGGTTTTAAAGGCAGCTTCCCTTGAAGGTATTATGAGAGGGTTAGGAAAGTTATCTTCCAAAAAAAAGTCATCTTCAAAAATGTTTTAATGAGGGATGTAGCAGAAAAGGAATACTTGCATTTTTTAAAGTATGGACTCCAAGGAACACTCTGTCTGTTTATCTTTTTTTCCTAGCTAAGCCTCCCTGAAGTCAACAGGAAAAAGGAGATTTCTCTCACTTAAACAAAGAGAAGCAAGGAGAGGCCAAATGGAGGCCTAAGTTTTCTCACCTGGAGTTACAGTTTGGGAACTTGGTCATCAGTGATTGACTTAGAGTCCTTCTGTGAAGTCTTCTACTTTAACTTCCACTTCAAAAAAGCAGTCCACAACCCTTTTTCTTAGGAAAAAAAATGTACTGGTAGTTAATGCTCAAGTCACAAATCAATATTTGTCCTACAAAAAGCATAGTGTGGTTTCCCAAGAATGGACTAGAGTAGAAAGGAAGTAGTAGAAAGCACCCAGGAAGTAGAAAGAATAATCTGATTGTATTTCCTTAATTAACATGGCAATTTTACTAAGGCAGGGACAAACAGTCACTTTAATGACTTTCAATATCTTGATTTTTCATCTTTAGCTGATATTTACTTAAAATTACCTTCCAAATTTAGGAAACATCCATGTTTTTAAGTCATTCAACAAGCATTTATCCAGTACTTACTATACGTCAGGCAAAGACAAAAGTCAAATAAAGTGAGTAAGCACTTACTGGTTACCTACTACATGCTAACCACGGTGCTGAGTGCTGGCAATATAAAGGAAGGCAGAAGAAACCCCTGTGCTCAAGGAACTTATAGGTGAATTATTGGGGAGGCAACATGCAAACAACTATGTACAGACAAGATGTATGTAAGATAAACTGAAAATAACCTCAGAAGGAAGAAGACACTAAGATTAAGGAGGACCAGGAAAGCCTTCTTGTAGAAGGTGGGACTTCAGCTGAGACTTGAAGGAACCGGGGAAACCAGGAGGTGGAGATGAGGGGAGAGAGTTCCAAGCAGGAAGGACAGCCAAAGAAAATACCTTGAACTGGAATATGAAGTGTCTCACGTGAGAAATAGCAAGGAGGTCAGTGTCACTGAATTCTAGAGTAAATAGGGGTGAATAATGAGTTAAAAAGCTCAGGAAGAGTAGAAAGGGGCCTGATCATGAAGAGTTTTAAAAGCAAAACAGTGGATTTTATACTTGATCCTGGAGGTAATAGAAAGCCTCCAAAGTTTGTTGAATGGGTGATATGTGTGACATATGTGTGATATGGCCATGCCTTCACTTTAGGAACATCAGTTTGACCGCTGAGTCTGGAGGATGGACTAGAGTGGGGAGAGATACTTGAGGCAGGGAGACCAACTAGCAGGCTATTGCAATAGTCCATGTGTGAGATGACAAGGGCCTACGTCTGGATAGCAGCAATGTTAGAGGAGAAAAAGAGACATCTGTGAGAGATGATATGCAGGTAGAAATGGTAGAACTTGACAACTGATTTGGATATATTGTAGGGGGAGAGTGATGAGAGAATGGGGAATTGAGGATGACACCTAGATTTCAAGCCTGAGTGACTGGGAAAGTGGTGGTGCCCTAGATACAAAGAGAGAAGTTAGGAAGAGGGCAGGGTTATAGGGCAGGGTTTGGGGAAGTTCCATTTCAGACATATTGAGTTTAACATGTATTTGAAATATCTAGTCTGAGAATTGGTGGTACCCTAGACAGTAAGAGAGAAATTAAAATGAGGGTAGAGTTCTGGGGAGAAAGATACATTGAGTTTAACATATATCTGAGCTATCTGTTTTGAGATGTCTAACAATCAGTTAAAGATGGCAGAATGGGGGTCAGGAAGGAGATTAGGGATGGAAAATAGATCTGATGATCATCTTCATAGTCATTGAATCCATGGGAATTGATGAGATCACTAAGGGAAATTGTACAGATGGAAAAGAGAAAAAGGCCTAGGACAGATCTTTGGGAATACTCAGGTTAGTGGGTATGAACTGGATGAAACCAAGCAGAGGAGACTAAGGAAGTGGTCAGTCAGGTAGGAGGAGAACCAGGAGAGAACAGGGTTACAAAAACTCAAGGAAAAGAGAGTATCAAAGAGAAGAGGGTGATTGATAGTGTCAAAGACTACAGAGAGGTCAGGAAGGATAAGGACGGAAAAAAAGTGAAGTAATCTCTGCTCTGCCGGAGTTTACTTTCTTTTGGGGGAGATAACATATGTATATAGGTATACACAAAATATCTGTGTAATAGATGAGATAGTTGGGAGAGAGGGCATTAGCAGCTGTGGGAATAGGAAAGGCTTCATTTAGAAGGTGATGCTTGAGCTAAGCCTTGAAGGAAAATTGTTGTTGAGTCATTTTTTACTCTTTGTAACCCCATTTGGGGTTTTCTTGGCAGAGATACTGGAATGATTCACTATTTCTCCAGCTTATTTTACAGATGAGAAAACTGAGGCAAATAGGGTTAAGTGACTTGCCCAGCTGGTCACACAACTAGTAAGTGTCTGAGGCCAGCTTTAAAGATGACTTCAGGCCCAGCACTCTAGCCACTGTACCACCTATCTGCCCAGAACGACAATAGGGAATCTAAAAAGTCAGCCTATCAAGTAATATTTTTAAAGTGCTAACTATGTGCCAGGCACTGTGGTTAGTACTATGGATGCAGAGAAAGGTAAAAGAGGCACAGGGAGTATACTGTAGTCATAGGAGACAGGCACAGAGGCAGGAGAATGGCTGTCAGCAAAACCACCTTGGTTGGGCTACAGTATGCATGAAGGGGAGAAATGTGTAATAAAACTAGACTGGTAGATAGGGGTCAGGTTATGAAAAGCCAAACATTTAAAGTTCTTTCCTAATTTAAGAAACAGACTGTTAGGAGAATAGCCACATACATTTCCCAAACTTAAGTAGCCTAAACTTTTATTTTAATTTTCCCCCACTTAACAGTATTTTATTTTTTTCCAATTACAAGCTGAGATACTATCCTAAGCTTTTAAAAAGGGAGGGAAATTCTTGTATGCTGTTAGTGAAGTCAAGGTCTTGCTTGCTCAAGGTTCAGAAAATCCATATATCATGCCAAATTTCCAGGCTAAATTCTCCTTATGAAGAACACCTGTCACTTTGGTTGCATTAATCTAAATTCTGGTTATTTTTTCACCTTAAAAAGAAACATCCTATTACCAGGTCCTGATGTTTTCAGATACTCTTCCTCCCACCCCATGCCTCTCTTTGTCCTACCCACAGAACAACCAAGTGGAGAGCTCCTCCTGATGCTATTGGAAAGGGATGAAGCTAGTATATACGTGACCTGGATTTTGGTCACGATGCCTGAACTGTTGTTGTCCCCACCTAATGCTATTAACAAACAAAAAGGGAACTCATTTCAGAATTCACCTTTCATTGCACAAGCATACCACTAACAAAATCAACAGGGCGGAAGATGAAGGGCCCAAAGAATATAAAAGGTATTCTCAGTCCAAATCAGCATTCATAAATATTGGATACCATTAAAGGCTAGTTTTTATTTTCCATAATTCTTGCAAGAGTTCAATAATTTTTTTGCCACCAAAATTTCGGGATTTTTAATTGAACATTTTTCTTCGTGTGAATGGATTGGTGTGTGTCAGTCCCTCTAAAGTGGGCACCGACTTGACTGAACGCCAACTACTGATTGTGCCTCATGCTTGGAGCGTCTACACCTTCATTTCTGGCTGATAGAACCCCTAGCTCCATTCAGGACTCAGTTCTAATGATCCTTCCACAAGAAGTTCTTTCTGATTCTCTTATTTGCTAGTGCCCTCAACCCCATCCCCAATTACTCATTTACTATATATATATATATATAATATATGTATATGTATATATTTATATGTATGTATGTGTGTGTATATATATATATATATCATATTTACTTAATCTGTTTGTCTCATTTCTTCCCAATAGAATGTAAGATCCCTTAGGGCAAAATCCATTTCATTTTTATCTTTATATTCCCAACATCTAGCACAGAGCCTGATTCAGAACAGGTGTTTAATAAATGTTTGTTGAATAGTAATAATGATGATATCTAGCATTTATATAGTACTATGAGGTTTGCACAGCACTTTACAAAAATCTCATTTTGTTCCCACAACAGCCCTGGAAGATAGGTGCTATTATGTTCCCATTTTATAGATGAAGAAACTGAGGCAAATAGAAGTTAAGTGACTTGCCCCAGGGTCACATAGCTAGTAAATGTCTGAGGCTATATTTGAACTCAGGTCTTTGCAAGTCCAATGCTACAGGTCCAATATCCACTGTATCATATAGGTTTTAGAGTGTGGAGAATATTATTTCCAAAGGAATTTTTGTTGCTGTTATATTATGGTTCTGTGTTTTATTTCTTAGCACCTCCTTAATTCTGTTTTTTTCCTTCCTTAACTTGAATATAAATATTATATAGGTTAGAGTTAGGGACTATGATTTAATTGGTAAAGGGAAGTCTCTGAAACTGATCATCTGAGAGAAGACGCAAAACACTCTGAAGGCCACCATTGCAAGACTCCGTGCTAAGTGCCGAGAATACAAATACAAGCAGAAAGAAAGCAGTGCCAGTAATTAAAGGGGTTGACATTCTCTTGAAGGAAGACAACTCATCATAGGAAGGGGAAAAGTGTGAGGGTGAGGTGTGGCCACGTGTGGGGCATGCTGGGTAGTTCAGAGAACCAGAAGTATAGCCTAGAGAGGAGTGCTGCAACACATGGCTGCTCTGGCCAACCCCCTTCAAATGGAACTTCTAGCAAGAGCAGCCCATCAGAGCAAGAGGCTGCCGGGCCAATGCAAAAACGCACAAAGTCAGCTTTTGTCAAATGTGGGCCTTTAATTCAGGTCTTCCTGGCTCTGAAATCAGCATCTTATCCACTATGTCAAGATGATTTTTGAGTACTATATAGGATACATAAATATATAGATATATATGCATGTGTATGTATAAGTATGTATACATACTTGTATATATGCACGTGTTATACATTATATACAAGTATCAATGAAACATTTATATATCAATGCTATATTATCTCTCTATATAAGACAATGCGTCCACCTGGGAGCAGAGAGGCATAGGAAACATGACAGAAAAGGAAAATGACAAAGCTGGAGGGCATATAGAAAAACAGGGGTACTAATGCACTTTTAGTGGGGTTGTGAACTGGTCCAACCATTCTGGAGAACAATTTAGAACTGAGCACACCCTTTGACCCAGCAATACCACTGCTAGGTTTGTACCCCAAAGAGATCAAAGGAAAAGGAAAAGGGCCTACATATACAAAAATATTTAGAGTAGCTCTTTTTGTGGTGGAAAAGAATTGGAAATTGAGGGAGTCTCCATCAACTGGGGAATGGCTGAACAAGTTGTGGTATATGATTATGGTGAAATATTATGTTGCTATAAGAAATGATGAGGGAGATGATTTCAGAAAAACCTGGAAAGATTTATGTGAACTGATATAAAGTGAGGTGAGCAAAACCAGAACACCATACACAGTAACCTCAATATTTTAATTATGATCAGCTGTGAATGACTTACCTACTCTGATTAATACAACTTTCCAGTTTTTCAAAGTATTTCCCAAACTTTGGTAGCTAGAACTGAACAAAAAATTCCAAATGTGGTCTGACTATGGCAGAATACCATGTAACTTTTGCCTCTTTCCTTATTCATGAAAGTCATGCTTCTCAATTGCATTACTTTGTGTGGGGTGGGGAGGGGAAGGGCACACAATATGATTGCATTTTTTTTTAGCAACCACATCTGCTGACTCATAATTAATCTACACTTCAATAAAATCCCTAAATCTTTGTTCTGAGTTTTTCAAACAATACCAGGGCCCTGGGCATGCTTTAGGAGATTTCTCATTTTTTGACTTGTAGCTCCTATCCTGAAGATCTGGAAAATTCACAATATAATATCATTTAATATGTTGTAGAATTGACCTATAGGGGCCATCCCAGAGAACACACTCCCAGAGCACCCCTGGAAACTTCTGAGGACTCTAAGTATATGGTGACTCATTGTTTGAACTTTTTGGGGATAATAAACTCCTGACTGTTTCCAGACAGTGGCCCAGCGTTGAAAGGACTTTTCATTCTAAGATGACATGGTAAACTCAAAGTCATTCAGCAGTCATCCTCATGCCCTTCCCTCATGAAAGGCTTGAGGGGCAGAGGGCTGCCAGTGTTTCTTCTTAAAAGAAGAAATAGCTTCCAACTGACTTTCTTTTGGATACTACTCACCAGAGGACATCATGTGACAGGGAACGGCAGGTTCTTTTCTATCCCAGTACCATGGGCAGACTTTATCCATGTTGCGTCTAGTTCAGGTGGCCACAATAAGGTGAGCTTGTGCCAGGGCCCCTGGCTGCCTTTTCCTGTCTTGTCTTTTTTCTTCCCTGATCTTAGGTAAATAAATATCTTGAAGTGTGTGTGTGTTCAGGAATGGCAGGAATCTTATGCTATTGAGAGCTACAGAAGTTCTGATTTCAATGAAGAGCTAGCTCAAGTCAGAAAAAGAGCATCTTTGTTGGAAAGGTTGGCCACTGATAAGAAGAGGACCAGTCCAGGCATGGTGATTTTACCAGAGGAGTTGCAAGGTCAGTGCCAGGTAAAATGTAAGTAAAATACTTAATTAGCAGTATTGTTAACTACTTTTTTTTTTCTGATATCAACCTTCCAGTAGGTTGTGACAGTAGTTACCGAATCCTGTTAATTATGCTAATGTGTGCTTGTGACTGTTCTGTGGGTAACCTTCATTTAGTGTGTAGGAATAAATTACCTATCCCATACCCAATTCATTTTATGTACTGAATAGCATTTTATTTCCTTCAAACCCCTGCCTTTGGGGAGACCTAAGTATAAATCATAATGTAAGTCTTAAGAAAATTTCCCCGAATCTCTAGGCTTTTTTGTTTGTTTGTTGGCTTTTTTATGAGTCAATAAGTGTGAGAAAAAAGAATCTAACTCCTCTCATTAGAGGCAAGGTTCCCAGAGCTTACACCTTTTGCCTGGCTACAGAGGTACAGGAAAGGGATTGGTATAATATCCTGGTCCTTGTGGACCTGGTAGCAGTAACTTAAAGCTAGATAGTCACAAACTGTAGTATCCTGCAAACACACAGGTCACAAAATTCAAAGAAGAAAGGTTTTATTGGCAGCTCAAAGAAAATAAAGTAGCATTCTCTATTGGCTCATGGCAGATAGAGACTTTTCAATAAGCTAACTTTTTCTTAGTAGCCAATTTTTTAAATTTAATTAATTAATTTATTTACCTAGTAGCTTATTTAGCCTCAGCTACTTAGCGTCAGTCATGCAGTAGACAGTATTCCACAGTAAGGTACCTATAGAGTTCTGGACAGCTTCCAGAAAGTAGAATTGGAATTTCTGCCTGCCTTGGAATCTACAGGAGTAAAATAGTAGACAAGTATTCATTCCCATCCCCCCCCCCCCCCCACTTTTGACCTCCTTCTTCTCTGAGGAAGAATTTGTCACTTCCTAAAATAATCTGTATAATTTTTGGATAGCTCTAATTTTTAGGAGGGATGGCGAGGTGCTCAATGGATAGAGCACTGAGCATGGAGTCAGAAAGACCTGAGTTCAGATCTAGCCTCAGATGCTTACTAGATATGACCCTGGGAAAATCACTTAACCCGTTTGCCTCAGTTTCCGCATCTGTAAAAACAAGCTGGAGGAGGAAATGGCAAACCACTCCAGTATCTTTGCCAAGAAAACCCCAAATGGGGTCACAAAGAGTTAGAAACGATTGAACAACAAAAATTTTGGAAAGGATTTCCTGACGTCAAGCCTAAATCAGTGTCTCTTCAACTTCCGCCTACCTGCTACTGATTGAGCTTACTGAGGCTATATATTTATTAGTATGGGTATTCTAAGTTTTGGGGGATTTTTAGTGCATTGATGATTCATTTTCTCCAATAGTATATCAACTCATCAGCAGTTGGATAACAATCATCATCTAAGAGTATTAGTCATTTAATGAATGTTTGCGGAATTTCTAAGAACTGTGTGATTTTTAATATCCTTTTTGCTTATACCAACAGCACATTCACTAAAATTACGAAAATTCTGAGCACTCTCTGCCTCCCTAGCTTTTCTGCTACTCTGCCACATTCACAATGGAAGCGGGAATGAGGTTACATAGGACTGAAGGTTGTTTTGTTTCATGGTTATCCACACTGATATACTGTGCTATAAGTAAAGCCAGAAGACATCAATTACTTTCAGCGAAATGTAAGAACAGATCACAGGTTCTGCTCAGAGACGTGAGTAAAAGAGTGGGATTTGTTTCATCCTGCACGTGAAGACAAAAAGAAGGTGAGCTTCACAGGAGACTCGATCATCTTGCCTTGCGGCACCCATGGCCATCATGAAGAGAACAGGAGCTTATGTTGTAGTGAATAAGGCAATGGACTTGGTTTCAAATACTACCTCACACCCTTACTAGCTATGTGACTCTGGGCAAGTCACTTGACCTCTCTGTGCCTCAATTCCATCACACGTAAAATAAGAAGTTTGGACTCTGCAGCGTCTAAGGTCCCTTGCAAGCTCTGAATCCATGATTCCATGACTCGTTGGCAAAAAATGAATCAGTAATGAAATTATGTGAAAATTGATAAGATCCTCCAAACTGAGCCAACACATAACTTCCTATTTGGTAACTTCCGTGTAAAATGGGCACAGGAAAGTATGGCAAATACTATTTTGGAAAACCCAGTTAAGGGTCAAGAAATGAAAGAGATTAAAGACTTGTGGAAATCTAACTCTTATACATCCTAAATCCTAATACTTTTCTCAATAAGAGAGTCAAGAGGCACAGAATGTCATACATACACACACACACACACACACACACACACAAAGAAATTGATTATATCTCAATTATCTCTCAATATCTCAATGACAGACAATAACTGGTCATTGATGTCGCAGTCATTTCAGAGTCAGCAGCTGCTGCACTGTTAGATTGTTAACTAGTTAGAGCAAAGTCCACAGTCAATATGTTTGGGGGGAGGTATGAGTTGGATTAGAAGGTCTTAGAGGTCCCTTCAAATTCTGAAAACCTATGTTCTAATACTAAATTAGAAGAAAGAATAAAAATGAGAAGACATTATCAAAAATTAAAGCTGCTTGTATTAGAAATGCTAGCTGTAGCAATAAAAGAAAAGGAAATTGAAGGAAGTAGACCAAGTAATGAGGAAACAAAATGATTACTCTTTGCAAATGATATGATAGTATACTTAGAGAATCCTAGAGAATCTAGTTAAAATAATTAACAACTCTAGGAAAATTGCAGGATATAAAATAAACCCATACAAATCATCAGTATTATACCCTTTGACCCAGCAATAGCACTGCTAGGGCTGTATCCCAAAGAGATCATAAAAATGGCAAAAGGACCACATGTACAAAAATTTTTATAGCAGCTCTTTTTGTAGTGGCAAAGAATTGGAAATTGAGAGGATCCCCATCAACTGGGGAATGGGTGAACAAGTTGTGGTATATGAATGTAATGGAATACTATTGTGTCATAAGAAAATGATGAGCAGGCTGACTTCAGAAAAACCTGGAAAGACTTTTTTGGACTGATGCTGGGTGAAGTGAGCAGAACCAGGAGAATATTGTACACAGTAACAGCCACATTGTGCGATGACTAACTTTAATAGACTTAGCCCTTCTCAGCAATGCAAGGATCTAAGACATCTCCAAAGGTCTCATGATGGAAAATGCTATCCACATCCAAAGAAAGAACTATGAAGTTTGAATGCAGATCGAAGCATACTATGTACTATTTTTTCTTCTGTTTTGTTTCGTTCTTCCTATTGGTTCTAATTCTTCCTTACAACATGACTAATGTGAAAATATGTTTAATAGGAATGTATATGTATAGCCTATATAAGATTGCACACTGTCTTGGGGAAGGAGGGGGAGAAAAATTTAAGACTCAAAAACTTATGAAAGTGATTGTTGATAAATCAAAATAAATTAATAAAAAATTAAAAAAAATAGATCATCAGCATTTTTATATGTTACCAACAAAGTCCAGCAACAAGAGATAGAAAGAGAAATTCCATTTAAAATACTGTAGAAAGTATAAAATACTTGCGGACCTAGCAGCCAAGACAAACCCAGGAGCTATATGACCACAATTACAAAACACTTTTCACACAAATAAAATCAGATCTAAACAACTGGAAAAATATTAATTGCTCATAGGTAGGCAAAGCCAATGTAATAAAATCGACAATTCTACCTAAGTTAACCTCCTTATTCATTGTCCTAACAATCAAACAACCAAAAAGTTATTTTATAGAACTAGAAAAAATAATAACAAAATTCATTTGAAAGAACAAAAGGCCAAGAATATAAAAGGAATCAATGAAAAAAAAAAAGTGAAGGAAGGCAGCCTACCCATACCAGATCTCAAACTGTATAATAAAGCGATGGTCATTGAAACAATCTGGTTTTGGCTAAGAAATAGAATGGTGGATTAAAGGAAAAGATTAGGTACACAACACATAGTAGTAAATGACCATAGTAATTTAGTGTTTGATAAACTCAAAGATTCAAGTTTTGGGGACAAAAACTCACTATTTGACAAAAACTGTTGGGAAAACTAGAAAATAGCATTATAGAAATTAGGTATAAACCAGTATCTCACACCATATACCAAGATAAGGTCAAAATGGGTACATGATTTAGACATAAAGGGTGATAGGAGAGCATGGAATAGTTTACCAATCAAATCTATGAATAAGGAAAGAATTTAGGACCAAACAAAATATAGAAAGCATTATAAAATGTAAAATGGATAATTTTCATTAAGTTAAATTTTAGAAGTTTTGCACAAACAAAACCAATGCAACCAAAATTGGAAGGAAAGAAGAAAATTGGAGGGGGAAATTTACAGCAAGTGTCTCTGATAAAGGCCTCGTTTCCCAAATATGTGGAAAACTGAATCAAATTGATAAGAATACAAGTCATTCCCCAATTGATAAAAGGTCAAAGGATATGAACAGGCAGTTTTCAGACAAAGAAATAAAAGCTCTTTATAGGCATTTGAAAAAATACTCTAAATCACTATTGACCAGAAAAATGCAAATTAAAACTACTCTGAAGTACCACCTCATACCTATCAGATTGGATAATACAACAAAAGGAAAATGACAAATGTTGGAGGAGATATGGGAAGATTGGGACTCTAATGCACTGTTAGGGGAGTTGTGAACTGATCCAACCATTCTGGAGAACAATTTGGAATTATTCTCAAAAGATTATAAAACTGTGCATATTCTTTGATCCCGCAATACAATTACTAGGTCTTTCTCCCAAAGAAATTTAAAAGGTGTGGGGGGGGGAACGGGAAGGACCTATTGGTACAAGGATATTTATAGCAGCTCTTTTTGTAGTGGCTAAGAATTGGAAATTGAGAGGATGCCCATCAACTGGGAAATGGCTGAATAAGTCATGGTATATGATTGTAATGGAATACTATCGTGCTATAAGAAATGATGAGCAGGATGCTTTCAGAAAAACCTGGAAAGACTTACATGAACTGATGCAGAGTGAAGTGGGCAGAACAAGGAGAACATTATATACAGTAACAGCAATATTGTATGATGAACAACTGAATGACTTAGTTATTCTAGGCAATGCAATGATTCAAGGCAATCCCAAAGGACTCATGATGAAAAATGCTATCTGCCTCCGGAGAAAGAACCAGACCGAAGCATACTATTTTTTTTTACTTCCTTTCTTTTTTTAGTTTGTTTTCTTCCACAAAAATAACTAATATGGACATATATTTTACATGATTGCACATATATAACCTATATCAGCTTGCTTACTGTCAGGGAGGGGGCAAGGAAGGGAAGGAAGGAGAATTTAGAACTCAAAATTTAAAAAAAAGAATGTTAAAATTGTTTTTACAAGTAAGTGGGGAAAATATTATTTTAAAAGTTATAGCAACTACAACCTGATTTATATAAGCAGGTTGTCTAGTCTGAAAAATGGGAAACAGGACAAAAATAGATTTTGACTATTACCATTGTCTTAGAGAAATTCAACTTATGCAAAGTAGTCACCCCAGAAAGAGAATGAAAGTTCAGAAATTACCTCAAGCAGGAAACATTTGATGTATCTACCAAGAAGAAACATGGCAACTAAGAGGAATACAAGGTTAGAGCCTGGGCTCATTTTCAAGACATTATAGAAAAAGTAAACAGAAGATAATGAGCAGCACTGTTTAATAAAATAACAAAAGCAGTTAAAGGGCAAAGAAGTCTACCCAGAAATTGCTGGGAGACCTGGTTAAGCCAGATTATCCTGCAAGCAATTGTAGATGAAATTGGAAGGAGGAAAGAAAATATATATGATATGGAACAGATCTGCTGGTTTTCTATAGTGGCTTAGTCTCATTAGAAGTGATAGTGAAACTGCCACATTTAGTCTCTATTATTTAAGGACCTAGATTTTTTTTTAGGAAGGAAAATGCCACTTAATAACATTAAGTCAGAGCAGCTGAATCTCACCAAACAGAGTGAAGAAATCTGGAGGTGACATAATTGAATAAGCACTGAGGGATTGATTTTCAATTTATCTACACAAGAGAAAAAGATCCAAAAGAAGATAAAATAGATGATACTTTTACATGTTCCACAAATAAAGAAATAAATAAACATGACACTAGAAATTACTGACACTTTATACTATCAAAGAATCTTTATGAAAATAGTCTATACATTCATCAAACTCATTCTTAATGAAAACGTAAGAGTAGAAAAGGTAGATTTTTCACAAAAGATTTTCTAGAATGGACCACATCTTTAATCACAACTGAATGAGAAATATAGAGAATACAAGACCCTGCTGCATCTGTTTGTTGATTTTTGAAGATCACTTCACTAATTTGAAACAAAACCAAATGAAAAAACCTAAAAGGCTTTCCTTGCACAAGGTATGTTCATGTTTATGTAGCACTCAATATAGAGGGCTAGGTTCCAACTCTTCCTCCCACTCCCCCCTTTTCCTCCCCCAAGCTCTCTCCCTTACTAGGCTGAATCTGGCACACTCTCATTCGCTCCCAACCTACACCTGTGCTGTCAGGAGGTTGGTTCCCTAGAAGACAATGACATTCCACAGCTCATTTTCTAGATCATAGAGGTAACTTCAGTATACAGGGAGAATATAATCTTACTACTTGCCACTTTAACTCCTGGGTCCCTACCAGTGTGCTTTCCCATTTACACAAATCAATCACGACAGTGCCATTGATTCAAATAGAAAGTATTGACTAAATGAGAAGGCAAAAGCAATATAAATATAATGTAAAGTTTTACTCAATAGAAAGCAAAAGCTGGAATAATTAAAACATAAATGTCCATCTCCAAATATGGGTAACCCTCTCCTAACAGTGCACAGTGTGGTAGAGGGGGTAGAGAATGGCTACGTATTTTCAGAAACCTAACACTAAGGTACAGGAGTAGTTTTTATAAAAAGGTCTATAATCTTACAACAAAAATCTCTGATATAATGTCTTTTTAGAAATTACTGTGTTTCATACAGGATGGTAACATAAACTCATTCAAAATAGTCACAAGAACTCAAAAGAACTTTTAAGTAATGGTGATAATGTTAAATTCTGTCGACCTTCATCACTCACTCAGGACTCTGATTTGCAGGTCTATGTGTCAGTGACCTCTTTGAGTCAACAGCCTGCACCATATTCCTCCTCTCTGAGCCTCCTCTCTCTCCTTCTAGACAAAGTCAATTCTTTGCTGTTCTTGAGTCACTGAAGCAGTGTTGAACTCTTTTAGTAAATTAGCAACATTATACTTCTTCAGTTAAAAAGCAGCCCTAAGCTGAGGGTCTGAAGTTTTCCAGGTCAGCTCCCTTGGCTGGATGCTGAAGCCATACTAAAATACTTTAGTAGCAAAAAAAGTTCACTAAAGCTAGAGAACTGCAGTTCCTCTCATTAGCTCTCTGAGCTCTAAGGAGTTTCTCCCTCTTAAGCCAGACAGGGTAACAGAGGGCAATGAAGGGGTTTTCCTTCTTTCAAACAGAAGGTAGAACACTACAGACAAACCAGCCCTCTCTTCACACTGTAGAAAGATCCTTCTTTCTCCAATTAGCTTCCAACAGCTACAGGGCTCTCCTCCAGTGAGTAACTGTGAAAACTATAACTTCACTCCCTTCTTTCAGCTAACTCAGTCTAAAGTAGCTTCTCTTATCTTTTGGTGCTCCTCTGTTCCGCTTCTTTCAGGCGGTAGGGTGCAGTCCCCCACCCCCCACCTCTCTGCTTCTGTCTCCATCATCAGAGTCTCTTTTAAGGTGGCTTCTGGGTCTTCTCATTCTTCTGATCTCTGGCTTCAGATCTTCTGATGTGATTTTGAATAACTCGCATCAAGATCTCCTCATGAGTAGTGACCCATCTCTAACTCAGGTTTGAGAAACCACAAATCCACAGTACTATCTTGGCTACAGCCCAAACAAAAGATAAACAATTTCCTCGTAATTTCCAGATAGATCTTTGGTTTCTATTAGTAAAAAAAAAATAGTTATATGTAATAAGTCCTTTGTAAATATGTCCTATGTAAGTCATATGTAAGAGACAACAATGCACTGCTGCCATCTTTAACTCAGTCAGTACTCTTGACTCTGGGCTGCTTTCAAACAAGTCCTCACAGGGCATTTATCTAAGGACCTGCTTTCTCTCAGGTCTTCAGAATCGTCTAAAGCTGCTTTTTTCACATGGATGTCTTTTTTGTTATTCTTCTCCTTTTAGAAAATAAAATGTGTACATATTAAAGAGGTGATACCTTACACAAATATAAAATTGACTTAAGACTTTATGATAGATGTGACTAAGGAGATGACTATTCAAGAGAGGCATAAAACAAGGGAATATATATTCACCTAAATTAATGCTTTTCATTTAGTGGGTCACCAACTCCTTGGGGGTTTGCAATGATGGTCCAAGTAGTTTATGCTAAAATTCTTTAAAGGCACCTTAAGCAGTAAATAATTGCCTGGTTATGTTATATTTTTTTTTCTGTGACAAGCATGGGTATATTTGAAACATTATAGGTTTGTTTTTTCAGTGGTGCAAATTTGTCATGATCATGCATCATGCACACAGTGATTTTGGTGTTTCTACAGTGGTTATGTCAAATTCTGACTTCTTCTGAGTAAGTATAATGTGTTCTTGCAGTTTCTCAATCTGTTGTAAAATTGTTTCCAAACTACCACAAAGTTGACATTTGAGTGCACATTGATTTCCAACAAATGGTCAGAAACATGTATATGCCCCAGTTTGCATTCTGTATACTCCTGAACAGCTTCTTGTTCTTCTCTGTTATCATGTAATCATACCTCATCACCTGTGTAATCATGTGATCACGACATTATCATCTTCTTGCAGAGCAAATGTCAAGTTATTTGAAAATCATAATCACTGGGAATGTACATCACAAGCTATCACCATCATTCTGCAGAAATCAATTTTTACTGCCTTTCATTGCAGTATTAAGGCTGTTTTCCAATTTAAACTTGCCTGTTACTTATGTTACTATTCTCATATGTGGAAGATTTTCTTTTTTTATATTATTTTTTAAAAAACTATTATTTATTTATTTTAACATTGTTTGCTTTTTAAATTTTAAATTTCAAATTCTCACCCTCCCTCCCACAACCTCTCCCCTCACTGAGAAGGCAAGCAAAATGATATCAATTAATACAAGTGAAATTATATTTCTGTAAAAAAAATTGTGCTATTACTGCATTGTCAATGGTACCTTTTAGCAAAGTGTGATTTCCCTGATTATCTTTTTTAATTAGTTCTATTTTTGCTTTTGCTTTGTCTGAAATCATGATTATTACCCCTGCCTTTTTTACTTCAGCTTAAATATAATACATTGTGCTCTAACCCTTTATTTTAACTCTGTGTGTGTCTTTCTGTTTCAAATGTGTCTCTTGTAAACGACATACTGTTGGATTCTGGTTTCTACTCCATTCTGCAACCAGCTTTTGTTTCATGGGTGAGCTTATCCCATTCATATTAAGTTATGATTACTAATTGTGTATTTCCTTCCATTCCATTTCCTTTTGTTTATGCTTCTTCCTCTCTTTTTAACCACTCCCTTCTCAAAAGTCTCTTTTGCTTCTAACCACTGCTTCCCATAATCTGCCCTCCCTTTTTACCACCCCCCCCCATATCTCTTATCCTCTTCCCCTCTTATTTCCCAATTGGGTAAGATAGATTTCTATACCCAATGCAATTCTGATGAGAGTGAGGTTCAAGCATTGTCCAACCCCCATTTCCCCTCCACTATAAAAGCTCTTCCTTGCACATCTCTTTTGTGTGAAAAAATATTCCCCCTCCTATCTCTTCCTTTCCCCTTCTCCCAGTGCATCTCTCTTTCTTGCCCCTCTACTTTTTTTGAGACCATCCCAACATAGACAACTCACTCTCATGCCCTCTGTTTATGTAGACTCCTTCTAACTACTCTAATAATGATAAAGGCTGGAAAAATGTCTCACTCTGACCTTTTGTTGGCTTGGCTGCTCCAAAATTTGATTTGAAGAGTTATTTTAAAATTGTTTGGAGGAGAATGCTGGGAGAATTCAGCTGGGTTGCTGCCTATATTGTTCCATCTTGGCTTTATCTGACAGATTTTCAAATTTACTGTTAGCCACACTGGTGAGTAGTTCAGCAGAGTTTCTTTTGAGTGTAGGTAGTGTGCCAGTGGTAGAAAAGAAGAAAGTTCCTTCTGAAAAAATCTTTCCTTACAAAGGTTAATTTATATATCAACAATGTTAAAAATGAAAAAAAAAATTGTATTTTAAGTGCACTTACAATTTAATACAGTTTATCATTACCTGGTAGAAAAGCAAATATTTTATATCATAACTAGCTATTCATTTTTGATTGTTAAGGTGCATAAAAATAAAAATTAATTTCCATCTTTCAGCAAGTGAGCTGGCAAAATCCTCCTATAATTTTCCACCCAAAATTTTTGTGAGTGAGAATTTTTACTTTATTCTTGTTTTAAATCAAAATACAGAAATAAATTTGATACAGACTCAAATTTAAGATTGTATTCATCTGGTGTTGAGCCAAATATTGCAAACCTTTGTTCAAACAGAAAAAGTACAACAAAGAAATAAAATTTATATATTATTATTATATTATATTAAACATTTCCAAGTTGTAACTTATTTCAACAAAAATGCTATGTATATTTAACAAATTTGTAAAATAAATTTAATATGAAGTCTTGCAGATAATAGTAAGCATATGAGGTCTTATTTATACTTCTTTTAGAAATAATTTAGATTATTTCTTTTAGACTTCTTACTGAATATCCCATATAAAATATTTGTAATTATATTATTGGAGTTTTATGCTTAGAGTTTTCATAGTTATATGTAGGATAAAATTTTACATTTTATAATCACAGTTAAATAATATACATCTTAATTTGGAGCTTTTGAAAGTGAAATTTGTCATTGTAGTTATTGTTTTTAATAAATAAATCTACAAGAATGTTATGAGTATTATATTAAATTACCCTGGGGGTTCATAACATATTTTTTGTCGCTGTTCAAAGTGATTTACAGAACAAAACTGTTGGGAACCAATGATCAATAGTGTTCACTTGTCCCAGGGAATATTCCCTGTGAAGAGTTCAAATAAAAGGGATTCCTTATGAATCATGTGATTCTTCAAATGTACTAGTTTACAAATCACACTTCAGGAAATGCATTGAACAAAGACTCCTCAATGAAATAATTATTATAATAGGTGATGTGCATCAGATAATTTTATTACATTCCAGCAATACTCAAGTATCCTAGATAGCCCCTTTCTGTTTCCATTTTGAGATCACAGGTACAGTCCCTGCCCGCCAAATAAGTCGACATTTATGTAATATCTTACAGTTTTTATAGTACTTTGTTTAGAGAGAATATATACCAGATAATACAAAGTGAAGGAGTTCTCCCATTGGGAGTAAAGTAACTCAACTCAATGAGACAGTCCCAAATCTCACTCAAGGGTAAATTCCCTAAAGTCTCCAGTGTAGCAATCTGGGGATAGGGACATCATGGGAATTCCTAGCTCCTCTCATGTCAGCTTCTTCCCAGAGTCTTATTCTCCCTTTAGCAACATTAAGTGGGGTTGGCATTATCCATCTTCTCTCTTAAAGCAGAAATCCAAAGAAGCCTGAAGAAATTTAGCACCGAAAAAGACTAGAGCTCCCAGAGGCCATCTTTGCCCTGACCCTGACACAGTTTTGCTGCATTGATCTCTACTAATGAGGAGAGTCCTATACCAATGGGCTTTGGAATTTAGATTACATAATAAAGAATCTTTTTAAAAGAAAAAAAGGCAATTCAGCACAACTAATCAATACATAAACCTAGTCTGACTGTATATGCAATATTCCATATCCAAAGTAAATTGGAAGGCTTTGCTATACTTGTTAGCAAGACTATGTTAGTTTTAAGAGAAGGCTTCTATTGGGGTGTGTGTGTGTGTGTGTGTGTGTGTGTGTGTGTGTGTGTGCATGCGCGTGTGCAAGGAAAAGTTGCAGGGAGGTTGGTACCTCGTGTTAGTGATGCAACACAAAAAAGGAAGAAAAGAATCAATGAAATATTAATAATATTTAGAAGAGAAGAGAAGGAAATTCAGAAGGGGGTCCAGAAAAGCAGGGTAGTTTTGCTGCTGTGATAGTGCTTCTAGTAAGGCCTAGTCTGGTTGCCTTGAAGGGGAGCCCAGGCCACTGAAGACCCTGGGAGCTATATTTTTACTCATGCTCAGAAGAGAAGAAGGTAATGGAAGATCAGGAATGAAGGGAGGGATTTTCCCCCTATAGTGGGCATTTGAAGCTTGTCTTGAGAAGGAGAAGAGAGGACACCCAATCACAGGACCGAGGTACCATGTCTTTATGCAGCAGCATTTTAACCATGTGGCCAGTGGTAGTGAGTGACATTTGCAGTTCGCTGACTCAATTTTGAGCCTCCAAAGAAGACTTGGAGAGATGATGGTTAAATGGACAAATAGTAAAGCATGAGATTTTTGTTTTAACCTTGATGTCTCACTCAGGCAGCTGGAGCACTGAGGAGAAAACAGAAATGGAAGCAATGATAGCTCTTATCACCATCCCCTGCCTTCCTTTAGAGAGGTGTGACTGGGTTAAAGACAGCATTTGACTGATCACATCTTATTTCTTCGTTCGTTTGTTTGTTTGTTAAATAATTAATTTATTTATTTTTAGTTTTCGACATTCACTTCCATAAGATTTTGAGTTTTAAATTTTCTCCCTCTCCCTCTACTCCTCAATGGCGTGCAAGCTGATATAGGCTCTACTTATACATTCATTTTAAGCATATTTTCCCATTAGTCATGATGTAAAGAACAATTAGAACTAATGGGAGGAACCACATGAATCAAGCAATAAAACAAAACAACCAAAGAAAAGGAGAGCAAATAGTTATGCTTCCATCTGCATTCAGACTCCATAGTTTTTTCTCTGGATGTGGATAGCATTTTCCATCATGAATCTTAGATCCTTGCATTGCTGAGAAGAGCCAAGTCTATCAAAGTCAGTCATTGCAGAGTATGGCTGCTACTGTGTACAATGAATCTTATCTCTTATAAATACTTGTCCTTTTTATTTCCTCATGGTACTTTGCTGACAGCATGAAGGCATGGAACAGCTCAGAGAGCCACGCAGGAGAGAGTGACTTTTCCTAGTGCAGGGCCAGGATCCCAGCTCCCTAGCCCATTTTCACTCTAATCAGAGGCACTATCATGAGTCGTACATGTTTCATAACTACATTTCCAATGTCAGAATCACTATGAGCTTTGTTGTTGTTGATCAGTTGTGTCTGACTCTTTATGATCCCATTTGGGGTTTTCTTGGCAAAGATATATTTATTTTACAGATGAGGAACTGAGGCAAACAGGGTTAAGTGACTTGCCCAGGGTCCTATACCTAGTAAGTGTCTGATGCTAAATTTGAATTCAGGAAGATGAGTCTTCCTGACTTCAGGCCCAGGACTCTCACCACTGAGCCACTTAGGTGGCTATAAACTTGGAGCCTTTTAAAACTGCTTTATCAGAATGTGGACTTAAGGTTGGGATCCTTGGGACTACCCTACAATTATGTTAAACTTAATGTACACTCGGGGTGTGGAGTCAGCCGAACAGACTTTGTGAAGGCTGATTGTTAAATTTTTAGCATTCATACCTCAGAATTGGACAACTACTATAAATCAGAACTTGAATCATTTAGATTTAAGAAAGTAATACAAAAAGTTAATAATACTCATTAAACTTAAAAGTATGTCTTAGGACTTGAGGAAGGCAGGGAGCTGGCTGTTAAACATTTTTTAGCAGGCTGCTGTGGTACACTTTAAAAAACAGTCTGCAATAAAAGTTTACAATTTCATATACATTCCTCTTTGTGATCTTTGTATATTGAAATGCCCATGTTTGTTGATATTTAAGTTCATAATAAAAAAGTAAATTTATATTAAGAACAAAAGGAAAACAAAAAGAAAAAGGGAAGGAGGTATATTTTCTTATCTCATATCAGCCAAACCCTATATGTGTTGCCTCACCCTCTCTTAGAATGTGAGTTCCTTGAAAGCAGAGACTGTCTTGTTTGTGTTTGTATCTCAGCCTAATAAACGCTTCTTCTTTCATTCATTCATCTCTTTTTGGGAGTCTAGTTTGGACATTTTACTTACACATCAGCCCATGAACTCTTGATTATCTGATCCAGTGGTGCAGATTGCCACCCATTCATGACATCTCTCAATTCTGTTACTCTTGTCTATTTCTTTCCATAGATCCTCAGGAGATCTGCCCAAGTTACTGGAAGCTTTTCTCTCGCTCTTTCACTGGTTTGTGGTTACCAGTGCATGCATTTTGTGCTCCATCTATTATCCTTCACTTTAATGCATATTTACCACACTGTCTCTGTCACATTTTTCCTAGATGATACATTTAAACCACTTCTAGTGCTTGGTAAAATCCTGTAGCCATCTTTGGTCCACCATGACTCTTTTCATGGTCATTTGGGTCACCTGCAGGAAAATGTTTCATGCAAGAGAAATTCTAAATTCCGTGGACTTTATTTCCTGGCCTGACAGAGTTTCAACCTTAGCTAAGGTGAAAATGTCTGGTAGGAAGACTTCACCTGCTCAAACAAGAAAGTTTTAGCTCTCTACTCAGCTGTCCTTTTTGTATGCGTTTTCCGCTGGTGTGGGAATAAATGGGATCTCTGACGTCTCCTCATTTCCCCTCTGGCTGTACTCATTGTGGACTTCTTTTGACTTCTCCATCATGTGCCAGGTACCTCTCCCTTCTTACCTTTTCAGTTTTATTTGGTGTGTCTTCACTCCCTTAGATTGTAAGCTCTTTGAGGGCAAGGCATGTCTTTCATATTTATATCTCTAGTACTTAGCATACCATGCCCAGCACATAGTAGGTGCTTAACAAATATTTCTTGACTATCAACCATCCCTATTTTATTTAGTTTTGAGGGTATCTCCTTTACATGAAGATGCTAAGGATTTCCATTCTGAATCCACTGAAATTCTTTGGATTTTAGGAGTTTAGAAAAGTTTTACCAGGAACATAGTTTTGAAGTGTTATATCTTATGTACAAAAGTTTTATTCAGTTACTTACAGCTTTTTCCCCCTATTTCATTCTTATTCCTGCTCCACAGTTCTAAGGTGTCCAATGAATTGACTGAAAGCCCACAAGCATCCTCATTTTCATAATTTCTATCATTAGATTACACTACATTACAGCTCCCGTTGACAGCTGGCTTTATTTCAACTTTAAAATCTTCCTGAGGCTGCTCAAAGATTGTGTTGCATTCTTAAATGAAACCATTCAAACAGACAGCCTTTTCACCTCTCCTGGTTTGTCTAGATCTATTGTGGGTTATTTGCTATTAATCTGCGAACAGTGAATTCTGAAAAGAGTTTGCTACTTAATTTGCTTCCTCCTCATTTGGAGTACACAAAGTTCCTTCTACTGGGCTTTCTTTTATAATTTTCTATGTTCCTTTCCTCGTGCTTATGTTCTGTTGATGTCACTTCTGTTCTGGATCTTCATCACTGGCTTACCCTTTTGCAACAAAGCTCAGCTCACATCTTGAATACCTTTCCTGTGGTGCTGGGATTGAAAAAAAAATAACTTCTTTCCTATTCTTTCAAAAGGAGGGTTATGTTTCCATTATTTAATTATTTGAATGGAAAAGGTTATAGTAGTTTTTCTGAACCCCATGTGATCCTGACCTGACGACAGTCACTGAAAAGCAACAGTAACGACAAAGCAATGAAAAATCTTTGTAGCAACAGCTGGTGTAGTGCACTTACCAAGGGCAACCAAGGTTTTTACGTTATTGCAAAGTCAGATGTGGTCAAAGATATCCTGTAGCTGAAGTAGCAGCTTCAACTTCCTTCTCAGTGCAAAAGCAGAAGCTGCCTTTAGCAGTTTGGGGTGGGGGGAGGTAATGGATTGAATTCAGAAGATAAGCCCCAATAGCTTCTTAACAAATAATCTGCTTTGCTGGTAATCCTTACTAAAATCAAACTGGTTGTTCTCCAAGGAATTACTATAGTTGTGGCCACATCTGTAGGCAAGAAACACACTGCAGAAAAGGTGGCTGAACTAGAAAGTTCACTGGCCTTACCAAGGAAATCTAACTAGATGAACCGAAAACTAAATTAAGTTGACTTTAACTTTCATGACTGGGGTGGCTTGTTAAAAGTGACCTAATGACATGCCCAGCCCTGGCAGTATTTTTTCTTCAATTAGGAACATTTCTTGGTGCTCAGATTCATTTTCTGTTCCTAAACGTTTTCTAGATTGCTTCTCCAAACTCTAATCATATGCAGGGTCTTAATGACTTCCCTTTTGTAGGTGGTCCCAAGAACAACTCTTTCCAAAGCAGTACTCTGTCATTGATGAGACCCAAAAAGGCATTCCTTGGGAAATAGGTAGATGGTGGGATGCTTGTCTGTTGATAGGCTATTTCTGCTTTTGATATAGAATGTGTTGAATTTTTTTTTCTGCCCCTGTGACAAACCTCAAGTAAACAAGTGCTTTTTTATATGGCACGGTGGATAGAATCCTGGTCTGGAGTCAGTAAGATTTGACTTCAGATCTGGCCTCAGGTACTTAACTAGCTCTGTGTGACTTCGGGCAAGTCACTTGGTCTGTGTATGCCTCAGTTTCCTCATCTGTAAAATGGGGATAATAATAGCACTTAACTCCCTGAGTTGTCGTGAGGATGAAATGAAACAATAATTGTAAAGCACCTGGAAGTGCCTGCATATACTAAGGGCTATATGTTAGCTATTTATATTATTATTATTATTGTTATTATTATTATTATTAAGAGGTAGCTATGTGTCACAGTGGATAGAATATTGGTCCTGGAGTCAGGAGTTCCAATCCGGCCTCAGATACTTAATAGCTTTGTGACCCTAGGCAAGTCACTTAACCCCTGTTTGCCTCAGTTTTCTCATGTGTAAAATGGGGATAATAATAACATCTATCTCTCATGGTTATTGTAAGGCTAAAATAAGATAAATTTGTGAGCATTTTGCAGACCTATATACATGTAAACTATTATTATTGGAACAAGAATATCATTATTATTATTCTAATACACTAATAATAATAGCTGCCATTTATATGCCATCTATTATGTTCCAGGCACTGTGCTAAGCCCTTTATAAATAGTATCTCATTTAATCCTCATAACAACCGTAGGAGGTAGGTGCTATTATTATCCCCATTTTACAATTGTGGAAACTGAGGCAACAGAGGTTAAGTATCTTGCTCAAGGTTACACTGCTAGTTAGGTGTCAGAGGAGGGCACAAGTCTTCCTGACTCCAGGCCAGGTGCTTTCTCTCCACTGCACCACCTAGCTGTCAAAACAGCATTATAGGGTTTTAATATTCAATTATATAGCATAGATATTGAATAAGTAAATCTTTTTTTTTTTTTGCTTTTTTTTTGTGAGGCAATTGGGGTTAAGTGACTTGCCCAGCGTCACACAGTTAGTACGTGTTATGTGTCTGAGACTGTATTTGAACTCAGGTCCTCCTGACTCCAAGGCCAAAGCTCTAGCCATTGCACCACCTAGCTGTCCCGAATATAAGTAAATCTTTAAGATTTACAAAGTGTTTTACATACATGATCGTATTTGATCTTTCCAGCAATTCTGTGAGGTTACTACTAGAGATATTAGAGATATTACAATTCCCATTTTGCAGACAGGGAAATGGAGGCTCAGAGAGGGAGGTTAAGGATCATAGAGCTAGTCATTCTCATGGACAAGACTCCAAACCAGCTCTCTCCTGATTCCCTTTCCCACTACTCCACCATTCTATCTCTGAGTGCCCAGTGGGTGGAAATAAATTAAGACAACATTTTTTTTTAAAAAAAGATAAAACAAAAATGAAAAGTGTAATCCCAAATCAGTTCCAGCATATTTTTAGTGGCCCCAAAACTTCTCATATTGTTTTGGGCCACATCAAACGCAATGTGAAAATTTAAGTCAAAGAATAAAATGAGATTTGGGAGATTTGGGGTAAGGGAAAGAAAAGAGTATATGTGTATTTAGAAATGTATTTTCAGAGTATGGCCAAAGACTATATAACAAGGCATGTACTCTCAACAGTTCTGAAAAGTGCTACTTTCAGTTATGTTGGATTGTGCTTGAGAAGATTGCTTATACACAGGAAATGGTTTACAGCTTCACCTGGCTCTTTCTGGGAAGACCATGTAATTAGGATTAATGGTATCAGTTTCTGACAACTTTAGGACCATAGTGAACATCTGCTCTATAAGTATATTCTTGATACTGAGGTAGCTGAATCCTCCATTCCAGACCCAACGTAAGCAGTTTAATATGCTATTATAAAACAGAAGACAAATGACAATTATTGAAAATATAATGACTGTAGAAATGCACATGCCTATTTTTAAAATGCCTAAAATAAGAACAAGTGTTACAATTATTTTTAGAGGAAAAAAATTAACTTTACTTTGAGTTCAAATAAAACAGTGATCCATCTGCCACTGTTAAGGTTTATGGAATTTGAGACTTAAAGATAATTCAGAGACAGTTTTTATATTAGCATTGGATATCAGTTTTTGTCTAGTGATAATAGCTGCCATTTATATGCTATCTGCTATGTTCCAGACACTGTGCTAAGCCCATTATAAATATTATCTCATTTGATCCTCACAACAACCCTGGAGGTAGGTGCTATTATGATCTCCATTTTACAATTGTGGAAACTGAGGCAACAGAGGTTAAGTGTCTTGCTCAAAGTTACACAGCTAGTTAAGTGTAATTCAAGCTGCTGGGGAGTACTGGGGAGCCACTGGAGTTTAAAGAGTAGGAGAATGGCAAAATCATACCTATGTTTTAGGAAAAGGACTTTGGCAGCTGTGTGGAGGATAGATTAGAATGGAAAGAGATTTGAGGCAGGGGGAACCAATTAGGAGGCTATTACCTCCAAAGCACCAAGGTGATCAGGGCCTGAAGTAGGGTTGTGACTGTTTGAGTGGAGAAAAGGAAAGAGATGCAACAGATGTTTGGGAGGAAGAAACAAGATATGGCGACTGTTTGGATATATGAGGTGAGTGAGAGTGAGGAGCTGAGAATGAATGACACTCAGGCTGCAAATCTGGGTAACTTGAAAGACAGCGTACCCTTGACAGAAAAAGGAAGTATAGAAAAGGGATGGGATTTGAAGGAGAGGATAATGAATTCCATTTTGGACATGTTGAGTTTGACATACTTATAGGACATCCAGTCTGAAATGTCTAAAATGCAGTTAGTGATATGGGACTAAAGTTCAGAAGAGACACTTGGGCTGGATAAATAGATCTATGAATCATCAGCACAGAGATGATAATTTAGTCTATGTGACCTGATGAAGTCACCAAGTAATAGTGTGGAGGGAGAAGGGAAGAGGGTCCAGGACAGATTTTGGGGGGACGTTCACAGTTTGGGTGGTTGGATGGCAAGGGTGTTCTAGCAAAGGAGACTAAGGCACGGTCAGGCAAGTAAGAATGAAACCCAGAGGAAGGAGTGTCAGGAAGAGCCAGAGAGAAGACAATGTTAAGGAGGTGGTCGAAAAGGCCCAATGCTATAGGGAGGTCCAGAAGGCTGAGGACCAAGAAAAGTCCTTCAGTTTTGGATCAGAGTACTGTGTTAATAAGCATGTTCAGAACTTATCTGTGAAATCAAGCAATAAATGAAAATGGAAGAGGCAGCAAGATAACATAGCCCCTACAGATGCACTTGGAAAGGAGCCACTTTTGATTGCCATCTTGATATGGCAGCAACAAATGGGACTGTTTACTCTAGAGCATTATATCTGGCACCACAAGACTTGGGTTCAAGTCTTGCCTGTGTGATGAGTTATTGAACGTCTCCCTGCCTGTTTTCTATTTTGTAAAACAGACCCTTACACCAAGATGAAATAACAAATACATATTTTTGTTAACATTAATTTAAAAAAAAATTCAGTCCCAAATTCTCTCCCTCCTTCCAGCCTCTCCCCACCCATTAAGAAACCAAGTGATATGATATCCATTATATATGCGAAGTCATGTTTAATGTATTTCCATATTAGCCATGTTGCAAAAAAAAAAGCAAAAAAACAAAGAAAGTGAAAAAATGTGCTTCAGTCTGTACTTAAGAGTTTATCAGTCCTCTCTCTGGAGGTAGATAGCATTTTTCATCATGAGAGCTCTGGAATTTTTTTTTACCATTGAGATCACAAACATATTTAAAGCACTTTGCAAATCTTCAGGTGCTACAGAAATGTTTGTTAGGAGATTCTGACATCGTCAGGCTGGGAAGGGACAAGAGGGGTAAGTAGGAAGAGTCTCTCCTTAATTCATTTTTTGTTTTAAATTTCATCACTTTCAGTGCTATACAACATCAAATTGTAGCAAAAAAAAAAGCACTTATTTCGTTCCTCTGTTCTGTTTTAATTAACAGCACTTTTCTGTTAACCAATAAACCAAGCTTGTATTCCACCAACCTGGGTAGTTCCCTCTCACTAATTCACTTTGTGATGTATCACTGAGATTATTTAAAAACCCAATACTTTGACCATTAGTCCTCAATATATTCAGCAAGAGACTGGAATTGTGAACAAAGGGTAAACAATGGACCTATTTCCTCATCTTGAATCCATCAATCGCTTTAGCAGAGATCATAGACCTTGAATGTTCTCAATATGGAAAAATTCATTTTATCTGTTTGTCCTGGAAATGCTTTTCTCATAAAAAACTTGTGAGGCAGAGAGGCAGCTTGGCATAGTGGAGAGTGAGACAGTCTTAAAGTTCATGTCTCTATTTGTCTTAAAAGGTATTCTCCTACAAGTTCTCCAAACAGAATTGTACAGAGGACAGCCACAATGTAGAATGACCTTTGAAGAACTGACTGGAGAAACTGGGAATGTTTAGCTAGGAGAAGAAAAGACCTAGTGGGCATAACTTCGATTGTTAATTCTTTTCTTTTTATTACAAACCTAATAAACATCAGTAAACAAATATTTGAATATCGTTGTTGCTGTTGCTGTTCATCCTTCATTTTCTTTTTTTCCTAAATGTTTATGATTGCATTTTATTTTTTAAATTTTTATTTAGTATTTTATTTTCCCCAGTTAATATAAAAACAATTTTTAACATTTGTTTTTAAAACTTTGAGTTCCAAATTCTCTCCTTCCCCACCAAGGGGGGCAAGCAATTTGATATAGTTATATATGTGTAGTCTCATAAAATATATCCGTAATAGTCACGTTGTAAAAGAAAATGTAGACAAAAAAACTCAAAGAAAATAAAATTTAAAAAAGTATGCGTCTATCTGTATTCAGATAACATCAGTTCTTTTTCTGAGGCTGGATAGCATTTTTCATCATAAATTCTTCAGTGCTGTCTTGGATCCTTGTATTACTGAGAATAGCTAAGTCATTCACAGCTGATCATCTTACAATATTGCTGTTACTTTGTATACAGTACATTTCACTTTGCATTAGTTCATGTGAGTCTTTCCAGGTTTTTCTGAGAGCATCCTGCTCATCATTTCTTATAGTGCAAGAGTCTTCCATCACAATTACATACCACAACTTGTTCAGCCATTCCCCAGTTGATGGACATCCCCTCAATTTCTAATTCGTTGCCCCAGAAATAAGCTGCTATAAATATTTTTGTACATATAGGTCTTTTTTTAATCTCTTTTGGGATACAGACCTAGTAGTGGATTGCTAGGTCAAAGGGTATGCATAGTTTATAGCCCTTTGGGCATAGTTCCAAATTGCTATACAGAGAGGTTGAATTAGTTCACAACTCTGACAGTGAATTAATGTCTCATTTTTTCCCACATCCCCCCCCAACATTTGTTATTTACCCTTTCTGTCCTATTAGCCAATCTAATAGGTATGAGGTAATACCTCAGAATTGTTTTAATTTGCATTTCTCCAATCGATAGTGAGTTATTTTTCATATGGCTGTAGATAGTTTTGATTAGTTCACCTGAAAACTGATCATATCTTTTGATCACTTATCAATTGGGGAATGGCTCTTATTTTTATAAATTTGACTCAGTTCTCTATATGTTTGAGAAATGAGGCCTTTATCAGAGAAACTTGCCTCAAACATTTTTTTCACAGTTACTATTGCTAACTGTATTTCCCTCTATCCTATTCTGCCCCCTCATTTATTCTATTCTCTCTCTTTTCACCCTATCCCTCCTCAAAAGTGTTTTGCTCCTGACTATCCCCTCTACTAGTCTGCCCTCACTCCCCCCTTCTTTTATTCCCTTCCCTTCTGACTTTCTTGTAGGATAATATAGATTTCTATACCCAATTAGATGTGTATGCTATTCCCTCTTTGAGCCAATTCTGATGAGAGTAAGATTCACTCACTTTCTTTCATTTCTCCCCTTTTCCCTTCCACTGTAAAAACTTTTTCTTGCCTCCTTTATGCGAGATACTTTACCCCATTCTGCCTCTTTCTCTTTATCCCAGTATATTCCTGTCTCACCCCGTAATTTTATTTTTAGATAAAATCCCTTTATATTCAAATCACACCTGTGCCCTCTGTCTACATATACTCCTTCTAACTACCCTAATAATGAGAAAAGTCTTATGAGTTATAAATATCATCTTCCCATGTAGGAATGTAAACAATTTAGCCTTATTAAGTTCCTTTTTTTTTTTTTTTTTGCTTTGGCAGTCAGGGTTAAGTGACTTGCTCAGGGTCTTGTAACTAGTAAGCGCTCTGTGTCTGAGACCAGATTTGAACTCAAATCCTCCTGATTCCAAGGCCAGAGTTCTATCCACTGTACCACCTAGCTGCCCCTATTAAGTCCCTTATGATTTCCCTTTCCTATTTATCTTTTCATGCTTGTATTTGAAAGTCAAATTTTCTATTCAGCTCTGGTCTTTTCATCAAGAATGCTTGGAAGTTTTTTTCTCTCATTGAATACCCATTTTTCCACCTGAAGGGTTATACTCAGTTTTGTTGGGTGGGTGATTCTTGGTTGTCATCCTAGTTCCTTTGCCCTCTGGAAAATCATATTCCAAGCCCTCTGATACTTTAAGTGGAAGCTGCTAAATCTTGTGTTATCCTGACCGGCTCCAGGATATTTGTATTATTTCTTTCTGACTGCTTGCAATGCTTTCTCCTTGACTTGGGAACTCTGGAATTTGGCTATAATATTTCTGGGAGTTTTCATTTTGGGATCTCTTTCAGGAGGTGATTGGTGGATTCTTTCAATTTCCATTTTGCCCTCTGGTTCTGTCTAGAATATCAGGGCAATTTTTCTTGATAGTTTCTAGAAAGATGATGTCTAGGCTCTTTTTTTGATCATGGCTTTCAGGTAGTCCAGTAATTTTTAAATTCTCTCTCCTGGATCTATTTTCCAGGTCAGTTTATTTTTTTTTTCCAATGAGATATTTCACATTGTATTTTTTTCCATTCTTTTGGTTTTGTTTTATTGTTTCTTGATTTCTCATAAAGTCATTAGCTTCCATTGGCTCCATTCTAATTTTTAAGGAGTTATTTTCTTCAGTGAGCTTTTGGACCTCCTTTTCTATTTGGCCAATTCTGCTTTTTAAGGCATTCTTCTCCTCATTGGCTTTTTGAACCTCTTTTAACATTTGGCCTAGTCTGTTTTTAAGGTATTATTTTCTTCAGTATTTTTTTGTATCTCCTTTACCAAGCTGTTGACTTGTTTTTCATGATTTTCTTGCATCACTCTCATTTTTCTTCACAATTTTTCCTCTACATCTTACTTGATTTTTGAAATCCTTCTTGAGCTCTTCTGTGGTCTGAGACCAATTCATATTTTTCTTGGAGGCTTTGGATGTAGGAGCTTTGACTTTGTTGTCTTCTTCTGAGTGTGTATTTTCTTCTCCCTTGTTACCATAGTAACTTTCTATGGTCAGAGTTTTTTTTTTCTTTCTGTTGTTTGCTCATTTTCCCAGTCTACTACTTGACTTTTAACTCTGTTAAAGCGGGGCTCTGCTTCCGAGGTGGAGGGCCCACTGTCTCAAGATTCAGATGTTTCGGGCAGTTTTCAGAGATACTTCTAGGGACCTGTATATTTTCAGTTCTTCCAAGGTGGTATGATCTAAGGAGAAGTGTTTTCTATTCTCCTGGCCTGGCCTTTGCTCTGGTCTGTGAGCAGCCACAAGCACTGGAACTGTGAGGAGGGTTCCCCGTCCACTGCTGCCACAAGCTCTGGTATATTAGTGCTCCTCCATGCCCTGGGACTGCGACCTAGATCCGAGTACAGACAAAGGAACAGAGACCTGCCCCAGTGCTAGCAAAAAGATCCCTGTAATCTCCTTCTGAGCAGTCGTGGGCTGAGAGCTCCGGAAGCAGCCACTGCCACTGGTGATTCAGTCACTCTCAAGGCCTGCTCCTGGCTTGCTGGGGCTGGGGCTATGCTGCTGTAGCCTGCACTAGACTGTTCCACTCTCACCCAGATGTGGCAGACCTTTCCTGCTGGACTTCTAAGTTGTCTTTAGTGTCTGTGGGCTGAGAGGTCTGGAAACCGCCACTGCTGCCAGTGATTCGGTTGCCCTGAAGACTGCTCTGGATTTGCTGGGCCGGGCCTGTGCCGGTGTGGCCTGGTCTGGACCACATTCCTGTATCACCCTGGTGCAACATAACTCTACTGCTGACCTTCCAAGTTGTCTTGGGTTGGACATTTGTTTCACTCTGTCTTTTTGTGGGTTCTGTTGTTTTACAATTTGTTTAGAGTAATTTTTAAAAGATATTTGGAGGGGTTTGGGGGAGAGCTTAGGGGAGTCCCTGACTTTACTCTGCCATCTTGGCTCTACTGCTCATCCTTCATTTTCAAAGAGAACCAATGATATCACAGGGTGATGTCTTGACTTGTGCATGAATTGGATTAAAGTGAGATAGAATTGCACAAAATCATCACCTCACTCTTGGAAATCCAGTGGCAGGACAAAAGTCAAGACAACAGGTGATGTCCTGGGATACAGTGGATGACCTTGGCATCTTCAATGTCTGATCAAGCACTAAGCACTCCACTGTGCCTGTTTTAGCTGCCTTCGTGGTCACTGAAACAAACTGTTCTCAAACGTTCATTCTGCTGGGGAATACTTGGGGTAGATATCCCCCTAACTCACCAATAGGTTTGAGCCCTTTTGGTTACCCTTAATCTGATTTAGCTCATCTGCATGGTTTTTAACCAGGATGTGGCCACTGAGCACACTACAGCTTTTTGGAGCCACAGGTGAGAGTTGAGTGCCAGGTAGACACCAAAAGTGGAGAAGCAGCCCTAAAAAGGGCTTGGCGAGTCCTCACATCAGAGGAGTTAGTACTCCCTGAGAACTCTATTCACCCCAAATATTTCAACATATAAAGAACAAGGAAGAAGATTGCATATGAAATGGCGAGTTTCATATACAGTTAAAACTTTATATTAAATTTAAAATGATAGCACAACTGTCTTACTTCTTTGTGTCCCTTTCTGAAGTAACTTCTCTTTTTTGCATTTTTTAAAAGATGTTTGATCAACTCTCTTTTCTTTCTTTTACTCTTTTTCCCCCTAAGAAGGTAGGCTAGAGCCTACTCACTAATTCAATTGCCCCATCTAAACAGACATCCTTTCTTTTAATAAAAAAAGTATAGTCAATTAAAATAAGTATACACATTGGCCATATATGAAAATGTGTATTTCATTCTGTACTTCCAGTTTATCACTTCTCTGCCAAAAGGTGGAAAATATGCTTCATTAGGCTTCTGAAGCCATGATTTATCATCACATTGTTTAGAGTCCTTTAGTCTTTCAAAGTCAATTTTATTTATATTACTGCATAAATTGGTTCTGTTCATTTCACTCTGCATCTGTTCAAATAAAACTTGTCAAGTTTCTCTAAATCCATCATATTCTTCAGTTCTTATGATACAGTAATATCCTATTACAATTGCATATCCTAATTTGTTCATCACTTTCCCAACTGATGGATACTTTGTTTCTAGTTCTATGTTACAGCAAAAAGTGCTACTCTAAATATTTTGTCCTTTCCCTTTGCTTTTGACTTCCTCGGGGCATATGCCTAGTAGTAGTATTATTGAGATAAAGGGTATTTACACAGTTTAATGACTGTATAATTCCACATTGTTTTCCATAATGGTTGGACCAATTTACAATTCCACTAACAGATCTGATGGGTGTTGTTCAGTTGTTCAAACCGGTGTTACTCTTACTTTAGTGATAAAGAGGTGGTTTTTTTTCCCCCAATATGGCTGTTGATAGTTTATATTTCTTCTTTTGAGTATCCTTTGACCATTAATCTATTGGGCAATGACTGACATCCTCAACTCTTCACTTTTCCTCTCCTCCATAATTCCAAGTCTTGTCACATCTAACTTTACATCATCTCTTTCACATATCCCCTTTTCTCTTATCATACAGTTAACACTAATTTGGGCCCTTATCACCTCTCACCTGAACTATTACAATAGCATCCTAATGGTTTCCCTGCTTCCAGTCTCTCCTCTTTTCAAACTGTTTTTCACAGAGTTGCCAAAATAATTTTCTTAAAGTAAGTCTGATTGTGTCCCTTTCATACTCAAGAATTATTACTGGATGCCTATTGCCTACATGATACAATATAAACTTTTCATTTTGGCATTAACTATCCTTAGCAATCTGGCTCCAACCTACTTTGCTAGATATTTTTCATTACTCCCCTTCATTGCCTACAAATTGCAGCAAATTAATCTACTTGACGTTCCCCAAAGCTAACATTTCATCTTCTCCTCAACACCTCTGTCCCATATTTCTGGAATGCACTACCTTCTGACCTCTGCCTCGTAGATTATTTAGCTTCATGCCAAGCTCACTTTCTACAGGAAGCCTTTCTTAATCCCCTTAGTTTGCAGTGTTCTGTTGCTCCTCAAACTATATCGAACTTATTGCTCTGTATAAATGTTGTGAATCCACTATAGAAAATATCGTTCAGGATGGAGACCGTATTTTATCTGGTATTTATATTTCCAGCTATCGATGGTTTATATTGCCTTGTACATAGTGGGCAATTAAAAATGCTTTTTGTTGACATGTTATTTGCCTTCAGGGTTTTGAGGGTCTGTAACATGGAAGAGTAATAAGACTCATTCTGTTTGGAACCATAAAGAATGGGTTGATGTTGAAAAAGGAGAATCTATTAGGTTTGACAATTAGGAAAAATTCTTAATACCGAGGGTACTCCCAAAGTAGAATTTAGACTTGATATTACAAACAAATTTCTCACAATTAGAACTATCCCAAAGGAGAATAAGCTGCCTCTGGAGGTAGCTGGTTCCCTTTCATCGTAGGTATACCAGGTATGCTAGGTGTTCCCTTGTTAGGTATGCTATGAAGGAGATTATCTCATTACAAGTTGGACCAGATGGCCACTAAAGTTCTGAGATTGGTGGAAATAGACTCTTTCACCCACACTCCCAGGGTTTCCCACCAGCAACCATAGGGTTTCTGTGGCAGTCAAGGTTTAATGTGAGAAGAATTTTTTAGTGTATGGCTTTCTAGCTAATATTCATTCTGATGGATAATGAAATTTTGAAAACAAATTACTGAAAGAGGTGCTAGAATTGGCAGCAATCAATAAACTCATAGAGGTTACTAGAGGAGATGAAGCAAAAGTTTGGGAAAGAACATAAGGTACTGCTGGTGTGAAGGCTTTTTCAGGGACAGAGAAGAAAGAGAAGGCATACCCTCCATCAGGGTCAGGAGAGAGCCTGTTCTGACCCAGTCCTCACTTTCCAGTGATAAGACTGCAAAGATAAAGCTGAGTATCCAAGCTGGTGGTGGTGGTAGTGGTGGGGCAGAGTCAAGGTAGGAAGGGTCAGAGGTGTGGCCAGAGTGGAGTGGTCATGGAAGAAAATCAGCTACTGGAGAAATCAAGTCTGAATTCAAATTTTGGCAGTTACCTTGGAGAAGGAGCCAGAGACCCATTGAGTTGCCCTGGCTCCTGAGCTCCTAAATTGACTTGAGTGGGGCACTTGGGGAGGCTGAGTGAGAAATCTGATGTGAGAGTTGGGTCATGAATGGGAAAGCTTTGGGGACATTTGCTAAATTCAACTTTTGGGACTCTTGCAGCTCCTTTTGGGCATGGCTGATTTGTATTGCATTTGGGAACTCCTGAGTTTGGGAATTACATATAGATTGGTCTAGCTCTAGGAGAGGTTGTGAGTGTGGAGCCCATGTGCTAGTTCTTTTGAATATTCCCTTTATTTATCATCAGTAAAGACAATTTACACCTAAGACATGCTTTTGTACTATGTTCCTTGTGATTAGAGTTCACTGAAATATAGCAGAACAGGATGAAGGGTGTAGTTTCCTAGTTGATTGACATTTGAGGTGAGACTCTAATTAGATAAATCCATACTGACCCACACCACCTGGACTAATGAGGCAAGTACTGCTGCCCGCAAAAGGGGCAGAGCTGGGGGAGAAAGGTAGCAGCAATCTGAGAAATATAGAGAACTTACTCCAAGGACCAACTAGGAAACTACACCCTTCATCCACACTCACAACCTCTCCTAGAGCAAAGGTCTCCAGGCAATATCCACAGATTGTGGCCTCTTATAGATAGCAAACTGGGTCGACCGACCTAACTCCCTGATATTTGAATTATTTATATGTATAGATGACAAGACTCTGTGTCTGAAGACAGTCATGCTTCAGTGGCTGTTGAGATGTTAAGAGAGAAAGAACTGATACTTTTCCTACCATTAAATTTGATATATCGCTAAAGTTCTGTCCTGTGAATACATGTGGCAACCAAAATTAACCTAGGTCTTTACTGGGGCTGACAACTAACAAAAAGGATCATAATGATTCTCAGTATTTAGCGCACGGCACATTTTGTTGTTGTTGTTGTTCCATTGTTCCGTTGTGTCCAACTCTTTGTGACCCTGTGGACCATATCACACCAATGTTGTCCATGAGGTTTTCTTGGCAAAGAGAGTGGTTTGCCATTTCCTTCAGGCAGGCAGAGGTTAAGTGACTTTCCCAGGGTTACACAGCTAGAAATGAGGCTGAATCTGAACTCAAATCTTCCTGACTTCAGGCTCAGCTCTCTAACCACTGAACCACCTGGCTGCCTCACATAGCACATAGTAAGCCCTGACTAAATGCTTTTTCATACATTCATTCATCTTATAGACAAACAAGTGAAATAGTAAATGAAAACTTTGGCATGTCTTTGGGAAGAGTGGCAGACAGAGAATGACACAAACAAGTCATCTCACTCCAGGTTAAGATAAAAGATTATAAAGACATAGCCAAAGTCAGTTTTCTTCATGAACCTGAGACTTAGATCTGCCACTGACTTTGTATCTACTTCCTTGAGCAGTCTATCTGTGTCATCCCTGAGTCATACTTTGCATTAACAGGCAATGAGGTCCTGGCACACAGCCAGGGTACCATCACTGAATGGATGCTCTTCTGAATTGGACATGCTATATGGCGCACAGTCAAGAACTGGTTTCTTAGCCACTCAGGAGAATAAAACTGAAGGGACCAACTGCAGATGAAACAGGCAGAAGAAAGGCTTTTAAGGGCACAGTAATCATAGCTGAGCATCAATGAATCAAAGTGTGCTGAATATTAGGAAAGAGTAACAGGAGGCGGGCCAGCTAGGGGAGGAGTAATAAAGACCAGGCGGCTCCTTTTGAGCAAAGGAATTCATAAGATTAAAAGGCAAAACCACAAAAGACAGGTTCTAGGAAGAACCACAAACCAAAGAACTGTTTTCACATGTACATAATCACGTGTCTGTCCTGAGACAAGAGAGGAATCTGGGACTTGGAGGACTCAGAATGTGCCGAGGCTGTATCTAAACTAGGTAATGGGCCAGGTAGGTAGACAGGAACATGGGAGCACAAACCGAAGGTCTGGGAAAAAACGGTGAGTCAGAAACCAGGTAGACAGACACGCAGAAAGCAAAGGGTGTATAGTTAATTGCAGGTTAAGACAAGATTGGTCAGAGACTAGACAGGGAGCCAAGTACAAGGAAGACCCAGCTGCCCAAGGACAAGTTAAATCTGATAGTCAGTAGTCCAGATGAGCAGTTAAGAAGAGTCTAATGGTAGCTATCTCTAGGGCAGGGGAGGGGAGGGGAGGGAAGAAAAAAGGGAAAAAAAGAAATTTACATGATAACTTTGTTATATATTTAAAAGGAGTAGCAAGTTGTTCATGTGCAATTCCACGTGCAATCATCTTTTCTATTATACTGTTATAAGAATGCTTGTTTTATTCCATAAATTAAAAATTAAATATTTTTTTAAAAGAAGGAGGCAAAGGAATCAAGGAAAGCTTTAACTAAGGTAGGGTGGATTCGGCTTTGATCAAGGTGGTCCAAAATGCACAGGATGCTGAAACCCACTCCTGGTCCGTTAACTGCATAGAAATAACTGAGCTCAGAACCTAATTCATAAGAATAATTTGCCAAAACAGGAAGCTACCAGTTGATACACACATATCTTCCCCCAAGCAATGATCCTGCTCTCCCTCAGGTTGCAAACTTCCTAGAGGTGATTTTGAGATATCCTGGGGTCTTCACCCATAGCAGTCAACCTCACTCCTCCTCTATTCAACATTTAAGTGGGTATTTTGTGCCATTAACCCCAACCATATTTTGTGAAAAAATGTGTAGTTATGGCTCTGGGATCCTGAAAAGTGTGTAGAAGGGAAAAAATGCAAGATGAAAGAACCAAAATAGAATACATTTTGAGGGATTCTCATGTCACAGCTAAGAATTTAATAACAAACATTAAGTGCCTAGTTGGTACAAATCACTGGTGATAAATATAAACAAAGCAGTCTCTATCCTTGAGGTGTTTATATTTATCTTTGGATAGAAGGTGATATAGGTGTTGTTTAGTCACATTTGACTCTTCATGATGCCATTTAGGGTTTTCTTGGCCAAGATACTGGAGTGATTTGCCATTTCCTTATCCAGCTGATTTTATAGATGAGGAAACTGAGGCAAACATGGTGAAGTGACTTGCCTAGGGTCACACAGCTAGTAAGTGTCTGAGGATGGATTTGAACTCATGTCTTCCTGACTCTACCTAGCTTCCCTTGATCAAACTACATAAGATCTACTAACAATTTAGAGTTATTGGTCTGACTATACCACCCCCCCCATGATCCTTAAGGAACATACCACTCAATACCAAAAGAACACAGCAGCAGGACCCCAGATAAGATAAGTCAGGACAATTTAAGGCCTCAACAGTCCCACTAGAAGTTCCCAGAACTTGTGCATAACTCAAAGACCCAATTTGAGGACTAAAGAAAGAAGAATGAGTAAGTAAACAAAGAAACAAACAAACAAACAAAAAAGGAGGTATTATGATGCCAGGGATGGCCAAGACACAAAACCAGGAGAGGAGAAAAATTCCAAAATACTTATAAGTAAAGCCTCAAAGAAAATTTCACCTTGGCCAGAAGTTCAATTAGAATTCCTAGAAGAAATTAAAAAAGAATTGTATTTCTTTAAGAGTTAAAAATGGGGGCAGCTAGGTGGTGCAGGAGATAGAGCACTGGCCCTGGAGTCAGGAGGATCTGACTTCAAATCTGGCCTCAGACACTTAACTAGCTGTGTGTGACCCTGGGCAAGTCACTCAACCCCCACTGCCTCAAAAAAAAAAATAATAAAGATGAAATGAGAGTGCTAAAGGAAAGAATTTGAAAAAGAAATGAGAGCTAGGGAGGATAAAGAATTAGAACAAGATGTACAAAATCTTACCCAAGTAACGGACTCCTTAAAAATCAGGCTGGACCAAACTGAAGTCAATGACTTCGTGAGAAAACGAGAAATATTAAAAACAAAGTCTAAAGATTGAATAAAAAGAAAATATGGTCTATGAATAACGAGAGCTTCAGAAAAACTTGGGAACTCATACGAATTTATATGAGCTAAGTGAGGTGAGCAGAACCAGGAGAATAATTTATATTATAACATCTCTATTTTTAAAACGAACAATTCTGAAAGATTTAAAAACTGATCAACAAAGTAATCAAACATGATTCCAGAATCCCATGATGAAGAATGCTGTCCATCTCGCGACAGAAAAGTGATGGACCAATAGACAGAATGAGAGAAACATTTTTGGACATGGCCAATGTGGGAATTTGTTTTGCTTGGCTACGCTTATTTCTTACTAGAGTTCTGTATTTTTTCCCTCCCTCCTCCTGTGGGAGAAAGGTGGAAAAGAGAAGAAATAAATACTTGTTAATTTAAAAAAAGAGAAAAGAAATAGTGATGTAAAAAGAAAGAAAGAAATATGCACCAATAATTTGTAGAATTGACTGCACAAAACCTGGCATCACCATAGAGTTTTAAAATTGCTATCATTCCTAGGGCCTTTGCTCTCCTTTTCAGCTTGGCAGAGAGCCTGGAGGGCCCCTTTATCCTGAATCACACCAGACAATCACTCTCACACACTTGAAATTCACTCAGGCATACTTCAATTGTTTGGTTTTTTTTCTTGTGGTGGAAAACTCACATGTTGGTACTGAGCTTGGTATTCAAGGGCATACAAGGTCACTGACTGAAATTCCAATCACATTCCAAATCCATGAGCAAAGCCCTTTGGGGGTGCTCACTTACGGTTATAATAAAGTAAATGTAAATGTCTGTTTGAAAAGTGTGTTTAACTTTGTTCAAAATAGTTCGTCCTTTGCAAGGTCCTTTCAAGAAGATCATTTCTAGAGCAAGCTATCTGAAGACACTATCTCAAGTCAGTCATTAGAATCAATAGGCTTTACAAAAACAAACAAATATTGTATGCAAATCTGCCTCTTAACTACCTGTGTGACCTTCAGTTAGTCCCTTAACCTCTCTGAGTCCACAGAGTTCTTATCCAGAAAATGTTGGGACGGAACGAGATAGACCTTCAAGGACCCTTCAAATTCATAATCCGCAATCCTAAATTAGACCTAGTGCTAACTAAAGAAGTTAATAGCAGGTGAAGAAAGTAGAAAATATCTCCTTTTGATTAGAAAAAGGAGCAATGTGTGTTTTCACACTCTCAGGGGTGTATGTCTCTTTTTCCAGCTCAACCGGGGCCAGCATTATCTCCTGCCTGGAATATTGCAATAGCATTCAAACTGGTTCCCCATTCTTACCTCCCCACTCCATTCACATTTCATATTACTGCCAGGTTAATCTCCTTTATTCATAAAACTGATTATCTCATTCCTCTGCTCAAAACCCTTCATTGACTTGTTATTAGCTCCTTCCCCAGATTTCCAAAATCCTTAGGTTGACATTCAAGGCCTTCCACAATGGGGGACCACCTTACTTTACCAAGCTTCTCTCACTTTAGTCCCCTGCAGGCATACTGTACTCCAATAAATCTGGACTACTTGCCATCTCCCTTCAAATCTCCTTTTTACAGCTCTGTGCCTTTTCTTTTTTTGTTTCCTAAGCCTGGAAAACATTGCTTCTTCTCTGCCTATCCTAATTCATCCTTCAATATTCAATGCAAATGCTAATTTCTCCATGAAGCTTTCACTGATATTCCCAGTCAGATATAATAAGACAATAGCTGACGTATTTTAACCAAATCACGTATCTCACAGCCTTAACCATGCTGTGCATCTCAGCTCAGGAATAGTCATCAAATCAATACTGTCATTCCTCCTCCATGCCTCTATTCACCATCTCTGTGATTTCTGAAGCTCAAATACCCCAATGGCCACCATTCTCTTTATCTGTTATCTCCCCCCAGAAACACAAAATCCCTGAGTGATCCCTGATGACTTCTTTATTTACTTGGCGTGTAGGAATCTCCAATAATACTGTTGCTTACATTCATTCACCCATTCAAAGTGCTTTCTTTGTGCTATAGGTAGGGGGCAGCTAGGCGGTGCAGTGGATAGAGCATCAAGCCTAGAGTCAAGAAGACATCTTTCTGAATTCAAATCTGGCCTCAGATACTTCCTTGATGTGTGATCTTGGGCAAGTCACTTGATCCTTTGGCCTCAGTTTCCTCATCTGTAAAATAAGCTAGAGTAGGAAATGGCAGATCATGCTAGGATCTTTGCCAAGAAAACCCCAAAGTGGGTCACAAAGAGTGGGATCTGAGTCAAAATGACTGAAGAACAACAAAATCACGCTCCTCAAAACTACAATCTTAATGTGACTTTCTCAGGAGTCATGTCTTTTTAGAGTGTATGTCTCTGCTCCCCTCACCTATGCCCCTACAACTTTTTTGAACTGATTTTCTGACTGATGGATAGGATGTTTTCTTCTGAGTGACAGTTCAGTTCCTTGGTGCCTGGAATGATGGAGGTGCAAGAAAGGAAATGCCTGGGGCAGCTAGGTGACACAGTGGATAGGGCACCAGTCCTGGAGTCAGGAGGACCTGAGTTCAAATATGGCCTCAGACACTGGCTAGCTGGGTGACCTTGGGCAAGTCACTTACCCCCAATTGCCTTTAAAAAAAAATAAGTTTATAGGGACAGCTAGGTGGTGTAATGGATAGAGCACTGGCCCTGAAGTCAGGAGGACCTGAGTTCAAATCTGGTCTCAGACCAAACATTTGGCACTTACTAGATGTGTGACCCTGGGCAAGTCACTTAACCCCAATTGCCTAAAAATAAAAAAAAAATTAAAAAAATAAAAGAAAGGAAATTCCTCTCTCTGCCCCAAGAGGTAAAGGTATTCGCTTAGTTCCCTGCGGGCTAAATTTGTAACAAAAATTCTTTCCTCTTTTGTCGAGAAGCAGGTCAGCAGGATCAGTCCCCACTATCTATTTTTTCTTCATTTTTTTGGCTAAGCTGGACCTAGGACAACAACCTAATTTCCTCCTATTTTCAGGATTCTTGTGTTCTTCATAGCTTTAATCCGACTGTTAAAAATGCTAGTTTCATGGGGCAGCTAGGTGGCAAGTGGATAGAGCACTGGCCCTGGAGTCAGAAGGACCCGAGTTCAGATCTGGCCTCGGACCAAATATTTGACACTTAATAGCTGTGTGACCCTGGGCAAGTCACTTAATCTCAATAGCCTAAAAATAAAAAAATAAAATAAAATGCTAGTTTCAAGCTATAGACGCTCTCTGGATGGATTTGTACGTTTCTAAAGAGCTGGAAGTGTAGAACACTGCGCTCCAGAATTCACCTAGATAAGATGGTCTAGGTGGGGTAAATTTTTGGCAGAAGTCAGCAATGACCTTCAAAGACTCAGCTTCAAACGACTGGAAAAAAGCCTGGATCTCCCCTGTAACTGGTTATTACTAATCATTTCTCTCAGAAGGTTGTAACAATAATCCAGTTAATAATTGTGCACCACCTGCAACTATCCAAGATGGGAAGCACAATGGGGTTGACAAGGATTTCTTTACTTATGGTGAAGTAGTGACTTACGGCTGCAATTCAAGAAGTCGAGATCGACTTTCACTTATTGGAGATGGCACCATTTTTTTGTGATAAAGATGGAGAATGGAATAAGTCGCCTCCTAAATGTAAAGAAGTCAGATGTAAAACTCCAAAAGTTGACGATGCAATCCAGATAACAGGATTTGGATCCTTTCATACTTAGAAGGACACAATTGATTTCGAATGTAAAGATGGTTATATCTTTAAAAGTAACAGCAGAATTACCTGTGAAGCTGATAATAATTGGAGCCCTGCACTTCCAGTGTGTCATGCAGAACCTCCCAGTAAAGAACCACCTGTCTCAAGTCAACCAGGGCCTCCGCTTCCTCCTAATAAAGAACCACAGGGACTAAGTGTCGGCATCATTATCGTGATAGTTCTTATTGCAGGTATCGTATTTGCAATAATCATCTTTATCATTTATCATCAGTACAACAAGAAAAATAGGCACATACACAACTGATGAAATTCACAAAGAAGAAACACATTTAAATTCTCTTACTAAAGAAGACATCTTAATGAAAGAAAGGTTTACTTAAATCATTAAAAGGGAAAATGCAATGATTCCTGTTAGTGCTGATTACAAAGCTTTCCTGGAACAAGGGAACCATTCGGAGGAAAGCAAATATATGGTTTCAGTAAATTAATGTAACCACCAAAAAAAAAAAGAGTTGGAAATGTTTTCTAAATTCTCAGTACTTGTTAGTCCTTGTTAAAGATCTCTCTCACTAGTAACATCGATTCTATGTAGTTCAGCCAGCCAAGAAATCTATTGCCCAGTACCTAAGGATTATTTGTTCTAACAGTAATGTATTTTACTATTCTGATATATTAAAAAGATTATTCACTGCAACAGGTTGGATTTATACAAAGAATGGTTCAAGGTTTAAAAAATTGTAGACGTAATAGGTCTTGATAACAGAAGCAATAAAAATTACATGATTGTATCAATAGATATAGAAGACTGAAAAATGTAGCACTCATTTATATTAAAACACTAAACATGATAGTAATAAGTGGGCCTTTTCTTTATATGATAAAGAGTAGCATAAAGAGCTAGCAATATTTGTAATAGAAATGAACCTTGAGTAAGATCAGTGGTAAAGCAAAGATGGTCACTATCACTACTATTTTTGATATAGCTCTTAAAATGCTAACTTTAGCAATAAGGCAAGAATAAAGAATTAGGGGAATAACCATAGTTAAACAGGAGGGAAAATATCTCTATTCATAATAATATGATAGTTCACTTAGAGAATCTTAGAGATTCAATGAAAAAAGTAATCAAAATACTTAGTAACAAGTAATGGAGCAGAATGAAAAATAAACCCACACAATAAAATCAATCTTTTTTTTATACTTCTAACAAAACCCAGAAGAAAGAGCTAGAAAAAGAAATTCCATTCAAAATAACTAAAAAAATGTGCAAAATATCTGAGGTTCAATATCTGTCTACCAAGACAGAACCAAGACTAATTTGACTACAATAACAAAAAAGCTTTTAACAAAGTAAAAGATGACAAAGAATTGGAGAGATATTCATTATTCATGTCTGGGCCATGCTAATATTTATAAATCAATTGAAATATTTAATGCTGTATCAACCAAACTACTGAGCGGTTACTTTATATAACTAGATAAAATAATAACAAAATTTATCTGAAGAAACAAAAACTAAGAACCTCTAGGTTAATAATAAAAAAGTAGGAACAAAAAAGAACAAAGGAGAACCAGATTTCAAATTATATTATGGATTAGTAATCATCAAAGCTATATGGTGTTGATTAAAAGATAGAAAAGTTGATCAGTGAAACATACCAGGTAAGCAAGACCAGAAGTAACCAAACAGAGTAGCCTAGTGTTAGATAAACCCTTGCATAACAAATGCTGGGGTGAAGATTCTCTAATTGCTGGGAAAACTGGAAAATAGTATGGCAGAAACTAGGCATAGACCAACATCTTATACCATGTACCAAAATAAAGTCAAAATGGGTTCATGATTTAGATATAAAGGCTGATACTATAAGCAAACTGGGAGAGTAAGGAATAGTTTACCTGTCAGATTTATGGAGAATGGAAGAATTTATGACCAAACAAGAAATAGAGAACATTATGAAATGCAAAATGGATAATTTTGATTACTTTTGAAAAGTTTTTGTACAAACAAAGCAAATGCAACCAAGATTAGGAGAGAAGCAGAAAACTGGGAAAGAATTTTTCATAACCAGTGTCTTTGATAAAGGCTTCATTTCTAAAATATATAGAGAACTGAGTCAAATTTATAAGAATACAAGACATTCCTCAAATGATAAATGGTCAAAGGTTATGAACAGGCAGTTTTCAGAGGAAGAAATTAAAGCTATCTATAGTCATATGAAAAAAATGCTCTAAATCATTATTGAGTAGAGAAATGCAAATTAAAACAACCCTGAGGTACCATATCACACCTATCAGATTGACTAATGTGACAAAACAGGAAAATTATAAATGCTGGAGAAGATGTGGAAAAAATTGGAACACTAATGCATGGTTGGTGAACTGATCCAAATTTGGAACTATGCACAAAGGGCTATAAAAAACATGCATAAAATCAAAACAACTCTGAGGTACCACATCACACCTATCAGACTGGCCAACATGACAAAACAGGAAAATGATAAATGTTGGAGAAGATGTTGGAAAATTGGAACACTAATGCATTATTGGTGGAGTTGTGAAATGATCCAACCATTTTGGAGAGCAATTTGGAACTATGACCAAAGGACTATAAAAATGTACATATCCTTTGACCCAGCAATAGCACTTCTAGGGCTATATTCCAAAGAGATCATACAAATGGGAAAAGGACCCACATGTACAAAAATATTTGTAGCAGCTCTTTTTGTGGTGGCAAAGAATTGGAAATTGAGAGTATGCCCATCAATTGGGGAATGGCTGAGCAAGTTGTGGTATATGAATGTGATAGAATACTATTGTGCTATAAGAAATGATGAACAGGCTGACTTCAGAAAAACCTGGAAAGACTTGTATGGTCTGATGCTGAGTGAAATGAGCAGAACCAAGAGAACGTTGTACACAATAACAGCCACATTGTATGATGACTAATATTGATAAACTTAACCCCTCTCAGCAATACAAGGATCTAAGACATCTCCAGAGGCCTTGTGATGGAAAATGCTGTCCACATCCAAAGAAAGAACTGTGGAAGTTGAATTGCTATTTTTTTTTCTTCTGTTGAGTTTTGTTTCCTTGTTCTGATGGTTCCTCCTATTGATTTTAATTTTTACTTACGACAACACTAATGTGAAAATATGTTTAATATGAGTGTAAATGTATAGCCTATATCAGATTGTGCACCATCTTGGGGAGGGTGTTGGGGAGGAAGGGGGAGAAAAATTTTAAACTCAAAAGCATATGGAAGTGATTATTGATAAATCAAAATAAATTAATAAAAAAAAGAAAATGCTACAATAAAAAAACAAAAACAAAAACGTGCATACCCTTTGACCCAGCAATACCACTTCTAGGTCTATATCCCAAAGAGATCATACAAATGGGAAAAGGACCCACATATATAAAAATATTTGTAGTAGCTCTTTTTGTGGTGGCAAAGAATTGGAAATTAAGGAGATGCCCATCAATTGGGGATTGGTTGAACAAGTTGCGGTATGTGAATGTAATGGAATACTATTGTGCTATAAGAAATGATTAGCAGGGGGACTTCTGAAAAACCTGGAAAGACTTATATGAATTGATTCTGAGTGAAGTGAGCAGAACCAGGAGAACATTGTACACAGTAACAGCCACATTGTATAATGACTAACTGTGATAGACTTATCTCTTCTTAGCAATGCAAGGAATTAAGACAACTCCAAAATACTCATGAAAGAAAATGCTGTCCACATCCAGAAAAAGAACTATGACTTCTGAATGCAGATCAAAGCATATTATTTACTCTCTCTCTCTTTTTTTTGTTTCTTCTTTCTCGTGGTTTCTTCTATTGATTCTAATTCTTCTTTACAACATGACCAATGTGAAAATAGGTTTAATATGAATGTATATATAGAGACTACATAAAATTATATGTTGTCTTGGGGTGGGGGGAGAGGAGAGATGGGGAGAAAATTTGGAACTCAAAATCTTATGGAAGTAAATGTTGAAAACTAAAAATAAATTTATTTTTTAAAAAAGACTCTATTTAAAAAAGTTAGTATAAAGGTGGAGACTGATTGAATCAATAAATGTGTTATGGTACCCAGCTTACATAGGCAGCTACATGGCACAGTGGATAGAGCACCAAGAGTCAGGAAGATCTGAGTTCAAATGTGACTGTATGATCCTGGGAGAATCACTCAAACCTATTTGCCTCAGTTTCCTCATCTGTAAAATGAGCTGGAGAAGGAAATAGCAAACTGCTCCAATGTCTTTGCCAAGAAAACCCCAAATGGGGTCACAATGAGTTGGACATGACTGAAATAACTGAACAACAAAACTCCAACTTTAAGTAAAGTGACAGGATGCTCTTACTCATACCTTAACCAAATGGAAAACACTTCTTGATTGAATCATTCAATCATAGGCATTAAAGTAAGTTCCGAAAAAAATATTATATCAATTTAGATGTCCTTGAAAGCGGTTAAATAAATTAGAGTTATTTTGTGCAGGAAATGTGTTCAGATTAGTTGAGGACACTCAGTCATACTCTGAGCATCTTGTATAAAACAGTAGACTAGTTTGGAACCTGGGGCTTTGAGCCCCAGGCAGTTTAGTGGTGGAAACCTCCAGCTGAGGTTCTGAGAAAGAATCACTTGAGGGGTGGAAAAGAATAGTCTTGGTTTCTGCTCCCACAATGCCCTGGAGGAGGATGTTGTAAATTTCAGAAAGTTCTAGAAGTTAACCCTTGTATAGGAATCCTAGCTACACCTCCATAACAGCATCATATCGCAGCAGTGTCTACACTTCCAAGAACAGACCAAATCTGATGAGGAAAGGCAGATTCAGGGCTCTACAAGGATCCTAGCAGAAAGCTATAGTATACCTAATGGGAATTTCATAAAGGGGAAAAAAGGACTTCTAGCAACCAAGAGTTGTGATTTATCACTTTGTCACATGAGCTTTTTAAATTTAATCCCCACTTTTCCCTGGACCATGTAAGTACTGGTGGGAATGTGTGTCATATACTTGGAGTGGGGTGGGAGGCGATGTTTTGTACCAGTTATATCTCCATAGCAATGTCATTTCTAAAAATGAATTAAATTTAGCTGACTAATTGATATCAACTAATAATCATGGGGAAAGCATATTGTTGAGAGATTATGAGCTATAGCATTTGAAAAACAACCCCTCAATTCCTATCCCTAGACTCTGAGAAGACAAGAAGCAGCCTTTCTCTGTGAACCTGACCTTCTAGTCTAAGTGAGGGTTGGGGTATAAGTCCAGAGCCTGTACTGTACTCAGAAAAATGGAAAGGAATTTGGCAAAATTAGATTTATACCAACATCTTTCACCACATACCACAATAATGAATGAAAAAAGTACTTACTATATGCTAAACACCATGATAAGCATTGTGGATACAAGTATAAAAACAAAGATAGTGCCTGTCCTTAAGGAGCTTACTTACATTCTAGTAGATGATAACACATATAGGGTTAAGTTGTCAAGGGAGGAATATTTTAGTTTGGAAAGTTATAGGGTTAGTGAGTAGAGTTATAGTGGGTTAAATTAGTACCTTCTTTTTAGAAGCAATGAAAAAGTTGATTTTATTATGGTTCCAAAACTAAAAAAAAAGTGTGTGTGTGTGTGTGTGTGTGTGTGTGTGTATGAATGACATGATTTTTTATCTTCAAATATTTGAAAGGTAGAAATGTGCAAAAGAAATTAGGCTTGTTCTGCTTGACAACAAGAAGAATCCTAACCAATGGGTACAAGTTACAGATGGGAAGGCAGATTCTTGGCTCAGTGTTAGGAAGACCCTATTAAATAATTTGAGCTGTCCAATAAGAGAGTGGTCTATTTCAGAAGGTTATGAGGTCCCTGTCATGGGAGCTTTCTAAACTGAAACTAGATGACTACTTCTCATTCATGAAAAGACTTGTTCTTCATTTAGCAGTTAGCCTACTTTCTTTCCAACTCTAAAATTCTATGAAAATACCAATTAGAGGCCCCTTCCTTTTACAGAAGAGGCTGTATGCCCAAGTTTGTAAGTAGGACATCCGGGAATCAAATCCAGTTCCTTTGACTCTCTATTCCTTGGTCTTTCCATTATATCCCCATTACTGTTGTTAAAATCAGCTAAAATCTCTGAAATATCCACATATATTGCCAAATATTCCATTCCCTAGAAGCATACTCAGAATAAGATTGTGGTCCATTTTGCAAAGTCTGACTGATATACTTACTAACAAAAAATGCTGAAATCATGAACCAAACTGCCCATAAAAACCTTTCATGTTGTCACTATTACTGTTGTACAAAGGATAGAGATTGGACATGTGATTTCTTTGGTATAGGAAACTCCCAAATGAAGAATTCCCTCTACCAATGCAGCTGGGCTGCAAGAGGCATGGGGAAAGTATAATCTTTGTTGTTGTTTTTCTTGTTCAGTTGTTTTCAGTCCTGCCAAATTCTTCATGACCTCATTTGGGGTTTTCTTAGCAGAGATATTGGAGTGGTTTGCCATTTTCTTCTCCAGCTCATTTTACATATGAGAAAACTGAGGCAAACAGGGTTAAGTGACTTGCCTAGGGTCACACATCTAGTAAGTGTTTGAGGCTAGATTTGAACTCGAAGATGAATCTTTTTGGCTCCAGGTTGGATGCCACCTGCCTGCTCAAGTATACTGTTAAAGAGTTGCTTAGACCAGAGGTGTTAAACATGCAACCTGCAGGCAGGTCCCCACAGCAGCCACAATACTCCCAAGCACCTGAATCAGATTAAAATGTAATTGGGAAATATTTAACAAAATAAATAAAAATACAAAAGAACATAGTTAGTGTTGATATGTGGTTTCCTAAGTTGATATTCCATCTGCAGTGATCTTTATGTATGATTTCTATTTGAGCTTGACACCACTGGCCAAGAATATGGAGAAGGTAAGTTCACATTGCCACTTGAGGGCAGGTACCTCTCCCATTCAGTTCCTTGACTGCTCAATCCATATTTGTTGAATGAATGTTTGTTTTTTTCTCACAAGCTCTCTAGGGAAGAACTCAGAGGCAGGAATTGTTTCAATGTCACCTTGGGATCCCAACTGCCTGTCACTGTGCATTGTAGGACCGAGGCAGTCCTGGGACCCAGGTTTTCATGGTTTTTGAGGTTGGCTCTATATCCATTATACTCTGATGCCTCTAGATTTTACAAACCTTCATAAAAATATCTGATACTCAATGGTCAGCCAAGTAAAACCTGTGGTTTGATGTTTCTGTTTATAAACAATTTTTAAGTGTGGCTTAAACATAAGAACTGATCAAGCAAAAAACAGGAAAGGAAGATTCATTTTAAAGACCAATAAAATAGTTCCAACAAACACAGTGCTGGTCTTTCTTTCCATCAAGGAAGTCTGTCTCATATGTCATTTTACCTGTATTTTTTCTATCTGTAGAAAAGCAAATGTGTAAAGGGCATACAGCCCATCGGGGGGTAGTATCCCCTTTAGATGTATAATCCCATCAACAGAAGGCTGGACGAGAAAGAATATAATGTTCTCTTTGAATTTTTTTTTTGCAACCTGAGATTCAAGTTCAGATTTCTTGGCATAGTACTGGGCATTGAATCTGAATTAATTATTGTGTCCGATTTCCTCCATCTGGTCCCTAAGACAGGTACAAACAAGCCAGCCATGGTTAGTTACTGTAGAGATTGAATCAAGGAAAGTGGAGAAGGTTACAATTTCTAGCTGGACTGAGCTTTCTGACCAAGAGACAGTGAAGGGTAGAGACAGGTACACATAAACAAGAAGTTGTTAGACACATTCGGTATCACACCTAAGTTTAGTTGAAACTTTTCTGGCAAGGATTAAAACACTTCCCAATGAAGTCTGCTCTCATGATCGAAAGAGGAACTTTGACTCTCAGTCCAGCCAGAGGTAGGTGCTTTATAATGGGGAACAGAGGCCTCACCGTTTATCGTGGGGAAGGTAGGCCACATGCCAGGTTTTGTGTGTGCGCTCATCAGGTTGCCACCCGTTCTGCTGTTAAAAAGGGTTCTTTGTGACAGGTGTGTAATTCATCACCCACAACGAGTGACTCATTGAAACCAGAACTGTATCTGGTCTTTCTTTGGCTCCAGATTCTTCAGAAGCTTAAAGACTTGGATACCATAACCCCAAATATTTGGATTCCTTTATTTATCCCACCCTCTATTCTCTGAGAAGTTTGAGCTCAATCAGAGGTTGGTATTTATTTCTGTTTTGATTATTCAAAAATCAATCAACGAACATTTATTTAGAGCTTATTGGATAGAGTGCCGGGCCTGGAGTCAGGAAGACTCACCTTCCTGAGTTCAAATTTGCCTCAGATACTTACTAGATGTGTGGCCCTGGGCAAATCGCTTAACCCTGTTTGCCTCAGTTTTCTCATCTGTAAAATGAGCTGGAGAAAGAAATGGTAAACCACTCCAGTATCTTTGCCAAAAAAACCCCAAGTGGGGTCATGAAGAGTTAGACACAACTGAAGCAACTGAACAGCAACAACACATGCTAGGCACAATGACTGGTGCTTGAAATTCAAAGAAGACAGTGAACCAGTGCCTGCCTTTAAGTTTATATCCCACTGTCCCACTTATTTTCCAGGAGCTCCTGGCCTCCTCCCAACATCAGAAGGTTGCCTCCAGAGCTGGAAAAATCTATGTTGGGATTGATCTTCAGTCACCTATGCTAAAGGAAAGAAACACAGAGCAGAAGAGTCAGCTTAATACATTCTTGTTTATTAATTGATTGGTACTTATTGGAACTTTGTTTCTGTATCTGATTTCCTCAGGTATATGACTAACAGAGGAATAACTTGGTCAAAGGATATGGCTAGTTTAGTTTCTCGCATAACTACAGACTGAAATACAGAAATTTGGATTGCTTCACAGCTCCACCAACAATGTATCGGTGTGTCTTTTTTCCTATAGCCCTTCTAAATATTCAAGGTTCCCATCTTTTGTCATCTTTGTAACTGACTTATTGTGAGGCAAAGTGGCTTTAATTTGCATTTCTCTAATTATTAGCATTTCTGAACATGTTTTCTTGTTGTCATTTATAGTTTGCAAATCTTTTGAAAACAATTTATATCTTTTCATCACTTTTTTATCATGGAATGCCTCTTGATATTATCTATATGTGGCAATTCCTGATTTATTTCAAATATCAGATGCTCATTGAAATAATTTGATGCAACTATTTTCCCCAAACTGCCATTAAGATGATCTTTGATTTGATTTATGCAAAAATTATAAAATTTCATGTAGTCAAAATTATCTATTTCATCTTTTATGACCTCCTCAATTCCTTATTTGGTTAGGAATTTTCCTCCTAAGAACTGGGTGGTGGTGGAGGTGGAAGGGAAGAGTGATAGAGGAAGTGGAGAGGAGAGGCAGTGTGGTGTGTGTAGTAGATAGAGAACTGGCCTGGAAGTTCTGCCTCCTACACATGCTGATGTTTGATCCTGGTCAAGTCACTTAACCTTTAAGTAATTAAGTAATTAAATTAAAAAAAAGTCACAGAGAAGGTGCTGACCTGCATTTCTAATGCTTCTAGGTGGAAGGAGTTTCCTTATCCAGGAATTCCCAATAACAAAGAAATCATAGGACTGTTCTCTACTCCAGGAGAGAGGTGGCAGGTGAAAATAATACAAAAAAGATAAGATGTATAAGAATGTTAATGAAGCTTGAACAATGACTAGAAGAATACAGAAGGAGAAATGAACCAGGAGAAACAAAACTAACACACTGAATTTATTGAGTGCTTTAAAGATAAAAGGGACAAGCTGCAAAGTGGTGGAGATTGGCCGTGTCATATCCAATTCTCTTTTTCTGTTCTTTTTTGCATGTGGAAATGCTCGTGTTTGCTGGTGTTTGTCAGGTTCAGAATATTTTTAAAAGTTTTTTTAAAAGGAAGAATTCTTCCCCTGCCCCCCATCTCCTAGTTGTCCCTTTATTTGTCTGTCAGATGCATCAAGAATCCCAAAAGATGGAGTTTGCCTTGGGCCTGACTACTTCTGATGTTGCTTTGACCCTATCCTGGATCTAGACCAGACCCGGACAGAGGAACAGATCCAGTCTGTACTATAAATCTTCTAGACTAGACATGACTTTGGAGAATATTGAAATTCTTGGCTTTCCTCAGTTCTTAAAGACTGACACTGATTGAGTGGGTTGAGTGGGAGGTGGTGAGCAGCATCTGTGTAAAAAGAAAAAGTCTTCAGGGTCTGGGGTTACTGCAAAGCCAATATGTGATCACAGCTCATCTATTTTTCCCTTGCACATTTACCTCATTCTGTATATACTAATTTATGTAATTATTGCCTCTCCTGTTAAAAAACTAAGCTCCTTTTATGTAGGGATTGTTGCATTCTTCATATTTGTAGCTCCAGTACCTAACACAGTGCCCAACACATAGTAGGTGCTTTAAAAAAATGCTTATTTGTTTCAACAGACACCAGGGTTACTCAGCGGTCCATGATTCTGATATGCTGTATTTCCTAGGCAGAATCCCATCAAATAGGCTTTCATTATTCCTCATTCTGCACTCCTACATGCTGTGTGGGGAGTACTAATAACCAGTGTGTGGGGGCTACAATGTTCAGGTAGGAAAAGGGCGTGATGGGAGGCCCGCATACTTTCACCCTCCAGGGCACTGTCTGGGCTGATTTATTCCTACCAACCAAACCATATGTACAACTGACGCTCACTCTGAATACCTCCCTGACTCCTGAATCTCCTGCAAACTGCACACTCTCCCACTCCCCAATTCTCATTTTTTTCATGTTCAAATCACCAATTAATCACCAGTCCTGAATCTACTTCCTGATCTCCTAGTACTCCAGGCAGAATTGCAAACCTTTCCCCTTGACAGCAGCTGGTGGCAAAGGGAAGTCTGGGAGAGCCATATCTCTATCTCATTCCCTGCTCTTAGCCCCACATGATCCAAATTCCTGACAACGTGAGTTTACAGTGTGACATGGAAATAAAAAAGCCTAACGAACTTGCAGTCCCAGTATCCGGAATTAGGAAAGTGATAGTCCCACTGTCCTCACTCCGGTCAGACCACAACTGGAGTCTGGTGTTTGCTTGTGGGCATCACATTTTTAGAAGAGATATCATCGAATTGGAGTGCATCCAGAGGAGGGAGACCAGGTGAGAGAGAGGACTGAAGACATGTCAAAAAAAAAAAAAAGGATCAGTTCAAGGAACTGTAGATTTTTGATCTGAGAAAGTGAAGTTTGAGAGGAGGGACAGATGTGATTGCCTTCTTCAGGTATTTGAAAGGATGAACTTAGAGATTCTGTGATTATGTGTTTAGACAGACATCCCCAGAAGGCTTTTCTCTGGGGCTGATGGGAACCTGTACGGAGACAAAATGAAAAAAGCAGAATTATCTTATCAAAATAAGCTTCAATAAATTTGAATTAGTATAACAAAACAGAGTGCTCAGAATTTTGTCTCTGACTTTCATCCCCAGTGCCCTGGTCTTCTGAAGAGGTATCTTTAGCCTAGCCTTGTTGCGTTGAGGGAATGTGGAGACGTAGGGTTATATTCAGAGCTAAGGTCGTACAAACGGTCTCCTTTTACTTCTACAGTTTAATAGACCTGAGTGGAACTCCTTAGCCTGAGGTCTATGGAGAATGGAGGGCGCTGGGCACCACTCTGAAACTACCGTTTTTGTTGCAATGGTGCAGGGAGAAAGGAAAGCCACATGGTATTTCCCAAATGAGCTTTGGGGAGTGGTATGGTGTGATAGAAAGAGCACTAACTCTGGACACAGAGGAGCTGGGTTCAAGTCACCCCTCTGATGTTTTCTACCTGCTTCTCCCAAGCTATTTTACTATCAGTAAAATGGCAGGGGAGGGACTTACTGCTCTGATCTGTATATGACCCATTCTCCACATATCCACTAGTTCAGGGGTTGGGAACCTGTGTGATTCAAAGGGCTGCACTCGAGGACCTAGAGGGCCATGTATGGCCTTGAGGGTGAAGAGGGCGACCACCCCTGCAGTAGTGGTTCTTACCTCTCTCCCCTGTCCCTTGCCCCCTCCTCCAACCAGTCCTCAAGTCTTCTGGTCATAAATATTTCTATCATAAGGTGGAAAAAAAATCTTTGGTTTCTACAATCATGATTCTAAAAAGTTAGCTTTGCAAATTAACTAAGATTAAACCATGACAAAGCCCAGACAAGTGCTTCCTTTCAAGAAACCGACAAATGCAATCTTTATGAGACTGTTAAGAAGAAAAGAGTCCCATTTGAAAAGGCAACAAAATCCTTCCCCTGTCCCGGCTGACACCTGGGCTTTGTTGCTGTAATGTGGCTGCCTCCAGGTCTCTTGTTCAATGTCATTTTATTTTCAGATGGAGAGGTAATTTGCTGGTATTTGGTTCCAGTTAAGGAACAGAAGCAAAGCTGCTCGTGAAAGAGGCAGGGTGGGGTGAGGGGCGGGGGAGGGGGGAGCATTGACGCATTTTCTTTTCAAGTTAACCACAAATATCCTTTACTGTACATAGCCTTCCTGCCTAAAACTCTTTCCCACTGCTTTCAGTTTCTACTGCTGCTGCTTTGTGGAGTAAATCTTAAAGGTCAGTGAGGGATTGTTGTTTTCCCCCAGTTTGGTGCTTTGGGCCGCTGGATTGGGTTCTCCCAAAGCACTGTCCTGGGAAGTAGACTTCGGTGAGGTGTCAGAAAAAGGCATTGGAGTTGTGGTCATGTTGGATTTGGAGAAGCTGGGTTCAAATCCTCACTCTGATTGTTTTACTTCTCTGAAACTCAATTTTCTTAGCTGTCAAGGGAAGAAATTGCACTAGATGTCTTAGATAGCTCATTTGAACTTAGAGCTAGAAGGAATCTTAAAAAATCACTTGGTCCTTGTTTTGCAACAGAGGAAATTGAGGTGGGGGGTGAGCAGCGGTGGTGTTGTAATGACCAGTGAGGAGGAGAGTTGGCACTCAGAGCCAGATCTTCCAACTCTAAGTGCAGCTTTTTCTGCTGTACCAAGACACCTCTCAGGGTTCCTGCCAGCTCTAGGTTCTGATGTGCACATTTCCTATCCTATACCCCCAACTAATCTTGAAAAACCGTTGCTGGGCCCATAGGGCCTGAGGAGCTTTGGTACTCCCTTGCCCCCTTGCTTTGGAACCAGGCATGCAGTTGGACTGAGTTGAGTGCTATGGGATCCTCTGCCTTAATGAAAGGGGTTAGACTGCCTTTCCTCCTGCTGACAGAAAGACTTAAACAGAATTCAGTAATGACATAATTACTGTTATAACCTGCCTAGAGGCTGATTTTAACCATACCACATCAGAACATAAAATAGTTTGCTAATTAGGCATTTTACATTTTACCTCAGTTCTGCACTGTCCAGACAACTCCTGGTACGTGTCTGCTGGTAAAATGGCCAGGCCTGAACCAATCCTCTTGCCAGTGGCCATTCTCTACCCTTCCCTGCCACCATCCAGTTCTGACTTCATGGGATTGACAGATGTCTCATACTCACAAGACTGTCATTGTATCACTGTAGTCATCATGCATCTTCTGCTTCTGGTTTTGCTTACTTCACTCTGTATCACTTCATATGTCTTCTCACTCATTTCTGGATTCCAAATATCTGTCACTTCTTACTATAAATTCTATTAAACTCATGTATCGCAATTTGTTCAGATGGAGAGGAACCCTTTTGGGACTCAGACCTTTACTACCACTGCAATTGCTACTATGAATAGTACGACATACACGGGCCTTTTCTTTCTGTCTATCATCCTCACCCCCTAGCATTGTTGTTGTTGTATAGTTACATCTGACTCCTTGTGTAAAATAATGCTCAGCCACCTACTCAGGAAAGGAAACAAAAAGTAGAAAAAGCAGCCATGAACTCAGGAACAAAGTCACCCACTTAATTCCCTATGGTCCCTGGGAATGGTGGTGAGATAGGAGGAGGAGCATAGTCCATGAACATAACCCTCACAGGGTCTGGTGCGCTGGAGAGAAGCACAATTTGCCACACAGTATAGTCAAAGCAAAGAGGTTAAGATAGAAGATGTCTCTTCTGCTCTTGCTGCTGTGTGCAGGTGGGAGGGCATCGAGGACAGGGAGAATAAAGAACCGTGCAGGATTTGCCACTTCCTATCAAAATAACAAATGTCCCCAACCAGGAAAATAACCCAATAGCTTTCCAAAAGAAGGTGCCATGCTTCTCAAACAGGAACCAGCAACTCAAATGACTAAACCAGTGACAGTGCAGTATCCTTCCCTATACCTATGGATCTCCTACTCTGGTGAGTCTATTTTTATCTGAACCCTGCATTTCTAGGCAACAGCAACAGCTGCTTTTGCAAAATTCAAAGTTTGCTGGGTTACATGCTTGCTCTATATTCAGATGAACCCAGTTCCCTAGAGGGAGAAAACCATCAACAATAACCTGAGGTCAAATCATTTGGAGGTTTAGCTGGGAAACAGGTCATCCATGAATAAGAATGTCAAGTGATATTCTGTGATGATATGACATCACCAGGAGCAAGAATGATGGTGGGAGGGTAGAGTTTTTTTCTGACTGACCATTCATTACTTGTTAAGCACCCAATCTATCATGGCACTAAACCAATATGCTTGGCCTATGAGGGATATCAAACTGTAAGTACAGTCCCTACCCTCAGAGAGTTTGTAAATTGATTATTGAATTAAACATACACATATAAAAAGATTTATTGGGAAAAAAAAACAAACTTGTTCAGTTGTTTCAATCATGTTTGACTCTGTGATCACATTTGGAGTTTTCTTGGCAAAGACACAGCAGTGGTTTGCTATTTCCTTCTCCAGCTCATTTTACAGATGAGGAAACTGAAGCAAACTGGATTAAGTGATTTAGTCACACAGCTAGTGAGTGTCTAAGGCTAGATTTGAACTTAGGTCTTCCTGACTCCATGCTCAGTACCCAGCCACCCAAAAAATGCTAAAGTATCTGGTATATCCAAGCAGATATTACAGAAATTGTCAACCTCATTCTTCAAGGACAGAATCTAATAAATTAGAAAATGCACAATATAATACAAAGTATTATATTTAAGACAACACTAAGTGAATAGTACCATTTCAAGTTCAGAAGAAATAAAGAGCATCTCAGGCTAAGATGGTTAGGCAATACTTCAGGAAAGAGCTGAGACTTGAGCTGGGCTTTGATAGATGGGTAGCATGAAGATAGAGGCAAGGCATTCCAGAGGGCATTCCAGATGAGGGAAATGGCTTGCTTAAAGGTAAAAAATGTAAAATACCTTATATGTAAGCATGGAAGGTATTTTCAAGGCACAGTGAGTAAGTTGGTCAGTTTACTTGAAGTAGAAGGTTTATGTCAGGGAGCAATGAGAAATGAGGTTGGAAAAGTGAGTTAGGGCCAGATTGTCAAGGGCCTTGACTACTATTACATCAAGCTTGGATTTTTATTCTGTAAGTAATGGGGAAGTCACTGAAGGTTTCATAATAAGGGAATGTCACCATCAGGCACATGTATTTCAGGCACAAGTGTGGAAGAATTTATTTTGCACTAGTGGATAGAGTACTCACACTGATGAGATTACACATTCGTCTAAATTTTTAGAGGAAACTGGCAGAAGTGTGCTAGGTGAATTGGAGGGCATAGAGGCAGGGAGACCATAGCAATAGTCCAGGCATTCAGTTCAATTCAATTCAACAAATATTTAAGTGACTACTGTGTACATTATGTTAGCTTCTAAGGGAGATAACAAAAATTGAATGAGCCTTGGCCCTTTCCTTCATGAAGACTGCAGTATAATAAAGGGCCTGAAATAGGAGACAAAGAAAAGGATGAATTTGAGAGGCATTACAAAACAAGAAAAAATGGGATTTATCAATTAATTGGAGGTTGGGGGAAGAGGGTGGTTAGATGAGTCAAAGATAAGAGCTAAGGTTTCAAGATCTGGTGCCTTTGAGAAACCAGTTTCTCTAAGTCAACAAATCAACAAGCATTTATTAAGCACCTACTTAGTGCTGGTGGGGGGGGGCATAAAAAAGTCAAAAAAAGTCACTTCCCTTACAGTCTAATGGGGAGTGGGGTGGGGTGGGGAGAATAACAGGCAAACAACTAAGTACAAACAAGATTATACCTGATAACTGGAGATGATCTTAGAGGAATTAGAGGTAGTAACATTAAGGAAGGTCAAGAAAGACATCTTACAGAAAATGGGATTTCATACATGTAGGAGGTCAGGGAAGCTTGGAGGCAGAGAAGATCAGAAAGAGAAAGATGGTGAGTTCAATTTTAGATATGTTGAGTTTGAAGTGATGGTAGAACATGCATGTCCAGCAGGCAGATGACCGCATTTATACCCTCATTCCTCTAGATGCGACAGGGTGATGGATTAGCATAACATGCATATGATTATTATGCACACGATTTTCTCAGGTCAGTAAAATGGCATCTTGCCATATCAGCTCTCTTCCCAGAGCATGTCCCTTTAGCTGTGACAACTGACTCAGGGATGGTCTTTCTCCACAGTATTATGTACCACCTTGTGGGCAATGTAATTCTCATATTCTCCTTGAACCATAATAAAGAAGGGTTTGGGACTATATCGTCTCCCGCAGCTCCGGCACTGGACAGACAATCTCTCCATTATGATCAGAATAGCTGCTTTATTTCTCTTACACTGCTGAGTCTTTCCTTCCTTATTGGTTGCTGTCTGTACCAGAAGGCCAGCTGACCTGGCCCTTACAATGGCAGCAACAGTCCCATTAAGGCTGGCCCTGTCCTGGGTTCCCTTCTCTTTTGCCTCTACACTCCTCTTTGGCTGAGCTCTAGCTGCATGGGTTCAGCCATCCTGTGGTCCCTGTGTCTCTGTGCAGTTTTCGTGGCTCTGACCCCCCACTTCCTATCTTTTACATGGTCATTCAATTGAACCGACATTTTAACAGTTTTCAACTCCTTTCTATTTCCATCAGCATTGCTTCTAGTGCCCTCCTCCTGCCCCACAGACTTAGGAAAAGAAACCCAGAAGAGATTCTACAATTGAGATAAGTGTTACTAGACAAAATCTGGTCTTTGGTTATTGTTCCTTCTGTACTAGTGTTTGCTGTGTGGGAGGCACCTGCTCACACATGACGTGGTGCACATTCAGCACTAGGTACACAGCCTGTGGCTCACACAGGAGAAGGTCTAGAGAATCTTGTGGAACTGTGGCCTCTCACATTCTGTCTTCACCTGCTCTCACTTTCCCCATATTAGGCCACATATGACATCCATGCTAACTACCACCCCTGCCACACTCACAGAAAGCATGCCAGCCTCCGACCCCTCAAAACTACACACATCAGAGCTCTGGCTACTTCCTGATGCCCTCAAATGCTCTTGTGAAATGATAATATTCTCCCCCCCCCCACCCTCACTCTTTTACAGTTGCCTCTATAATAGCAAGAGATGAGGAGAAAGTCCCATGGAAAGGGAAGCACTTTAAGCTTTATAACATTTCAAGCAAGGCTAGGTGGCACAGTGGATTAAGTGCTGGGCCTGGAAGATCTGAGTTCAAGTCTAGCTTCAGATACTGACTGTGTGACCTTGGGCAAGACATTTAATTTCTGTCTGCCTCAGTTTCCTGAACTGTAGGTAACAGTGGCCTAGTAGATAGAGTACTGCACTTGGAGTCAATAAGACCTGGGGATAATGATAGCAGTCTCCCCCACAAGGCTGTTGTGAAGATCAAATGAGATAATGTTTGTAAAGCACTTAGCACAGTGCCTAGCATATAATAGGCACTTAATAAATGAGTGTTATTACCTTCTAGCCCAAGATAGTATTTAGATGGAAGAATTCATCTACGTGGATAATAAAAGACAATCTTTCTTATTGGTAAGCATGGTCTATCCCATTTTCAATGGGAACACCATCCCAAATGACTAGAAATGCATCTTCAACCTGTTGATAACTTTACAGAAAGGGATTCCCTTTCTTGGCAATCTGAGAAGCCATCCAATCCAAGATGACCTCTTCCAGTCTACTCATGATAAAAACTACCCTTGCAGGTCACTTAAAAAAAATCCAAGGTAGGAGTTGCCAAGACCAGTTAACAATGTACTCTAAGATCCATCTAATACTTCTGCTGTCTGTAGAACTTGGGTCATGAAACAAGGGCAGACTCAGGGCCACTGAGGAAGCTTCCACAGACACCTGCACAGGGCAAGCCAAGTGACCACCTACTCAATGTTTTCACTCAGCTCTTGCATAGACCCTATCAGGTTACAGAGAATGAGATAGGGAATTAATGTTATTTCCACTGTCCCATTCTTCTTCCCAGACTAGCTCATACTTAGAGCGTCATCCTCATATAAGAAACAGGTGTGATTATCCCCATTTTGAAAAGGGGAAACTGAAACTCTGGGAAGTTGTGATTTATCCATAGTCTGTCAGCTGGTAAATCTCTGAGGTAGGATTTGAGCCTAGATCTTACTGATTCCAGGTTCGATGTGCTCTGTCCACTAGGTAATGCTAGCTCTCTGAGAAAGGCCTGCCTGAGAGAACAGGAAAGGTTCACAAGGTGTTTTCATGACAGTAGCTATTGCTGACCTTGTGGCCATGGATTGATCTTTCTGAGCCCTTTGGTGTACTCTATCTAAGACCTCAGCTAGTTTCCCATACAGGTAGTACAGCAGACTTTCCCTCAAGTAGCTTGTACACAAATAAGATTAGCAGATACACTACAAAGGGAGCATTACAGACCCAAGCAAAGACAACTCAGATAAACAGGTTCCCTATAGCTATATGACTGCTGTGGTGAGGTCTCACCTGACTTTTTGTGTTCTCCCACCTGTCAATACATCCAATTTTTAATAGTCACAGTATAAGTAGCAGGTAAGGGAATATTAGCCCAGACCCCGGGCTCTCTCTCCCTTTATGTGCTGCTGCCTTCAGGAAGCCTTAGGGCAGAAAAGAAATTGGAAACTTTATTATGGTTATTGGAGTAGACTTTGCCTTCTTGCTCTTATAATTCAACTGTCCTGCCTCCATGGTTGTGTCAGTGCCATGGTCAATCAGTCCTTTGCCCATATCCTTATGGGACTCATCTGACACTATCTGCTGCTAGAGAAGTGGGATTTCTTCCACCAATACTGTCATTCAGTTTTTAGTTAGAACAATATCTTCAAAAAAATGAAACAAAATGAAACAACAACAAAAAAAGAACAATATCTTCCTTTAAGAAATCACAAGATCACAAACTCTCCATGTTGGAAGGAGCCTCAGAATCTATTTATATGAATCCATGCTTGAATAAGAGTCTCTTCTACCACACCCTTGTTAAACAGACATTGAACCTGTGCTTGGATACTTCCAGTGAGGGAGGTACCCACTACAGCAGCCCAGTCTACTTTCAAATAGTTTAACTAACCTGGGGCCTTGAGGCCACGTGTGACCTTCCAGATCCTTAAGTATGGCCATTTGACCGAATCCAAATTTTACAAAATAGATTTGTTCTGTAAAATTTGGATTCAGTCAAAAGGCTGCACTTAAGGATCTAGAAGGCCACATGTGGCCTCAAGGCTGCAGGTTCCCCACTCCTGGCTTAACTCCTTAGGAATCTTCCTTTACATCCAGATTACATTTAACTCTCTGTAATTTTTGCTCATTGTTCCATGTTCTGCCCTTTATGGCTAAGCAAGACAGATAAAATCACTCTTATGCATTGTAACCTTCAAATACTTGATAGCTTTCACAACCTCCAAAGTCTTCTCCAGGCTATCTCCAATTTCTTCAACTGAGGGCAGCTAGGTGGCACAATGGATAATGTGTCAGGCCTAGAGTCAGGAAGGCTCATCTTCCTGAGTTCAAATCTAGCCTCAGATGCTTATTAGCTGTGTGACCCTGGGCAAGTCACTTAACCCTGTTTGCCTCAGTTTCCTCATCTGTAAAATGAGTTAGAGAAGGAAATGGAAAGCTACTGCAGTATCTTTGTCAAGAAAACCCCAAATAGGGTCACAAAAAGTCGGACATGATTGAAACTACTGAATAACAACATATTCTTCAACTAATCCTTGTATGACATGATTTGGGAGCCTTTCACCATCTTGATTACCTTTATCTGAATGGGGCATTGTCCTTTCTATAATGTGGTGCCAGAATTGAACACAACATTTCAGATGTACTCTGATCAGAGCAGAATAGAACAGAGTTATTGTTTCTTTCTTTTCCGACACTAAGCCTATTTTTTTTCCAGTTTTTTGTTTCTTTTTTTTTTTTTTTGGCTAGGCAATGGGGTTAAGTGATTTGCCCAGGGTCACACAGCTAGTGAGTGTTATGTGTCTGAGGCCGGATTTGAACTCAGGTCCTCCTGAATCCAGGGCTGGTGCTCTATCTACTGCGCTACCTCGCTGCTTCAACACTAAGCCTATTGAGCCACTGCTAAGTACTACTCTCTGTTCTCCCCCACCTTGACTTGTAAAGTTGTCTTTTGAAACCAAGTATAAAACTTTACATGACCGATGTTAAATTTAGTTTTATTAAATTTGGTACAGTGATGTCACCCAACATGATAGGCCTTTCTCCCACCTTTTTGCCATCAGTAGTATGATAAGCATGCCATCTATGGTTTTATCCAAAGAACTGATTAAAATGTTAAACAACATGGGGAAGATGGAAGATCCTTGGGGGGCTCCATTAGAGTCATCTTGTCAAGTAAATATTGGACCATTATTTTTTGAATTTTGTCAATTAACCAGTTCCAAATCCATCTGACCGAACATCTAGCTAGCCCACATTTCTCTATTTCATCCATAAAGATAATATTTATAAAATGTTTGGCTAAAATATGGACAAATCATGTCTACAGCATTCCTTTATTAACAGTATGAGGGCAGCTAGGTGGCACAGTGGATAGAGTGCCAGGCCTGAAGTCAGGAAGACTCGCCTTCCTCAGTTAAAATTTGGCTTCAGACACTTACTAGTTATGTTACCCTGGGCAAGTCACTTGACCCTGTTTGCCTTAGTTTCTTCATCTGTAAAATGAACTGGAAAAGAAATGGCAAACCACTCTAGTATCTTTGCCAAGAAAACCCCAAATGGAGTAATGAAGAATTGGACACAACTGAAACAACTGAACAAAACAAATCAACCAGTCTAGTAGCAACCTTTTCAAAAAACAGAAATGAGATTTGCTTATGATATTTGTTTTTGATAAAGTCATGTCATCACTGCTTCCTTTTCTAGATATTCACAAGTCATCCCTTTAATGATACATTCTAAAAATTTTCTAAGAATCAAAATCAAACGAGTTGGCCTATAAAGTTTTGTTTGAAGATACAACCCTCTTCACTTGTTTGAAAATGAGGAAAATATTTGCTCTTTTCTATTCCAGCAGCACCTTTTTCATTCTCCACAGTCTTTCAGAGATCATTAACAGTGACTCAGTAATCTCCTACAACCATTTTTTCAATATCCTGACATACATTAGGTCTTCTTGACCTACTGGCTTGCATTTCCCTGATCAAGGGAAGCTAAATGGCTTATTATCTCCCTACTTATGTTGAGTTTTAACTCTCTATTAACCATTTTCATTCAACAAAATAAGAAATGAGTAGTTTCGTCTTCACTCAGTTATCCATTTTCATCATCCCATAGATCTCAAGTGGTGGTTCTATATAGAAATTTGTATATATTCTTTGAGCATCCTTTGCCCTCACTATAGCTAACACCCACCTCTTGCCAATCTTAGCTCATTCTGATCTTTATCACTCCTGAAGTTATTCTTATAAAACTTTGCCATATCTTTATATTCACCTTCTGTTATCTTCTCTTGCTTTCATCTTCTATAGGTGTCTTTTAGAAATCTAAATGCATGTGAGTCCCTTGTGCTTTGATATCAGTTCCCACAGATAATTTCCATATTTTCCTTCTCTTCAGAAAAGTTTCTCTTTGTGCCTTCAGAATATCATTCTTGAGATCATTTAGATGAGAACCAAATTGTCCTTTCTCTGAATCTTTTCAAATCTGCTTTCTAAAAATGTAAGATGCTTTCAAACCATTCTTAGCTTTGTTTTCCTCCTTCATGAATTCTAAGATCAAATGAGATAATATTTGTAAAGCCCTTAGCCCAGTTCCTGGCACATAGTAGGTGCTATATAAATGCTTACTATCAAATAAGATGTAGTAATCACTTCCCTCCAAGGGTCCCATTAATTTACCTTAGCAACTAGTTATTCCTTACAGATGACAATCAGTTCCAGAATAACCATACCTGCTATTGGCTTCTCCAATTGTGAAGGACAGAATCATCAATAACCGCCTTGATTTGTAGACACACACACACACACACACACACACACACACACGCACACACACAGACTGAGAGCTCTAGCAGGTGTCTGGATAATTAAAGTCTCTTATCAGTATCATATCATGTCACTGTGCTATGATAACACTCTGTTCCCTTACTCCTCATCTATGTGTTTCTTTTGTCTTTATGTCTTTCTATGTCTGTAAAATACTCTGATGACAATATCACTTCTGTTTCCATTTCTATTTATCAAAATATTTCTCCCCTCTAATAATATTAACACTAATAGCTGTCATTAGCATACCAGGCATAGTATGGTGCTTAATAAATATTTGATTGATTCTCTTTAATGAATAGTGATCAGAAGTTTAACTTGAACCTGAAAACCATATCCCCTAGATTAGCAATTTTTAAGGGAGCACATGGATATAATTCCAGCAGTCAAGCTTCTGGCCCCAACCTCCTCCACCCCTCCTGGAAGGAATTAAAGTCCCCCTTGGAGAAGAAATGGGAGAGAAAAGTTTAGAGATATTTATTCTGCCTCCCTTTGAGGCACAAATGACTCTTTCATGCTACATGTGGTGGACAGCCTTGCTATATATATATAAACAATTTTCTTCCTCTTTCTTTCATGTTCAAAGTCCTTTTGATTAGATTTAGAACATTCCAGGCAAATGCTTTTTTTTCTCTCTTTTCTTTTACCAGTCCTTTAACTGTCCATCCTTTCAGAAGCCTATTGTTCAATGAGTAGCCTGGACAAAAAGACATGGAACAAAGAAATAACAGTAGCCAAAAAAATAACCTTTGTAAAAGCATCATTTTATAGCTTAGTCTGTGCATCTGACTTTCCTTCCAGGATGCTGATCATATAAAAGAGCATATTAATATACCATATTGCCAGGGTTAATGAATTTTCATAAACATCAACTGCCAGTTATGCCTTACCTTTGGCAGAAAAAGGTCCATTTTGTACTTCTTTTTTGATTTATACTTTTGAACTTTCTTTTTACGCTTTTACTTATGGGTCCATAAGGACAAAGAAATTAAAAAATATATTGGTGTCAGTGTCTCTATATTACCCCAAATATAAAAAACAGACTCCTATGTTTGGCATTTAAAGCCCTTCACAATCTAGCTCCAACCTATTTTTGCAGACTAATTTCCCGTTATTCCCTCTTATGTACTCTGTGTTCCAATCAAACTGACCTGCTGCATGCTCCCACTACATAATAGTCCAGTCTTCACTTACATGGCTTTGTACGAGCTGTCCCTCATGCCTGGAATGCTCTCCTCCTATACTTCTGCCTCTCAGAATCTTTAGTTTATTGTTTTTGTTTTTTTAAAGGCTCTGCTAAACTGCCATTTCCTATACAATTGTGACTCCCTCAATAATTAGTTCTCTCCACCCTAAATTACTTCAGCCTTCATTTTGATTTACTTTGCACATGTAACACCAGTGGGTGGTTCTAGATCAGTGGGGAAGGTACTCTATAAACTCTCTCTTCCTACTGGTAAGGGCAGAACAGAATCTCATCAAGATTACAGCTATCTCCACCTTGCTCCCCTTTGGTTCTCACTTTGGAGGCTGGTGATTTTATTAGCTACATCTTGTTGCAATAGCTAGTTTATTTTTAGCCTAAGGGCAATAAAATGGCCCTCAGCTCCTGAACTCCATTATTTTCTGTTTTAGGGAATTTGTATCAAATGAAAAATTATTAGTACAATCTTGATAGCTCAGAGCCCCCAACAGGAAGAATTCCTAATATTTGGATAGAGGTTTGACTCTGCCTTAATTTAAATTTTTGTGTATCACTAGCCCACCTCTTGTCTCTATATTTGAAGCAAATTAGAATAAAGGAAAGAATAAAAGAAGAAAGCAGAGTACATTGCAATGTCTCTTCCTGAATAGGTACGGGACAGGAGAAGGTAATTGGGTAAAGAGTAGGCATTTTTTGAGACTTCTGTTAGTCCAAAGCCCTTAAAGCAACTAGTTGGTGAAATGGACAGAGTGTTGGGTCTGGAGTCAGGAAGACTTAAATTCAAACCTGCCTTGGATACTTACTAGCTGTGTGACCGTAGGCAAGTCACTCAACCTCCGTTTGTCTCTGTTTCCTCATCTGTAAAAGAGAGCTAAAACTAGTACCTATCTCCCAGGGTTGTTGTGATGATAAAATAAGATAATAATTGTAAGGTGTCTGCCATGTAGTAGGCATTATGCAAATCTAGTTATTATGATTATTATTGAAAAAGTGAATATAACTAGTTGCTTTAAGTCCAAGTCTTCTGGCTACAGATGCATACAGGGGCCTAAATGGCCATTACTTTTTCTATCAAAATTCAGTTCCCCTCTTCAGTTTCTCTTTTTGTTTGTTGCTGCTAGGCTACCAATTCTCTCTTTTTTTTTTTTAAATATGAGACAACTGAGGTTAAGTGACTCGCCCAGAGTTACACAGCTAGTGAGTGTTACATGTCTGAGGTCAGATTTGAACTCGGGTTCTCCTGACTCCAGGGCTAGTGCTCTATCCACTGCACCACCTAGCTGCCACTGGGCTACCAATTCTTCCCAGCTGGCTTGTCCTGGGCAGGGTCAGGGAGTCCCCCCACAATTATTGCTGTTGCTGCTGCTGCTGCTTAGCCCTCATAGTCCTTGAAGCTTTTTCTCAATCTGTTCTCTTCTAGATTTTGTGTGTCTCCTTTAAATTTTCTTTGGCTTGACTTGTCTCTCTTCCAGTTTAAAGATTATGATAGCCCAAATTGCTCTCAAGGCTACTAAGGAGTTCTTGTCCCTTTTGACTTTAAATCCCAGAATGCCAGTCAGTTCTCAAACCTAGCTAACTATATCTCCATCACCCATATCTATGCATGTGTGTATGTGTACAAGTTTTTTCTCCCAGTATAACACAAGTTTCTTGAGGGCAGAGACTCTTTAGTATTCTTTGAATTTGTATTATACTCTTTTTATTCTTGGTTTCTAGCAGTGTCTGGCCCATAATAAATGCTCAATAAATGCTTGTTGAATGAATGAATAAATGCAATGAATGAATGAATAAATATCCCAAATAAAACTGTTTGCAGTATCACTTAACACATTATAATCAAAATCTGACTAGACAAGATGCCACTAGAATTCATTTCTGATTGCCTGTTTTGGTTTCAATGGCTTCTGTTCCTGCCCCAGTGACCTTGGCTCCAGTCTACATTTCTATGTTCTTTTCGAACCAACTGCCCAGTAATGTGACCTAAGGTAGGTTTTGCCAGTATATCAGATGTTTCTTTATATATGGGAGTAAAAGCATTGTGTGTGTGTGTGTGTGTGTGTGTGTGTGTTATGTATCCAAATATGGAAGTTACTACAGTGAAAAATATTCCTTAATCAGAATTAAATGAAAACTGAGAGGATTATCGAGTGTCCTAAACCAATCCCTTCATTTTTAGCTGAGAAAAGTAAGGCCACATAGGTAGCAATTATCAAAGCTGGGATTCAAACCCAGGTCTGTTGACTCCAAATTGAGTGAATTTTTTTTTTCATGCAACTCCACTTCTCTGGTATTAACTAGATTAAAAAAAAATCTCCTTAAAGGCAAAAAGACAAATGACAAAAAAACCAAATTGATGCTAGGGAATCATTTTTTTTTAAAAATCTACACATAATTGGGAAATATTTAATGAAATAAATAAAAATAATTTAAAAAAACACAACAGTCCTTCACTTCAAAAACAACAACCACAACAAAAACTTACTTTCAAATAGGGAGTGTGGGTCAAGCTAGAAGTAATGAAATTTCACAGATCAGAAGGAAAGGCTTCCAGGGTTTCAGTTAGATGTCCTGTCAGAGGTGAAGTCTGGGCCTCAGGAGCTTAGCATGAAGATGGACAGGGAACAGTATGGAGCCTCTGAATCTCAGAAACCTGATCTATAAAAATCTGTAAAAAAGGATAATAGCATTTTCTGATAGGGTTGCTATAAGGGTCAAATGACATAATATATGTGTTCTATAAATGTAAGCTATTATTCTCAACAATAAATAAAGGAACAAATAGCCAAATAAATAGATAAAAATTAAAAATCTATCAAGATAGCTTCCCGGGTTTTTCTTGGGGAATGTTCATTCAGTCCTATGCTTTACATCTTCTACATTTACAGTAGTTGTAATGTAATTTTGTTTTTCAGTTATTTTTCAGTCATGTCTGACTCTTCGTGACCCCTATTTGGGACTTTCTTGGCAAAGATACTGGAGTGGTTTGCCATTTCCTTCTCCAGCTCATTTTATAGATGACGAAACTGAGGCAAATGGGATTAAGTGACTTGCTCAGGGTCACACAGTAAGTGTCAGAGGCCAGGTTTGAACTTAGACCTTCCTGACTTCAGGCCTGGTGCTCTATCCATCATGCCACCTATCTTCCCTTTATCTATTGCTGTCTAAAATGAAATATAGCAGTTTAGCCCAGGCCCTACCCAAGAAGAATTTCAGCCTGATATAGTACAATGAGAAATGAAGTTGGGAATAATTAATTTGAGGCCTCAAAAGGCCTACTCATCAAATTAAGATGAAATTGAGCTAATGTTGCTATACTTACTAAGACATGAAAGTGGCCTAACATTTGTCCATTCAATAATTCATTTTAGTGTCTGACACAGCGTTTTGCATCTAGTTGGGTCTCTTTAAATGCTGAATGAGCAAATGAACAAACTCTTCAGAATTTTCAAATTATCTCAGAGAAACATGCCTGGAATAGTAGGGGTTCTTGACTGTTTTTGTGTCAAGGACTCCTTTGTAAGTCTGGTGAAGCCTATGGAACTCTGCTCAGAATGTTTGTAATTACATAAAATAAAATACATAGGATTACAAAAGAAACCAATTATCCTAAAATTAATCTCTTTTTCCCAATTCAAGTTCACATCCCCCCACCCCCAAACCTCTCCACAGCCCCCAGGTTAAGAACCCTTGCTGTGTAGGTTTGCAGTCAGAGATTTAGGCTTAAACTAAGTTGTTTTTGTTATTACTCGTATCCTGTGTCCATTACCCAGGTCCTTTCCCTGGGTGCTCCTGGGCCTATTGGCTGGGAACTTGCCTGCCAATGATATCTGCTTTCTCCTTTTCCTGAGCTGATGTCCTTGGACATGACCTCTTGACTTGCCTGAACTGATGATACCTGCCTCCTTTTCTCTGGTTTTGTAGATTTCTCTGGACCTCTGGGTCACCTGATGTGTGTAACCTGTCAACCCTCCTTCTGTCTAGGCAAACTATTACTCCTGGCTCTTCCTCTAGCCCTGCCCTGCGACTGCCTGATATAGTACAATGGGAAATAAAGTTGGGAATAATTAATTTGAGGCCTCAAAAGGTCTTACTCACCTAATTAAGATGAAATTGAGCTAATGTTGCTATACTTATCAAGACATGAAAGTGGCCTAACATTTGTCCATTCAATAATTCATTTTAGTGTCTAACACAGTGTTTTGCATCAAGTTGGATCTCTTTAATGCTGAAATGAACAAACTCTAATGAGTGTCTGCTTACAATTGACCTTAGTAACTACTATTACAAATTAAGAAATCATTGAAGAATGTAGCATGATTCCCCTTAATTCTTAATTCTTCACAAAGTTTGGATTCTGTCAAAGGGCCACACTTGAGGACCTAGAGGGCGACACGTGGCCTTGAGGCAGAATCTTTCCTCTATTAATTATCTCCAATATATCTTCTATGCAGCTTCCTCACTTAGACCACGAGCTCTCTGAGAACAGGGACTGTCTTTTGTCTTTCTTTGTATCCCCAGCACTTAGCACAGTGCCTGGAACACGTTGAGTCGTGTCCAACTCTTTGTGACCTCATTATGGAGTTTTCTTGGAAAAGATACTGGGGTGGTTTGCTATTTCCTTCTCCAGTGGATTAAGTCAAACAGAGGTTAAATGACTTGCCCAGGGTCACACAGCTGGTAAGTATCTGAGGGCAGATTTGAACTCAGCTCTTCCTGACTCCAGGCCCAGTACTCTATTCATTGAGCCACCTAGCTGCCTCCTATATATCTGGCACACAGTATGTGTTTAATAAATGTTTATTGACTAATTGATGATATCATCATCATCATCATCAATGCCAGTAATAACAATATGTTAGCACAGGACATAATGTTTAAAAAGTGATTTCTCACCATTGTTATAATATAAACTGCTTGAAATTAGGGACAGTTTCACTTTTGCCTTTGAGTTTCCAGGGCTTATTTCAGTGCCTTAGCTCTAGGATTGGGATTTTAGCATAGGGAATTCACAGGTGAGAAAAATTCACTCTCCTATTACAGTTCAGTACCTTCCCTGAAATTTAGAATCTTAGAGTCCTGCCCTCAGGAAGGATTGAGATTAAGTGACTTGTTCAGGATAAAACAAGCAGCGTGTGTGTGTGTGTGTGTGTGTGTGTGTGTGTGTGTGTGT